>NC_067489.1:15237541-15562814 GCF_947179515.1 Apodemus sylvaticus
CCAGGGGCCAGTCCTCCTTTCTCCTTGTACCTCATTTGATGTGTGGATTATGTTTTGGGTATTCCAGTTTTCTAGGTTAATAACCACTTATTAGTGAGTGCATACCATGATTCACCTTTTGAGTCTGGGTTACCTCACTTAGTATGATGTTCTCTAGCTCCATCCATTTGCCTAAGAATTTCATGAATTCATTGTTTCTAATGGCTGAATAGTACTCCATTGTGTAGATATACCACATTTTTTCTATCCACTCTTCTGTTGAGGGATACCTGGGTTCTTTCCAGCATCTGGCAATTATAAATAGGGCTGCTATGAACATAGTAGAGCATGTATCCTTATTACATGGTGGGGAATACTCTGGGTATGTGCCCAGGAGTGGTATAGCAGGATCTTCTGGAAGTGAAGTGCCCAGTTTTGGGAGGAACCGCCAGACTGATTTCCAGAGTGGTTGTACCAATTTGCAGCCCCACCAGCAGTGGAGGAGTGTTCCTCTTTCACCACACGCTCTCCAGCACCTGCTGTCTCCTCAATTTTTAATCTTAGCCATTCTGACTGGTGTAAGATGAAATCTCAGGGTTGTTTTGATTTGCATTTCCCTAATGACTAATGAAGTTGAGCATTTTTTAAGATGCTTCTCCGCCATCCGAATTACTTCAGGTGTGAATTCTTTGTTTAACTCTGTACCCCATTTTTTAATAGGGTTGTTCTGTTTTCTGGAGTCTAACTTCTTGAGTTCTTTATATATATTGGATATTAGCCCTCTATCTGATGTAGGATTGGTGAAGATCTTTTCCCAATTTGTTGGTTGCCGATTTGTCCTCTTGATGGTGTCCTTTGCCTTACAGAAACTTTGTAATTTTATGAGGTCCCATTTGTCAATTCTTACTCTTAGAGCATACGCTATTGGTGTTCTGTTCAGAAACTTTCTCCCTGTACTGATGTCCTCAAGGGTCTTCCCCAGTTTCTTTTCCATTAGCTTCAGAGAGTCTGGCTTTATGTGGAGGTCCTTGATCCATTTGGATTTGAGCTTAGTACAAGGAGACAAGGATGGATCAATTCGCATTCTTCTGCATGCTGCCCTCCAGTTGAACCAGCACCATTTGTTGAAAAGGCTATCTTTTTTCCATTGGATGTTTTCAGCCTCTTTGTCGAGGATCAAGTGGCCATAGGTGTGTGGGTTCATTTCTGGATCTTCAATCCTGTTCCATTGATCCTCCTGCCTGTCACTGTACCAATACCATGCAGTTTTTAACACTATTGCTCTGTAGTATTGCTTGAGGTCAGGGATACTGATTCCCCCAGATTTTCTTTTGTTGCTATCCTGGGTTTTTTGTTGTTCCAGATGAATTTGATAATTGCTCTTTCTAACTCTGTGAAGAATTGAGTTGGGATTTTGATGGGTATTGCATTGAATCTGTATAGTGCTTTAGGCAAAATGGCCATTTTAACTATATTGATTCTACCGATCCATGAGCATGGGAGGTTTTCCCATTTTTTGAGGTCTTCTTCTATTTCCTTCTTCAGAGTCTTGAAGTTCTTGTCATACAGATCTTTTACATGTTTGGTAAGAGTCACCCCAAGATACTTAATACTGTTTGTGGCTATTGTGAAGGGGGTCATTTCCCTAATTTCTTTCTCAGCCTGCTTATCCTTTGAGTATAGGGAGGCCACTGATTTGCTTGTGTTGATTTTATAACCTGCCACTTTGCTGAAGTTGTTTATCAGCTGTAGGAGCTCTCTTGTGGAGTTTTTTTTTTTGGGTCACTTAGGTAGACTATCATGTCGTCTGCAAATAATGAAAGTTTGACTTCTTCCTTTCCAATTTGTATCCCTTTGACCTCCTTATGTTGTCGAATTGCCCGAGCTAGTACCTCAAGTACAATATTGAAAAGATAAGGAGAAAGGGGGCAGCCTTGTCTGGTCCCTGATTTCAGTGGGATTGCTTCAAGTTTCTCTCCATTTAGTTTGATTCTGGCTACCGGTTTGCTGTATATTGCTTCTACTATGTTTAGGTATGGGCCTTGAATTCCTGTTCTCTCCAAGACTTTAAGCATGAAAGGATGCTGAATTTTGTCAAATGCTTTTTCAGCATCCAATGAAATGACCATGTGGTTTTGTTCTTTGAGTTTGTTTATGTAGTGGATTGCATTGATGGATTTCTGTATATTGAACCAACCCTGCATTCCCGGGATAAAGCCTACTTGATCATGGTGGATGATCGTTTTGATGTGTTCTTGGATTCGGTTGGCAATTTTCTTTGTTACAGGTTCCTGGTAGCCTAGACCATGATCTTACAAAAAAAAAAATTGGTACAAGACCATCCCTTGAGATGGGGTCATTAACATGACCTTATCTCCGGGGAAAACAATGCATTACTTTTTAAATCCTTTACAAAATTATTATGATAAATAAAACCTTTCCCAAAAATAAGATGTCATATGGCTACACATGTGTCATTGGAGGTGGGTTTCAGCATATGGTAAAGAAAGCCTTAGCTAGAAAAAATTAAAATAGTTTAAATTCATACATTGAAGATTTATAAAAAAAAATCGGACATTAGATGTTACATAGCAATTAACCATATGGGGCTAAAAAGTTAGCTCAGTGGATAAGAACACTGACAATAAAGATTTATTAACCTGTTCTTGAAAATATACCACTAGCCTTGGACAAATGTACTAATAAATACATCATTTTAGAATTGTTATATTTTGATGATTTATATTATTAATGATGATGTTATCTGTTTTGTTTGCAATTCATTAAATATGTAGTTTCAAGTTGTAATGTTCAAATGATTTTTATATTTTACTGTGCCAAATGATTTTTGTTGGTATTGATGATTGTTTTGCTGGATACAGTTTCTAAGAGTTGTTATGTTTGCTTTTTAATGAATAAAATCCCTGGCTTGAGAACTACAAAATACACTCATATTCAAACTACCTCTGTCTTTGTTTCTGTTTGTCACCAACAAATACTTACCCACCATCATTCCAGAGACCCCCAAACCCAGCTGGGGTGGTCTGTGACACTGGCATTGGTTTGTATTGATGTGCCTAGCTAGTCGTGGCTGTCAATTCTCTACTATTGGTTTATCTTACATTGTGTTCCTAATCTTTGCTTACTGTAACTTTGTAGAGTAACACCCAAATGAGGTTTTAACATTCCAGCTGATTCTTGTGCCTTTCGCTGGCTGACTCAGGCCAACTCATCACAGTTTATTCTGAATCAAACTGCTGTTGCTGATTTAGAAGAATAGAAAATCCCCAAAGAACTACTTCTAAACAGGTCCACCACCTACATTTCCTTTATTTTCTACTATCTCTGGTGAATGATAGGCTAGAAGAGAGGTTGAATTTAAGAACACTTATTACAGCAGGTTTGAAAAATGTAAACCTACACCTAAGTTTAGGAGTTTCAAGTTTCCAGGCTCAGAAAAATAATTGTAAAGCAGATCTTTTTGAAGGTACAAAGACTTCAAGGAGCCTTTGTAATCTCAACAACAGAACAGAATCTGAACATAGATACAGAATGCTCATCCACCACAACTCTAGCATTAGGATCTAATAGTTTTCCAGTTAATACCCTTGTTGTAATTACAAATAAATCATGTGCCAAAAATGCAATGCAGCCTTTAACTCACCTACTCACACAATGAAATCCTCAGTTTTGGTGTCAGCTTCTCATCTCATATTATATACAAAATCAGCAAATAATAGGTGGAAGACATCAATGTGAAACATCAGACTACTAAACAAGAAAGAATATGGTACAAAAATCTCTGAAACACTGCTCAGAAACACAGTTCTATAAATATGAGGCAAGTAGAACAGGCAATTAGAGCAAAAATAAACATATGAGCATATATCACACTAAAAAATTTTTTGGACAAGAAAGAAGACAACCGAGTAAGAAGAATACCAGAAGCTAGTCAAAATGGAAGTAATTCATGCAGTTACTACGAGTGGAACATCCTAATTATAGTATAAAATAAGATGATAAAAAGAAACACAGAAAGGATCCCAATTAAAACAATGCCAAAGAACTTGGACAAATTTGTTCACAGATTGATAGGCAAATGATGGTTGTCAATGAAACCATGTTCAGCATCACTAATCATGAGAGAAATGAATATTAAAACCCAAATGAGTTTGTTTATGTAGTGGATTGCATTGATGGATTTCCTTATATTGAACCATCCCTGCATCCCTGGAATGAAGCCTACTTGATCATGGTGGATGATCGTTTTGCTGTGTTCTTGGATTCGGTTGGCAAGAATTTTATTTAGTATTTTTGCATCGATATTCATAAGGGAAATTGGCCTGAAGTTCACTTTCTTTGTTGGATCTTCATGTGGTTTTGGTATCAGCATAATTGTGACTTCATAGGACGAATTGGGTAGTGTTCCTTCTGTTCCTATTTTGAGGAATAGTTTGAAGAGTATTGGTGTTAGTTCTTCTTTGAAGGTCTGATAGAATTCTGCCTTAAAATCATCTGATTACATGCGTTTTTTTTTTTTTTTTTTTTTTGGATGTGAGACTTTCTATGATCCCTTCTATTTCTTTATGGGTTGTGGGACTGTTTAGATAATCTATTTTATTTGATCCTGATTTAATTTTGGTGTTTGCTATCTGTCTAGGAAATTCTCCATTTCCTCCAGATTCTCCAATTGTATTGAGTATAGGATTTTGTAGTAGGATCTGATGATTTTTTTAATTTCCTCAGTTTCTGTTGTTATATCTCCCTTTCCATTTCTAATTTTGTTACTTTGCATACTGTCTCTGTGCCCTTTGGATAGTCTGGGTAAGGGTTTATCCATCTTGTTGATTTTCTCTAAGAACCAGCTCCAGGTTTTGTTGATTCTTTGTATGGTTCTCTTTGTTTCTACTTGATTGATTTCATTCCTGAGTTTGATGATTTCCTGTCTTCTACTCCTCCTGGGTTAATTAGCTTCTTTTTGTTCCACAGCTTTCAGGTGTGCCTATAAGGTACTAGTGTATATTCTCTCCATTTTCTTTTTGGAGGCACTCAGGTCTATGAGTTTTCCTCTTAGCACTGCTTTGATTGTGTCCCATAGATTTGTGTATATTGTGTCTTGGATTTCATTAAATTCTAAAAAGTCTTTAATTTCTTTCTTTATTTCTTACTTGACCAAGGTATCATTGAGTAGAGTATTGTTCAATTTCCATGTGTATGTAGGCTTCATCCCAGGGATGCTGGGATGGTTCAATATAAGGAAATCCATCAATGCAATCCACTACATAAACAAACTCAAAGAAAAAACCATATGATCATCTCATTAGATGCTGAAAAAGCATTTGAGAAAATTCAACAACCTTTCATGCTAAAAGTCTTGGAAAGAACAGGAATTCAAGGCCCATACCTAAACATTATTAAAGCAATATACAGCAAACCGATAGCCAATTTCAAACTAAATGGAGAGAAACTTGAAGCAATCCCACTAAAATCAGGGACTAGACAAGCCTGCCCTCTCTCTCCATATCTTTTCAATATAGTACTTGAAGTTCTAGCTAGAGCAATTAGACAACATAAGGAGGTCAAAGGGATACAAATTGGAAAGGAAGAAGTCAAACTATGACTATTTGCAGATATGATAGTATTATTAAGTAACCCAAAAAACTCCACCAGAGAACTCTTACAGCTAATAAACAACTTCACCAAAGTGGCTGGTTATAAAATGAACTCAAGCAAATCAGTTGCCTTCTTATACTCAAAGGATAAGCAGGCTGATAAAGAAGTTAGGAAAATGACACCCTTCACAATAGCCACAAACAATATAAAGTATCTTGGTGTGACACTAACCAAACAAATAAAAGAAATGTATGAAAAGAACTTCAGGTCTCTGAAGAAGGAAATTGAAGAAGACCTCAGAAAATGGAAAACTCTTCCATGCTCATGGATTGACAGGATTAATATAGTTAAAAGGGTCATCCTGCCAAAAGCAATATACAAATTCAACGCAATCCCTAGCAAAATCCCAACTCTTCATAGAGTTAGAAAGAGCAATTCTCAAATTCATCTGGAATAACAAAAAACCCAGGATAGCTAAAACTATTCTCAACAGTAAAAGAACTTCTGGGGGAATCAGTATCCAAGACCTCAAGCAACACTACAGAGCAATTGTGCTAAAAACTGCATGGTATTGGTACAGTGACAGGCAAGTGGACCAATGGAATAGGATTGAAGACCGAGAAATGAACCCACACACCTGTGGTCACTTGATCTTTGACAAAGGACCTGAAAACATCCAGTGGAAAAAAAGATAGCCTTTTCAACAAATGGTGCTGGTTCAATTGGAGGTCAGCATGCAGAAGAATGTGAATTGACCCATTCTTATCTCCTTGAACTAAGGTCAACTCCAAGTATCCACTTGGACCTCCACATAATACCAGACACACTGAAACTAACAAAAAAGAAACTGGGGAAGACCCTTGAGGACATGGGCACAGGGAAAAAGTTACTGAACAGAACACCAATAGCTTATGCTCTAAGATCAAGAATTGACAAATGGGACCACATAAAATTACAAAGTTTCTGTAAGACAAAGGACACCATCAAAAGGACAAATCGGCATCCAACAAACTGGGAAAGGATCTTCACCATCCCTACATCCAACAGAGGGCTAATAAACAATATATACAAAAACTCAAGAAGTTAGAGCCCAGAGAACCAAATATTCCTATTAAAAAATGGGGTATAGAACTAAACAAAGAATTTTCACCTGAAGAAATTCAGATGGCTGAGAAGCACGTTAAGAAATGTTCAACATCATTAGTCATTAGGGAAATGCAAATCAAAACAACCCTGAGATTTCACCTCACACCAGTCAGAATGGCTAAGGTTAAAAACTCAGGAGACAGCAGGTGTTGGCAAGGATGCAGAGAAAGAGGAACACTCCTCCACTGCTGGTGGGACTGTAAGATGGTACAACCACTCATGAAATCAGTCTGGCGGTTCCTCAGAAAACTGGACATGACACTTCCAGAGGACCCTGCTATACCACTCCTGGGCATATACACAGAGGATTCCCTGGCATGCAGGGGCTTACGGGACTTTCGGGGAGTGGGTGGAGGGGGGCTAGAAAAGGGGAAATCATTTGAAATGTAAATAAATTATATCGAATAAAAAAAAACTCAGGAGACAGCAGGTGTTGGCAAGGATGCAGAGAAAGAGGAACACTCCTCCACTGCTGGTGGGATTGTAAGATGGTACAACCACTCTGGAAATCAGTCTGGCGGTTCCTCAGAAAACTGGACATGACACTTCCAGAGGACCCTGCTATACCACTCCTGGGCATATACACAGAGGATTCCCTGGCATGCAATAACATACATCCTCCACTATGTGGAGCTCCAGCCTTATTTATAATAGCCAGAAGCTGGAAAGAACCCAAATGTCCCTCAATGGAGGAATGGATACAGAAATATGGTATATTTACACAATGGAATACTACTCAGCAATTAAAAAACAATGAATTCATGAAATTTTTAGACAAATGGTTGGAACTGGAAAATATCATCCTAAGTGAGGTAACCCAATCACAGAAGAACACATATGGAATGCAATCACTGATAAGTGGATATTAATTAGCCCAGAAGCTCAGAATACTCAATTAGCATATCAAATGATTCCCATGAAGAAGGAAGCAGAGGGCCCTGGTCCTGGAAAGGCTTGATCCAGGACTGTAGGGGAGTACAAGGACAGGGAAATGGGAGGTGGATGAGTGAAGGATGGGTAGAGAGAAGAGGACTTATGGGATATATGGGGAAGGGGGAACTGGGAAAGGGGAAAACATTTGGAATGTAAACAAAGAATATAGAAAATAAAAAAAAACAAATGAGAGGCTCCCTCATTATATTAAAATAAATAACATCAGAGAAACAGATAATACTAGATGAAGATGCACAGGTTGGTGATCATTTCCACACTGTTCCTGGCAGGGAATATCAACACAACTCTTGTATAAACATTAGCTCTTATTTGGATATTCTCATAACAACTTCTGAGCTATATGGCTACTGTAGTAGTCTTGAACCAATAGATAAATAATCAAAAGAACTGAAAGGAGGACTGAAGAGATGGCCCAGTGGTTAAGAGCACTGACTGCTCTTCTAAAAAGCCCAAGTTCAATTCCCAGCAATCACATGGGAAGCACAGAGTAACCATCTGCAGTGGTATCTGGTGCATTCTTCTGGAGTATGTCTGAAGACAGCTACAGGTTGATGGGGGAACAGGGAAGGGAAGAGGGTTTATGGGACTTTCAGGGAGAGGAGATTCAGGAAAGGGGAAATCATTTGAAATGTAAATAAAGAATATATTTAATATACACTGAATACAGTTTATATCTATATACAGCTGAAGCAGCAAAATATATCTGTACTCATTCACTAGATTGTAATAATTCATAATACTCAAAACACGTAACTGACCTCAGTGTAGCTTGACTGAATAAGAAACAAGGAAAATGTGGACTACATATATACCAGAATACCATTCCAACACTAAAAATAATAGATTTCTGTCAGTGCCAAGCAGATGAAAAGTTCTGGTGTATATTAATCTAAACAAAATCTACCAGACATCACACACACACACACACACACACACACACACACGTGAAAATGTCACACTCATAGAAACAATGAATGAAAAAAGTTACTTACTAATTGATTGGCTAGGTACAATGTGAAAAGAAGATAGTGGAAATAAAATCTAAACTTTAAGTTACACAGGAGGAATATTACAAAATATGTTGCAGGTGACTGAATACATGCAGTGATGATATACAAGACAATTGGGATAATGAATCTCACCAAACCCTAACCCTAACCCTAACAGTCCAGACAATGGTCATAGCTGCTACTGTAATCTTGATTTAATAATTATATTTTATAATGAATTTATATTAAACCATTGCATTCTTTCAATCAAGTATGCAATTCTGAACCTTTTAATTTAATACATGTATATTATAATATATGGTCACACCTACCCACATCCATCCACTTCTGACTGCACTATATCTGCAAATCTGATCCAGTAGGAGATGTAAGACTGGAGGCAAATCTCTTCAGGGCAGACACTGAACATTACCAAACAGTTCCACAAATATTTACCTGGAAAGTGGGTTTTGTGAGGTGATGATTTCAGATTCCCATTTGGACAAATGATCTAGGAGTAGACCTCTACTCTTTTTACATTTGAAAAGTACTCCAAAGTTATGAGATACTTGGTCATCACATACTGACCTCCTTAAGGAATTAACAATGGCGAGGGCTCTGCACACTGCTAGGGCTATATCAGTTTTCACTAGAGTCATTGACATTATGAATTCATCAAATATGGATAACTCCAGACATTTTTTAGACAATACAGAAAACTCAACTGTAAACGATTAAGGGGAAATAATGGAACAGGAAGGTTTTAATTAGGTTAGAAAATATAGATTATGATAGATGAGGCATATGGAAAGGGATAAAGATTTTTCAGAGAACTCAGGTGAAAGCTGCTACTTTAGAAACACCATTCTGCATATATCTATGGCTACAAGTTTATATATGGGTTATAGGAACTACAAAGAGAATGATGAAATGGTTAAAGAGAAGTTTCAAGGATGAGTGAAGACTGATTAAAATGAAACACACTGAAAGTGAGTGGTGAGGGATATATGAACATGAAAGGGTATGAAGGAAAGAAAGGCAGAAGAGGTTCACGCAAAAAAGTCTGCAACCACTCTGGAAATCAGTCTGGCGGTTCATCAGAAAACTGGGCATGACACTACTGGAGGATCCCGTTATACCACTCCTCAGGCTATACCTAGAAGATTCCCCAGTATGTAATAAGGACACATGTTCCACTATGTTCATAGCAGCCTTATTTATAATAGCCAGAACCTGGAAAGGACCCAGATGTCCCTCAACGGAGGAATGGATACAGAAAATGTGGAATATTTACACTATGGAATACGACTCAGCCATTACAAACAATGAATTCATGAAATACTTAGGTAAGTGGGTTGAACTGGAAAATATCATTCTAAGTGAGGTAACACAATTACCAAAGAACACACATGGTATGCACTCACTGATAAGTGAATATTAGACCAGAAGTTTAGAATACCCAAAAAAAAAAAAGCCAATCCACATATCAAATGATGCCCAAGAAAGAAAGAAAGGCCCCTGGTCCTGGAAAGGCTCAGTGCAGCAGAGAAGGGGAATACCAGGACAGGTAAGCAGGAGGAGGTTGATTGGGGAACAGAGGAGGGAAGAAGTTTAATGGGACTTACGGGGAGGGGGAGATCCAGGAAAGGGGAAATCATTTGAAATGTAAATAAAGAATATATCTAAGAAAAAGAAAAAGAAAGTGTGCAGGAAGATGCTGTCTTAATTAGGGTTTTATTGATGCAAACAAACACCATGACCAAAAAACACTTTGGGAAGAAAAAGATGTATTTGGTTTATGCTTCCAAATCACTGGAGGAAGTCAAGACAGGAAATAAACAGGGCTGAAACCTGGAAAAAGAAGCTGATACAAAGGGCAACAATGGAGGGATGTTGCTTACTGACTTGCTGCTCAAGACTTGCTCAGCTTGCTTTCTTATACAACCCAGGACCACAAGCCCAAGAATGGTACCACCCACCATGAGCTGGCCCTCTCTAATTGATCAGTAATTGAGAAAATGCCTTACAACTGCATCTCGTGGAGGCATTTATTCATCTGAGACTCCTTCCTCTCTGATTACTCTAACTTGTATCAAGCTGACACACAAAAGCAGCCCCCTTGTGAACTTGAAACACAAATACATCACTGGTAAGCTACAACCCTACCTTTCTTATTCATCCCCAAGATCTAACATTAAAAACATAAAATAACCTTAAAAGTCTAACAGCCTTTACAAATTATAGTAAAATTTCAATCTGTTTTAAATACCCAACCTTGCTAAAAATCCAAAATCTCTTAAAAGATCAAGCTGTGGACACCTGCAAATGTTAAGATTGAATTAAATACCTTCTTCAAGATGGAAGATCCAGGCCATAATCACAATCTGGATCAAGCAAAATTAAACTACGGCTGTATAAATAAGTCAATGTCCAATGTCTGTAATCAGAATCCACACATCATCTTCTGGGATCCTCAAAGGGCTTTCTCTACCTCTGTCCTCAGTAGCAAACACACCTTGTCTTCTAGGCTCCAGAATGTTCCACTCCACTGCTGCTGCTCTTTGGGTGATCATCCTATGGTACTTGCATCTCTGAAATACTGGGATCTTCTGCTAAAACTAGGCTGCACTTTCACTTATATCCTCTCTTATACATGTGTCATGGTGTCAAGCCTCAAGTGACACTGAGACTGGAACTGAACCATTTGTCTAGCATGGCCTCTCCCCAGTGCCAAGGCTCCACTACTCTCCATGATAGCTTCATACCTTCAAAACCATGACCACCCAGGAGATTCTTAAATCACCAGGCTTTAAACAAGATGTTTATCTCTGGAACACAGCTTCTTTATGCTCTCAGATAAAACTTTCCAGAAGATTTCACATCAGTGATGCTGGTCTCTTCTTAATAAGTGCCAATTCCTTAGCTCCAGCTAACCAGCATAAATTGTCCCAGTAACCCCTTCTATGCTTGGCTCTAAAGCAAGAGCCACATGACTGAAACTGTCAAGTTCCCCTGCTTGCTGGGGCTGGAACAGGAAACACCCCCCCTTGGTCTATTGCATCTTCACCACCTTGCTGTTTTCACTGACTTCTTCACTGCCTGAAGCTTTGCTGTCCTGAAATTTGCATTATTATAGACTGACTGACTGGATAGAAGTTCATTCCAGATACAGTCAAGTTGACAACCAAGACTATACATTGCAATACATACCTTGTCAATTTCACAGGAAAATATGTTTCCAAAAAAAAATAAACAGGTCATGATAATGACTAACATGATGTAACAATACCTCATAAAAGAGCAAAAAAAAAAACATGAATAATAAACTTGTCTGGGACAGATCTTGCCCCCAAGGTAACATTCTCTCAATATTTACTATCCGAATGTTATCCGGCTCCAATCCATTTCCTGGTGTCCCATTAATACTTAAACCATTTATTCTCTATTTTTGCTTTCTAAGCTTGCTATCCTTGAGCAAAATGCTTTTCATTAACTGGTCAAGAGTCTAAACTTGGTTATTTTGAGATTCCCTGGGAGATTTCAATTAACTCAAACCTCTTCACCTTAGATTCAGGCAGACTCTATGAACAAGGGCAAAAGCAGAAACATTTTTCAACATTATCACAAGAACAATCTCTAGGCAACATATTAAAATACTTCTACTCAAAAACCTCTTGAGCCAGCCCACACACACACAGAATTCAAATTGCCCTCAAGACCACTGCCTTCCACATTCCTACTAAGATATCCCATTAAGCCCCACTTAAATCAATCAAGGGATTTATTTTTAAGATTTATTCTATGTAAGTACACTGTAGCTGTTTTCAGACACACCAAAAGAGGGCATCAGATCTCATTACAGATTGTTGTGAGCCACCATTTGGTTTCTGGATTTGAACTCAGGACCTTCAAAAGAACAGTCAATGCTCTTAACTGCTGAGACATCTCTTCATGGTCCATTTTCCTCCCAACAAAAACATGGTCATGCCTATCACAGCAATACCCCAGTACCTGGTAACAATTTCTGGCTTAGGGTTTTATTGTTGCGAAGACACAATAGTAACTGGTTCTGTCTTACAGTTTCAGAGGTTTACTCCATTATCCTCATAGTAGGAAATGGTATCATGCATGAAAACTTGGAATTGTGAGAGTCAAGAGTTCTACATATTGATCTCAAAGCAGCTAGGAAAAGACTGGAATTCCACACTGGGCAGAGATTAAGCATAGGATCAAACAAAGTCTACCTACACAGTGACAAAGTAGGCCACACACCCCCAATAAGGCCATACCTCCGAAGAGCTCCATGGCCTGTGGGCAAGAATTCAAACTCACGGATCTATGTTGGACAAAGATGTTCAAACTACCACAAGAGGACAGGAAAAAAATGTAAGAGTAAAGGTAAAAGACATCTGCAGGAAAAAGATATTTTCTTAACACAATAGAGCCTCTGACAATCAAACTCACAGGAGCTGTGGATGAAGGCCTTAAGACAGGATCAAGACTGTCAAAATATCTGCATGGATGGACACTGTCACCTAAAGTCATAAGTAAAAAGCTGTTGGAAATTGATAAACAACTGGTGAAAAGAGTGAGATTTTTTTCCTCGGGGAATGGCTCCTATACTCCTGCTGTGGCGGATGGCCCTAATGTGAATAGGCCTAATGCTACTTGTACTATAATGTTAATTTTGGTCCCCAAAATCACTTACATGACTCTGCATAAAAGACGCTGAGGGACCCTCTCTCCAAGTAGTTCTGATTGATCAATAAAGAAACTGGTATCCAATATCTGGGCAGGGCAGACTGAGGTAGGACTTTTTAGGAAGCATGCTTTTTAAGATTTTAGGAATCCCATGCTTGGGACATCGAGGAAAGAGGTAGAAGATGATATACCATGTTGGAAAGAGGAGATGCCATGCCTGAAAACAGTGGAGGACAGGGAGGAGGAGCCCGCATGTGAAGGAGCCAGGCAAGGGTGACCCAGGGCAGCCAAGGCAGAATATAGAATTTAGTTTAAGTAATAACCCAGGATTATCAGTGGGAGGTGGACTAACTGCATGGAGGTTAGGAAGTGCTCCAGCAGTTACCCTGTTTAAAGCATATCAAAAGATAAAGGTTTTATGTGTGTCTTTTATTCAGAAACACAAATCATTGGGGAGGGTAGCAGAAACCCATGATGGGATTTTATTTAAATATTTAATTCTATATATCCCCATCTACACAGAGGCAACACTGGTTGATGGGTTGTAATGGGAGTTCATAAAGGAATTTGGGGTGAATTTGATCAAGACATATTACATATGTTTCTTAAGTATTGTTGCTAGGTATAACTGTTGACCAATTCCTTTTTGACAGCTTGCCTAACATATTTTGGTACAAGTTTTGAACCAAACTTGAATGAAAACAAGTTTTGAGAGATAAGTCTCTTGGGTTAAGTACAGTCTTGAAAGATACTCCTAAAGATGTAATAGTGTCGTACATATCTTGGTGGTAACCTAAATAAGCTCTTTAATGAGACATAAGACTGAATCAACTAGAAGCAAGTAATAACAAGTACTAGAAACCTAGCAAACTATCTGGGCTGTTGACGTCATAGATCTCAGAGGAGTACCTACTCCTGCCAATTTATTGAGTCAGCATAATTTATAAGTGCATTTTATATCCACAGGTAAGAGTAGCTCTCAGTCCTCATAAAAGAAGCTTCTGTTTGCAGCAGAGATCATCTCAGAAAATATTAAGTGGTCAAAATACAGGAAACCATTTATTGTGGAATTTTTCAGCATCAATAGGATGTATCTACAGCTCCACTCGTACATCTATGGCCCTGTGATCACTGCAGTAGATTGCTAAGGCCCAGAAGTTGTGAGTTTGTATCTTCTAGAAATGACAGGGAAGCTACAATTATGAAATGTCAATCACATGGCTATATAAAATAAGAACTGGACAGTGACAACCCTAATAGACATACTAATATGGAAAAGAAAAATCTTACTGGAGTCTACCCATATACAAAGCATTACAAGCTCCTAATAATTACAAAGAGATAGATAATTATGCTTCTGCAGTGATGAGCTCCAAATTGGTTATCCAGTACCAAGTGCTCAGCTCCAAAATTATGTATATAAAAATAACACTAAATTAACTCACTAGGTTATCTTTACATACTTATGATTTATTGTTGTTTCTATGTGTGTATAAGATTATTACATAGCAAAGCAATTAGACAACAAAAGGAGGTAAAAGAGATACAAATTGGAAAGGAAGAAGTCAAATTGTCACTATTTGCAAATTGCATGATGGTATATTTAAGCAACCCGAAAAACTCCACAAGAGAAATCCTATAGCTGATAAACAACTATCAGATATAAAGTAGCCAGATATAAAATTAACCCTATGGAGTATTTATGAGTCCTATTGAGACAAGTGGCATTTAGCATTTCCAGATAGGAGCAAAATCTAGATCCAGGCAACAGAGACAAAATGATCTCAGAATTTGAGATGCCTCAGATAAGCACTGTAGAGCTTAGCTATTGGACAGTCACTCTAGATTGCCATCCCTCCTTAAAGCTCAACTTTGAGGTTACTTATTCCCGCCCCTCTATTATTGCAGAAGCACTCCGTGCTCTGAGTTCATCTTTAGCTAAGCTTTCCAGCACTGGCCTTGACCATAATCAGCTCTGTGTGCAGCAATCATGAAGATCTCCTGCTTTCTGCTGCTGGTCCTCTCTCTATCCTGCTTTCAGATCAACATAGGTAAGTCCCGAGACCTGCTAAAACCCTGACCAGAGCTGGGTACATTGGGTCACAGAACAGGTGAAAAATTAATGTTGGATCTGAGGAGCGATCAATAGGACAGCATTCCAAAGCTCAAAAGCCTGAAGCCAGCTGGCAACAGGGCTTCAGCCTGTGTCCTAGGTATCAGGCAGTTAGCCTGGCCAGAACTAAGAGCTAGTAAAAGAGATTCCCAAGATTTTCATCCACCTTCTTGCCATGGTCATCTAGAAAATATTCTTTGTAGAAAACATTATTTCTTACCGCCAGGAAGACATAGCTCACCAAGAGGCCAGATGTCTATCATGAAATGGACACCCACTCCTTAGCTACGTTTCACAGGACCACTTAACACATGACCACAATACACTTGGCTAATGAGGAATATGAACTTGATGTTTTAGATAAGGAAACTTAGTGACAGATAACACATGTCCTGAAACGCCTCGTCTAGTAAGCATAGACCTTGAATGAAGTACAAGGGCTCTCATTTTAACTAATGCCTCACAATGTACTGGTGAATAAAAGGGATTCAGGATCACCATTTCTTGGATATTTACCCCAATCATGTGAATAGGGTTCAGACACCAAGTGCACAATTCACAAGATCAGGAATTAAATTAACCATCATCGCTGCATAAGGAGGTCTTGAACTCAAAATGTAACTGAAAGTAAAGCCCATAGTCACTGCTTTGTTCTGATGAACACAATTTGCTAAAGGAAAGCCAGAAACTGATTCTTATGGAGCAGCAGGATGCAGTGGTCAGCTAGGGGAGTACTTGAATTGTATGAGAATCAAAGTGGGGCTGGGAGCATCCATCCTGGTCTAAGTTCTGTCTGTGTGAACATTCTGCTCTGTGAAGAGCAATGGACTTCACAGTTGTCATCTGTCAGATCAGAGAGACCTTGAATGAACTGAGTACTGAGTCCTTCATTGGTTTAAAACAGTCCTACACTGTTTAACCTTCCTCTGCTTAGCAATTGCCTTCATTTATTTATTTTATGATATGAAGCAATATTCAGAAAAAAAGCAAAGTGGAGAAAATGTTTTATCTCCAAGCTCACTCAGTATATAGTAAACTGTGGCAGGGAAACCAGGGAACTTTAAGTAGCTGCTCAGAGGACAACCACATGATACTTGTCTACTTGACAAAATCTTAGAACATCATGGAAAAGAATATCAATCAGGGATTGTCTAGATAATCCATAGGTGACTGTCTTTGTTGAATTAACTGAGGTAAGAAGACACGCCCATTTCCAGGGTTTAGGGACTGGACTGTAAAAGATTACAGAAAGTGAGCTAAGCACTGGCATTCAAGTGCTCTCTCTCTCTCTCTCTCTCTCTCTCTCTCTCTCTCTCTCTCTCTCTCTCTCTGCTTTTGATGATTGTTGTGACAACTAACTTCAAGGTCCTGACATCTTGTAGTCCTTGTAAACTATAACTTGTAGTCATGAACTAAGCCCTTTCTCTCATAAGTTGTTTTGTCACAATATTTCATCATAGTAACTGGAAAGGAAACTACAATAATCCACAGTCCAAACACAGAGCAATGAATGAGTGCAGGCTTCCTCAGTTCCTCCATTTTATATATTCCATGATGCATGTCTGGGGAATGTCCTGTCCACACTTAAAATGGGTCACCCCACATCCATTACCACAATCAAGAGTTTCCCACAAGCATAAAAGAGGCCCATCTCTTCAAGTGACTCTAGATTCTGTCAAATTCATAATTTAAAACAACAAATCCACTGATCAAGAATAAAGAAGAGAAACACATATAGGAATATTTAGATTAATTATGTCATTAAGAAAAACAAACAAATGAATCATTGTGGATCTTTAGCAAAGAGCTTTCAAAACTTAATTTTGACTGCATGTTTTACTACCAGACAACCAGCTGCAAGTATTTCACCAGTGAACATAAACTATGCTAAATATGCTTATAGAATCTTCTCAGCAAAGACAGCACACAAAAGGAAACAAAATCTGGAGGTCTGACTTCAGAGGACCCAACTTTGGAGGGTCTGACGAGGGATGATCATTGTAGAGGCCTAAATTAGTTTTAGAGCATTGCTCTTGCAACAACCATACACAATGGAAGTCAGATCCCCCAAAAACGTAGAGAAAGGCTATGAGACAGAACTCATGAAGATGGGTTTAGGGTGAGCAAGTGAGGGGCTTAGGCTGTGGTGCTTCTCTGAGAAAGTCCTGGGGTGGAAAAGCAGAATGTCACTCCACTTCCTCCCACCACCTTAGCACCACTGTCCCACTGAAGAGTTTGTGGTGATGAGAAGCTTCAACAGCCAGAGATGGTGCTCCATCCTGTACTCCCAGTATCAAAGAGGATGAGGAAAGAGCATCTCTGTGATTCAGAGCCAGCCTGAGCTAAATAATGGATTCCAAGCCAGTAAAGCCTATAGAATGAGACTTGTCTCAAAATGAATAGAAAAGAAAGTAATCTCCATTTGTTCTTTCCAATATAATAGCATAATATATATGGCTTTTGAGCAATGGGGCTCCCTGGTAACTGAATTCAATTGGATTTTATTAGTGGTCTTAAACATCACTTGTAGGGGGCTTCTGGGTGGCCATCAGGGAGACGTCGGTGTGCTCCGGTGAATCCAACGAGCCCCAGCAGGAGCCTTCAGGTGCTTGATTTGGGATCTGAACAGCCTGGGCCACAGCACTAGGTCTCCAGGAAGTGCGGGATACCTGGTGTACACCCAGAAGCAGTCTGGGAGCTCACAGCACAGCTTGCTCCTGTGACACAGAGCTTAGGTTCCAGTCCTGAGGCCTCTGGCATTAGCCCTCAGACCTCTCCGCTTCCAGATTCAGATCAGCCTGGGCGGCAACACCACATCTCCAGGTCCTGCAAGAGGCAAGAAGGGCTTCCGGGCGGCCAGTGGGGAGTCAGTGTGCTCTGGTGAATCCAGCAGGCCCCAGCGGGAGCCTTCAGGTGTCTGCTTCGGGGTCTGAACAGTCTGGGCAATAGCACCCTGTCTGCAGGCAGTGCAGGAGGTAAGCTGTGCACCAGAGGCCACCTGGGAAGGGGCAGCTTGCACTGGTGAGTCCAGCATTGACAAGATCAACTAACACCAGTGAGAACTAGATGGCAAAAGGCAAACGCAGGAACGTCACTAACAGAAATCAAGGCAATATGGCAACATCTGAACAAAATTCTCCTTTACCAGCATGTCCTGGATACCCCATCACACCAGTAAAACAAGATTTGGATTTAAAATCACTGGTCATGATGCTGGTACAGGAACATATGAAGGACATACTTAAAGAAATTCAGGAGAAAATGGATCAAAAGTTAGAAGCCCTTGCAAGGAAAACACAAAAATCATTGAAAGAAATCCAGGAGAATACAAAAGCCAATAAGGAGGAAACGCAAAAAACACTTAAAGAAATACAGGAGAACTTTGGTCAACAGGCTGAGGTCTTGAAAGATGAAACACAAAAATCTCTTAAAGAATTACAGGAAAGCACAAACAAGCAAGTGAAGTAGCTAAGCAAAACCATCCAGGATATAAAATCAGAAGTAGAAGCAACTATGAAAACTCAAAGGGAGACAACTTTGGAGATAGAAAGCCTTGGGAAGAAATCAGGGAACATAGATGTAAATAGCAACAACAGAATACAAGAGATGAAAGAAAGAATCTCAGATGCTGAAGATACCATAGAAACCATGGATTCAACAGTTAAAGAAAATGCAAAATGCAAAAAGCTTGTAACCCAAAATATCCAGGAAATCCAGGACACAATGAGAAGACCAAACCTAAGGATTATAGGCATAGATGAGAGTGAAGATTTAAAACTTAAAGGGCCAGCAAATATCTTCAATAAAATTATGGAAGAAAACTTCCCTAACCTAAAGAGAGAAATGCCCATGAATATACAAGAAGCCTACAGAACTCCAAACAGACTGGACCAGAACAGAAATACTTCCCGTCACATAATAATCAAAACACCAAATGTACTAAACAAAGAAAGAATATTAAAGGCAGTAAGAGAAAAAGGCCAAGTAACATATAAAGGAAGACCTATCAGAATCACTGCAGACTTTTCACCTGAGATTATGAAGGCTAGAAGGTCCTGGGCAGATCTCATGCAGACTCTAAGAGAACACAAATGCCAGCCAAAACTACTATATCCAGCAAAACTATCAATCACCATAGATGTAGAAACTAAGATATTCCATGACAAAACCAAGTTTACCCAATATCTATCCACAAACCCAGCCCTACCAAGGATAATAGGAGGAAAACACCAATACAAGGAGGGAAACTTCACGCTGGAAAAAGCAAGATAGTAGCCTTTCATCAAACCCAAAAGAAGTTAACCGATCAAATTTTAAAAATAGCATCAAAAATGACAGGAAGTAATAATCACTATTCCTTAATATCTCTTAACATTGATGGACTTAATGCCCCAATAAAAAGACATAGACTAACTGACTGGATACGTAAACAGGACCCTACATTTTGCTGCTTACAGGAAACAAACCTCAGGGTCAAAGACAAACACTACCTTAGAGTAAAAGGCTGGAAGACAATTTTACAAGAAAATGGTCTCAGAAAACAAGCTGGAGTAGTCATTTTAATATCAGATAAAATTGCCTTTCAACCCAAAGTCATCAAAAGAGACTCTGAGGGACACTTCTTCCTGGTCAAAGGAAAAATACAACAAGAAGAGCTCTCAATCCTGAACATCTATGGTCCAAATGCAAATACCCTCTTTCATAAAAGAAACTTTATTAAAACTCAAAGCACACATTTCACCTAACACAATAATTGTGGGTGACTTCAACACTGCACTTTCCTCAATGGACCGATAAGGAAAACAGAAACTAAACAGGGACACAGTGAAACTAATTGAAGCTTTGGACCAATTAGATTTAACAGATATATATAGAACATTCTATCCTAAAGCAAAAGAATATACCTTTTTCTCAGCACCTCATGGTACCTTCTCTAAAATCGACCATATAATTGGTTGGTCACAAGACAGACCTCAACAAATATAAGAAGATCGAACTAATCCCATGCCTCCTATCAGATCACTATGGAGTAAAAGATGTCTTCAATAGCAACAAAAACAACAGAAAACCCACATACACGTGGAAACTGAACAATATTCTACTCAATGATACCTTGGTCAAGGAAGAAATAAAGAAAGAAATTAAAGACATTTTAGAACACAATGAAAATGAAGACACAACATACCCAAATCTATGAGACTCAATGAAAGCAGTGCTAAGACGAAAACTCATAGCCCTGATTGCCTCCAAAAAGAAAATAGAGAGAGCATACATTACCAGCTTAATGACACACCTGAAAGCCCTGGAACAAAAAGAAGCTATTTCACCCAGGAGGAGTAGAAGGCAGGAAATCATCAAACTCAGGGCTGAAATCAATCAAATAGAAACAAAGAGAACCATACAAAACCAGGAGCTGGTTCGTTGAGAAAATCAACAAGATAGATAAACCCTTAGCCAGACTGACCAAAGGGCACAGAGAAAGTATCCAAATTAACAAACTTAGAAATGAAAAGGGAGATATAACAACGGAAACTGAGGAAATCCAAGAAATCATCAGATCCTACTACAAGAGCCTGTACTCAACACAACTGGAGAATCTGGAGGAAATGGACAATTTCCTAGACAGATACCAAATACCAAAATTAAATCAGGACCAAATAGATCATCTAAACAGTATCATAATACCTAAAGAAATAGAAGGAGTCATAGAAAGTCTTCCAACCAAAAAAAGCACAGGACCAGATGGTTTCAGTGCAGAATTCTATCAGACCTTCAAAGAAGAGTTAACACCAATACTCTTCAAACTATTCCACAAAATAGAAAAAGAAGGAACCTACCCAATTCCTTCTATGAAGCCACAATTGCGCTGACACCAAAACCACTCAAAGATCCAACAAAGAAAGAGAACTTCAGACCAATTTCCCTTATGAACATCGATGCAAAAGTACTCAATAAAATTCTTGCCATCCGAATCCAAATGATCATCCACCATGATCAAGTAGGCTTTATCCCGGGAATGCAGGGTTGGTTCAATATATGGAAATCCATTAATGCAATCCACTACATAAACAAACTCAAAGCAAAAAACCACATGGTCATTTCATTGGATGCTTAAAAAGCATTTGACAAAATTCAGCATCCTTTCATGCTTAAAGTCTTGGAAAGAACAGGAATTCAAGGCCAATACCCAAACCTAGTAAAAGCAATATACAGCAAACCGGTAGCCAGCATCAAACTAAATGGAGAGAAATTTGAAGCAATCCCACTAAAATCAGGGACTAGACAGGGCTGCCCCCTTCCTTCGTATCTTTTCAATATTGTACTTGAGGTACTAGCTAGGGCAATTAGACAACATAAGGAGGTCAAAGGGATACAAATTGGAAAGGAAGAAGTCAAACTATCATTATTTGCAGAAGACATGATAGTCTACTTAAGTGACCCAAAAAACTCCACTAGAGAACGCCTACAGCTGATAAACAACTTCAGCAAAGTAGCAGGTTATAAAATCAACTCAAGCAAATTAGTGGCCTTCCTACACTCAAAGGATGAGCTGGCTGAGAAAGAAATTAGGGAAAGGACCCCCTTCACAATAGCCACGAACAGTATAATGTATCTTGGGGTGACTTTTACCAAACAAGTGAAAGACCTTTATGACAAGAACTTCAAGACTCTGAAGAAGGAAATGGAAGAATACCTCAAAAAATGGGAAAACCTCCCATGCTCATGGATCAGTAGAATCAATATAGTTAAAATGGCCATTTTGCCAAAAGCAATATACAGATTCAAAGCAATACCCCTCAAAATCCCAACTCAATTCTTCACCGAGTTAAAAAGAGGAATTACCAAATTCATCTAGAATAACAAAAATTCCAGGATAGCTAAAACTATTCTCAGCAACAAAAGAAATTCTGGGGGAATCAGGATCCCTGACCTCAAGCATTACTACAGAGCAATAGTGTTAAAAACAGCATGGTATTGGTACAGTGACAATCAGGAGGATCAATGGAACAGGATTGAAGATCTAGAAATGAACCCACACTCCTATGGCCACTTGATCCTCGACAAAGAGGCTGAAAACCTCCAATGGAAAAAAGATAGCCTTTTCAACAAATGGTGCTGGTTCAACTGGAGGTCAGCATGTAGAAGAATGTGAATTGATCCATCCTTGTCTCCTTGTACTAAGCTCAAATCCAAATGGATCAAGGACCTCCACATAAAGCCAGACACTCTGAAGCTAATAGAAAAGAAACTGGGAAAGACCCTTGAGGACATCAGTACAGGGAGAAAGTTTCTGAACAGAACACCAATAGCATATGCTCTAAGAGCAAGAATTGACAAATGGGTCCTCATAAAATTACAAAGTTTCTGTAAGGCAAAGGACACCATCAAGAGGACAAATCGGCAACCAGCAAATTGGGAAAAGATCTTCACCAACCCTACATCAAATAGAGGGCTAATATCCAATATATATAAAGAACTCAAGAAGTTAGACTCCAGAAAACCAAACAACCCTATTAAAAATGGGGTACAGAGTTAAACAAAGAATTCTCACCTGAAGAACTTCGGATGGCGGAGAAGCATCTTCAAAAATGCTCAACTTCATTAGTCATTAGGGAAATGCAAATCAAAACAACCCTGAGATTTCATCTTACACCAGTCAGAATGGCTAAGATTAAAAATTCAGGAGACAGCAGGTGTTGGAGAGGGTGTGGAGAAAGAGGAACACTCCTCCACTGCTGGTGGGGTTGCAAATTGGTACAACCACTGTGGAAATCATTCTGGCGGTTCTTCAGAAAACTGGGCACCTCACTTCCAGAAGATCCTGCTATATCACTCCTGGGCATATATATACCCAGAGGATTCCCCGCCATGTAATAACGATACATGCTCTACTATGTTCATAGCAGCCCTATTTATAATTGCCAGATGCTGGAAAGAACCCAGGTATCCCTCAACAGATGAGTGGATGCAAAAAATGTGGTATGTCTACACAATGGAGTACTATTCAGCCATTAGAAACAATGAATTCATGAAATTCTTAGGCAAATGGATGGAGCTAGAGAACATCATACTAAGTGAGGTAACCCTGACTCAAAAGGTGAATCATGGTATGCACTCACTAATAAGTGGTTATTAACCTAGAAAACTGGAATACCGAAAACATAATCTACACATCAAATGAGGTACAAGAAGAAAGGAAGAGTGGCCCCTGGTTCTGGAAAGACTCAGTGAAGCAGTATTCGGCAAAACCAGAATGGGGAAGTGGGAAGGGGTGGGTGGGAGGGCAGGGGAAGAGAAGGGGGCTTACCGGACTTTCGGAGAGTGGGGGGGCTAGAAAAGGGGAAATCATTTGAAATGTAAATAAATTATATCGAATAAAAAAATTAAAAAAAAAAGAACTCTTGGAGGGGGGATGAGGAAGGGGGCAACATTTGAAATAAAAAAAAAAAAAAGAACACATATGGTATGCACTCACTGATAAGTAGATATTAGCCCAAAAGCTCAGAATACCCAAGATAAAATTCACAGACCACATGATGCTAAAGAAGAAGGAGACCAAAGTTTGAATACTTTGATCCTTCTTAGAATGGGGGAACAAAGTACCCATTGGAGTAAATACAGATACAAAGTTTCACACAGAGACTGAAGGAAAGGCTATTCAGAGACTGCCCTACCTGGGGATCCATCCCATATTCAGTTACCCAACCCAGGCACTATTGTAGATGCCAAGAAGTACTTTCTGACATGAGTCTGATATAGCTGTCTCCTGGGGCGCTCTGTCTGAGCCTGACAAAGACAGAGGCAGATGCTTACATAAAACCTTTGGGCTTAGCATGGGTTTCCCTATAGAGGAGATAAAGATCTGAAGGAAATTAGGGGTTTGCAACTTCATTAGAAGAACTATAATATCAACCAACCATACCTCCAAGAGGTTTCCAGGAACTAAACCACCATCCAAAGAGTACACATGGAGGGACCCACGGCTCCAGCCACAAATGTAGCAGAGCATGGCCTTGTCAGACATCAATGAGAGGAGAGGCCCTTGGACCTGTAAAGGCTGGTTGCCCTAGTGCAGGGGATTTCCATGACAGAGAAGCAGAAGTGGGTTTATTAGTGAGCAGGGGTGGGGAGGTGGGGGATGGGGGTTGGGGGGTAGGGGGTGGGGGGTGGGGCATGGGGAGGGGGAATGGGATAGGGGGTTTTTCGGAAGGGAAACAAGGAAAATGGATAACATTCCAAATATAAATAAAGGAAATATCTAGAAAAAAGAAGCAACACCTCAGTGTGTTTATTTTTTTAAAGCAATGATTCCATATTGTTTATGTGACTTCTAGTATACTAATAGCATTTTTGGCAACACTTGCCTTTTCCTTTATAACAGGTGCCAACAAAATTATACAACCATGGACATTCAAAGTAGTGACAGAAACCTTTTCTTTGGATACATTCTTTTGTATCACGGCCAAAAGCTGTTAGAAAAGAAAAGAACAGGAAAACCTTAGTCTCTTGGCTATCACTGTGGTCATATTTAGCATACTGATGATCATATAAGAGTTCAATACAAAGTACATACAAAAGAAATAATTTTATAACTTGTATCCTGGACATGTAATAAAATATGAGATGTCTTGAACTAACACACCAGGGAGATTCCCACAGCTAAATATCCACATAGATTGTGGTTTTTATATTAGAAAACAAATGTAGAATACTTATTTTCTATTCATTTCGAGGCAGGGTATCACTCTATAGGCCTCACTGGCTTGGAATTCATTATGTAGTTCAGGATGGCTTTGACTCATCCTCTTAGATGTTGGGATTAAAGGAAGAACCATGATCTCTGGCTGCAGAAAATTCTCATCACCACAAACTCATCAGTGGGATTTTGATACTATGGTGGTGGGAGGAAAGGGAGTGAAGCTTGACTTTCCCACCCCAGAACTTCCTCAAAGATGCATCAGAGCTTAACCCATTCACTTCCTAACATTAAACCCATCTTTTTGAGTTCTGTATCATAGCTTTTCTCTACATTTTGGGGGTTCTGTCTTTTCTTGTGTATGATTGTTGAAAGAGCAATGCTCTAAATCTAACATTGATCTCTATAATGATCATCCCTAATCAAACCCTTCAGAGGTTACCATATCTAGATTTTGTTTCCTTTTATGGAGCTGTTGGATGCTGGCTTGACTCTAAGAGGATGCTTCGTGTATTCTATGTTCCCTGGTGAAATACTTGCACTAGGATGAGCAATAGAGATCGAGTTTTGAAAGCATATTGCTGAGTTTGATTTTCTTAATGGCATCATTAATCTGTATATATACATATTTATGTATATATGTTTCTCCTCTTCAATGTTGATAAATTTTAATTGTTTTAAATTATTGGCTTGACAGAGTCTCAAGAGTCACTTGGAAAAAGGGCCTCCGTTATGTCTGTTGAGATTATCTTGGTTGTGTTAATCAGTGTGAGATAATCCATTTTAACTGTGCATGGGACGATTCTCAGGCAGGCATCATGGATCACATAAATGGAGAAAATGAGGAATAATGTACTCATTTGTTGCTCTCTGATTTTGGACTATGGCTTATTGAAGTTTCTTTTTTAGTTTCTATGGAAAAATATCCTGAAAAAAGCAACTTATGAGAGAAAGGGCTTAGTTCATAATTACATGTTACAATTTATTAGTACAAAAATATTAAGGTGGCAGGAAGTTGAAGAAATTAGTTGTCATAGCCACAATCAAAAAAGAGAGGAGAGAGAAAAGAGAGAGACAGACAGACAGACAGACAGACAGACAGACAGACAGAATACATACACAGTGAGAGACAAAGAAATAGGAGAGGACAGTCAGAGAGAGACACACAGAGAGAGAGAGAGAGAGAGAGAGAGAGAGAGAGAGAGAGAGAGAGAGAGAGAGAGAGAGAGAGAGAGAGAGAGAGCAAGCAAGGGAGAGAGTAAGACACTGGGAGAGTTACTATTAGCAAGATAGATAGATGGTGGATAGATGATAGATAGATAAATAGATAGATGATAGATAGGTAGATACTAGGTAGATAGATGGATGGATAGCTAGATGATAGATGGATGGATAGATAGATGGATGGATAGATTGATAGATAGATAGATAGGGAGATAGAGAACTTGCATGCCACTGCTTAGTTCCCTTTCTGCAGTCTTTTAAAGTTCAGGCCCTAAACCCTGGAGATGGTGACAATTTTTAATGGGCAGGTCTTCTTACTTCAGTTAATGCAACAAAGACAATCACCTATAGATAACATAGACAATCCCGAATTGATATTCTTTTCCCATGCCATTATAGATTGTGTCAAGTAGACAACAGTATCCATTAGGTGGATACAGTGTGACTACCTACTTCAGTTCCCATTGCCCTGACTTCCCTGCCACAGTGTATCATGTACTGAGTTGGGAGATAAAATAAACTTTTCCATTTGCTGTTTTTTCAGACTATCATATCACATCAGAAAAATAAACCAAGGCAATTGCTAAGCAGAAGAGGTTTAATAGAATAGGTCTATTTTAGAGCCAAGGAGAGACTGAGAACTCAGTTCACTCAATTCCTCCCTGATATAACAGATGACAAATGTGTCCCTTGTCTTCACAGATTAGAAAATCCAGAAAAGCAATGCCTGGAACATGATGGAATCTCCTGCCCTTGTTTTGATTCTCATTCTTCTTAAGTATACCTCTGGCTGATTATCTCCTTCTGCTAATCTGTAGAATGAAACTCTGGCTTTTAACTTTACTAGACTGGGCTAATCAGAAGAAAGAATTAGCAATGGTCTTTGTGTGAAGTAATTCAGTTATATTAGGAGTTCAAGATTTTGCTATGCAGTGATGATGGTTCACTTGATCCCTCATCCCTTGGATTGGGCTCTTGACCTACTGAACATAAGTTATGTGATTAGAGTAGACTTTGTATCCAAGAAATAGTCATATGGCTTCCTTTTATTCACAGGGACACTGTGAGGAATAATATAAAATGAGAGTACTTGTACTTCATTCTAAGTCTCTGCTTCATACAAACAACCTTTCAAGACATGCATCATCTGTCTTGAACTTACCTAATCTAAAACATCAAGTTCATATTCCCCATTAGCCACGTGTATTGCAGTCATGTGTTAAATGGGCCTGTGAAAGGCACTAAAGGAGCAGGTGCCTGACTCTTGATAGAAATCTAGCTTCTTGGTGAGACCTGCTTTCCTGGGGATAAGAAAGAATGGTTTCTACAAAGAATATTTCCTAGATGACCATGACAAGATGGTGGTTGAAGATCTTGAGAAATTTCTATTTCTAGCTCTTCATTCCGGACAAGCTCATTGCCCTGATACCTGGGCCACAGAATGAAGTCCCTGATGGCTGTTGGCTGCAGGGTGTTGACCCTAGGAATTCTCTCCTGCTGATTGCTCCTCAGACCCAAAACTCATTTATCACCAGTTCTTTGAGCCAGTGTACTCAGGTCTGGTCAGGAGTTCAGCAGGTCTTGGTACTTACCTTGGTTGATCTGGAAGAAATACATAGAGAGGATCAGCAGCAGAAAGCAGATCTTCATGATTCCTGCACACGGAGCTGATTAAAGACAAGGCCAGAGCTGGCCTAAGAGAGTCAGGAATAAGTAACTTCTGAGAGGAGACATTAGGAGGAGTGGCAATCTAGAGTAACTGTCCAATAGCTGAGCTTCAGTATGTATCCTGAGGAAACTCAAATCCTGAGGGCATTCTGTCTCTGCTGCCTGGGCTTTTGCTTTTCTACTGAAAATGCTAAGTGCCACTTGTCTAAACAGGACTCATAAATTCTCCATAGGAAACTCAGACAACTTTTTAAAACTATGTATTTAAACTTATTATAGTTACACATTTGGTTGGGTTTCACTCATCGTTTGTCCCCTGTTGGTTTTACAGTACAGGACATGGATAGAAAGCAGAGGGAAATGTGTTCCGCAGACTCATATTTTTATGACTTAAATGCCATAATTTAAAAATATGGTGGACATATCACAAACTTTTAGAGGAAAACAGACCTTGAAAAATGTCCATTTATATCAACAGTTTGATAGGAATGTAGCATTCTAAATCATGGTCAGAGCCAAATAAAAGAAGGGTGTAAATCAGGAGCCTGGATCCTGTCTCCGTTTCTGTCAGCCAATGTCCCTACGATTTCACTGACACACAGCTCTCTATGTTTTTCAGCCTCTGGGGACAGCACTAAACAGTTTTTACAGATGTTTAGGTAACTTGCAAAATGAAAATACTTACATATAAAAATATTTATTTTTGATTCCCATATTGGGTACTTATTTTTCCAGTTCAGGTGTCAAGGTGTTGATATTGTCCAAAGCAACCCATAATTACAGATGACTAAGATTGAAATGCTGTTGGTACCTGAGTATAAATGTCCTCAGTGACTACAAAATCAGACACCTTCTTACCGTGGATTGAAACATGGCCACACTGTGGTTTTGGCTATTTTATGTCTTGTAGTGTAAAATACTTCATTCACCTTTCTCTTAACTTTAGGTTGTGTGAGAAACTATGTGACTTTTCTTAAGACTCTTTCTTACTCTCTCTTGAACTGATTCTCTTAGGAATCATTTCCTGCTCTCCTTCCCTCCTGCTATCTGCAGATTAGCAGTAAAATATGGAAAGTCAATTAGAATCAATATCATCTGGAGGCAAGAGTGTTTCATGGAATGTCTGTGTCCTCCTGTGTTTCTCACAGGAGGAAGTGCAGTAGAGCCTGTATCTTTCAGTCAGGCCGAGGCTGCTCTTCTGGTCTGGTTGGTCTTAGTCTACTCCTAGATTCTGCCATTGTAGGATGAACTTTTTACAGACTGGTCTCATAACAGTCTGCTGTTGTTTTATATTGGTGATTATATTCAGAGTGGTAAAATGATCCTGGCTCTTTACTTCTTTGATGTCTATTCACTAAGAAAAGTTTTAATAAAGATGGAATGCAGATAATGATGCTAAGTTATAGTCAGAGGTCCATACCAGCCAATATCAAGTAACCGTGTACATCATAGTATACTTTCCTTTTGAAATAGCATATCAGTATGGTGAAAGAATATTCACTAGTCATTTCATAGAGGGGTGTTTGTAGGAAAAGTAATTACAGTTTTGTTGTGTTGGAAAAAATATCCTGATCTTACATTTATATGATGAGTATATTGCTGACATGCAGTGTTTCTCTTCTTGTAGCTGTGACAATTCAGGGAAAGATGGAAGTATTGCTTTGATAGGCTTGACCATGTTTTTGTTAGGAGGAATATGTCTTTGGGACTGTGGATTATAAAATCGGTTGAATGCTTTAAGATGGAACTCAATCCTAGTAGGAACATGGAAAACAGTGTTGCTGAGGGCAATTCAAACTGTGGAAGACTGACTGAAGAGATTTCCTCTGGAGAAGGATTTTGGTATGTGACCTGGGGATTGTTCTTGTGATATATGCATATATGTATATATATGTATATATATATATATATATATATATATATATATATATATATATATATATATATATATATATATATTAAAGAATGTGACTGCTTTTTGCCCTTGTCTGAAGAGTCTGACTGAGGCTAAAGTGAAGAGATTTAGATTGTTGGTAAAGGAAATCTAAAAAAGATTCTTGTTATTAGCCTCTATCCTGTGGTTCACCTTTATGAAGAATTGTTTGCTCCAGCCTCACAAGCTTAGAAAGGATAAATACACAATGTGTGATTCAAGTACTTAAAGGGGCTCCAGGAAATGGAATGGAGCTAAATCCCATATTGAAGGGTATTAAATGGAATTAAGGGAGTGATAGCCTTTGGGTAAGATTCCTCCCACTGAAACTAATTATTTACATTTTTGAACCAGGAATAGGAACATCATTTTGGACATTATTATGACCTGACTATTGTTTTCATTTTGGAGATATACATTTGTGTCAAAATGACAAGGTTGTATTTTGATGGTTATTCTTGGTTGTCACCTTGACTATATCTGGAAAGATATGGAATGAATCACAAGCCAGAAATGGAGAGCACACTTGTGATCCAAATACTGAGGCACATTGGACATGCTTACAAAGATCTTGTGTAAAGGAATTAAAGAAAAACTTCGGTTCAGATGAGGAGCCTTTAAAGACAGCACTCAGGAGACAGAGGCATACAGATTTCTGAGTTCAAAGTCAGTCTACAGAGCAAGTTCTAGGGCAGCCAAACTTGTGCAGTGAAGGAAAACTTTGAACACAGAAATAATGAAGATGTAATAAAACAAGGGGCCATGTTCCAGCCTTAGCAAGCAGCACAACTCTCCAGCCACATGGCTCTGGCTTTGAGTGAAAAAAGGGTCTGCTTGAATAATTCATGCTGGTCAGTGGGAGCTAAGAAATTAGCAGTGATCCAGAAGAGACAAGGGCCACGGTGGTGAAAATTTCTGGGAAGTGTTTTAGGAGAGCACAAAGAAGTTGTGTTCCTTATGCTGAAAGATGTTCTTGATGGTGTGTAGGAATTGGACAGGTGTTTATGGTTTTAGTGACATGAAAAGGTCAAGAAAAACAGCTGAGGTTTGGCATTATGGGAAGCCTGTCTCAGTCAGCTGCTGGTAGGGTGTCTCGAGGACAGTCATACTAGGCTCTGGTCTGTAAGTGAGTCACAAGTGAGGATGCACTTCATAGCATCAGTAACCGAGCCTTGGTGCTTCCCTATAAAATGGATTCCAAGTTGTTCCAGTCACTGGACTGCCTTTCTTCAGTGTGTTCTCCATTTTTGTCCCTGCAGTTTTTAGATAGGAACAATTCTGAGTCAGAAATTTTGACTATGGCTTGGTTACCCTTTCCTTCTGCTTGAGGCCTTATCTATCTATTAGAGGTAGATTCTTTAAGTTCTCTCTCCCCACTGTTGGGCATTTTGGATAAGATCAATGCCTTTGAGTCTTGAGAGTCTCTCACCTCTCAATTCTCTGGGACTTTCAGGAGGGTTTCCCTATCTTTTCTGAGACTGCATGTTTCCATTTATTTTCCTGGCTCTCTGGACTTCTTTCCTGTCCTCCCCTGCACAACTTATCCTGTTCCCCTTTTTTCCCTTCCCTCCCCTCTCCCACCCAAGTCCCTTCCCCACTCTACCTCCCATAATGTTTTGTTTCCCCTTGCATTTGGGATTGAGTCATCCTCACTTGGCCCTTTCTGCTTGTTAAACTTCTTAAGGTCTGTGGGTTTTATCCTTCATAGTCTGTACTTTTTGGCTACTATCCACTTATCAGCGAGTACATATACTTTTGGGTCTAGTTCAACTCACTCAAGTTGATATTTTCTAGTTTCATCTATATGCCTGCAAAATTCATAATGTCCAAATTTTTAATAGCGGAATAGTATTCCTCTGTGTAAATGAACCACATTTTCTGTATCTATTCTTCAGTTGAAGGGCATTTAGGTTGTTTTCAGCTTCTGGTTATCACAAATAAGGCTGCCACGAACAGAGAGGAACTTGTGTCCTTGTGGCATGGTAGAGCATATTTTGGGTATATTCCCAGGAGTGGTATAGCTGGGTCTTCAGGTAGAACTCTTCAGTTTTCTGAGAAACTATCATATTGATTTCCAGAGTGGTTGTACCAGTTTGTAATCCCATCAGCAGTGGAGGAGTGTTCCTCTTTCCACAGAAACTCACCAGCAAGTGCTGTTACTTGACTTTTTTTAATTGTAGCCATTATGATTGGTAAAAGGTATTGGTTTCAGGGTAGTTTTGATTTACATTTCCCTGATGACTAAGAAATTTGAACATTTTTTAAGTGCTTCTGAACCATTCAAGATTCTTCTGTTGTGAATTCACTGTTTAGCTCTGAACCCCATTTCTTAATTGGGTTATTTGGGTTTTTTGAGGTTAACTTTTTGACTTCTTATATATTTTGGATATTAGCCCTCTATCAGATATAGAGTTAGTGAAGATATTTTTCCCCAATCTGTAGGTGGCCTATTTGTGCTGTTGACTGTGTCTTTTGCCTTAGAGAAACTTTTCAGTTTCATATGGTCCTATTTATCTATTGTTGATATTAGATCCTAGGCCACTGGTGTTCTGCTTAGAAAGTTTCCCCCTGGGCCATCGAGTTTGAGGCTCTTTTCTACCTTCTTTTCTATTAGATTCAGTGTATCTTGTTTTATGGTGAAGTCCTTGACTTTACCTTAACCAACTTGGACTTGAGATGTACACAAAATAATAAATATTTTCATTCATCTACATGCAGACTACTAGTTAGACCAGCACCATTTATCAAAGATGCTCCCTTTCTTCAACTGCATGTTTTTTGAATTTTTTGTAAAAGATCAAGTGTCCATAGGTGTGTAGGTTTATTTCTGGTTCTTTGATTCTATTCCATTGATCAACCTGTCTCTGTACCAATACTGTGTGGTATTTATCACTATTGCTTTGTAGTACAGCTAGAGGTCAGGGATGTTGATTCCCCTAGAAGATTTTTTCATTGTTGAGAATTTTATGGCTATTCTGGATTTTTTCCATATGATGTTGAGACCTGCTCTTTCCATGTCTGTGAAGACTTGTGTTGGGTTTTTGATGGGAATTTCATTGAATCTATAGTTTGCTTTTGGTAAGATGGACATTTTTACTATGTTAATTCTACCAAACCATGAGCATAGGAGACTTTTCCATCTTCTGAAGTCTTCTTTGATTTCTTCGGAGGCTTGAAGTTCTTATCATATAGTTCTTTTATTTGCTCAGTAAGAGTTACACCAAGATATTTTATACTATTTGTGGCTATTGTGAAAGGTTGTTGCTTCCCTAATTTCTTTCTCAGCCTGTTTTTTATTTGTATAAAGTAAAGCTACTAATTTGTTTGAGTTACTTTTATATCCTGCCACTTTCCTGAAGTTGTTTATCAGCTATAAGTAGTTCTCTGGTGGAAATTTTGGGGTTGCTTATGTATAGTATCTACAAATAGTGAGTCTTTGACTTATTCCTTTCCAATTTATATTTCCTTGATAACCTTTTGTTGCCTAATTGCTCTAGCAAGAACTTCAAGTACTATTCTGAATACATAGGGAGAGAGCTGATTTTATATCCAGCCACTTTGAGTGGGCAGCCTTTTCTTGTCCCTGATTTTATTGGGGTTGTTTCTAGTTTCTTTATATTTAATTTAATGTTGGCATTTGGTTTGCTATATATTGCTTCTATTATGTTTAGGTATTTGCCATGAATTCCTGATCTTTCCAGTACTTTTAACATGAAGGGGTGTTGTATTTTCAGAGGCTTTTTTTTAGCATTTTATGAAGTGATCATGTGGTTTCCCCACCTTGAGTTTGTTTATATAGTGTATTACCTTGATGGATTTTTGTAAATTGAACCATCTCTGTATCCCCTGGGATGAAGCTTATTTGATCTTTGTGAGTGGTGGTTTTGATGTGTTATTGGATTTGGTTTACAAGAATTTTACTGAGTATTTTTGCATCAATCATAAGCAAGGTTGGTATGAAGTTCTCTTTCTTTGTTGGGTCTTTGTGTGATTTAGGTATCAGAGTAATTGTTGCTTCATAGAATGAATTAGTTAGTGTTCCTTCCTTCTATTTCTATTTTGTGGAATAGTTTGAGGAGTATTGGTATTAGCTCTTCTTTGAAGGTCTGGTAGAATTCTATGCTAAAGCTATCTGGCCCTGGGCTTTTTTTGATTGGGAGGTTTTTGGTGACTATTTCTATTTTTTTATTTCTCTAGGAGTTGTGGGACTGTTTATATAGTTGGCCAGATCTTGATTTAACTTGGGATGTGGTATCTGTCTATAAAGTTATCAATTTCATCTAGGTTTTCTAGTTTTGTAAAGTATAGCCTATTGTAGGTGGTTGTTATGATTTTTTGAATATCCTCAGTTTTTGTTGTTTTGCCTCCTGTTTCATTTCCGATTTTGTTCATTTGGATAATGTCTCTATGCCCTTCAGTTAGATTGACTGAGGGTTTTTCTATCCTGTTGATTTTCTCAAAGAACCAGCTCTTGATATTGCTGATTTCATGTCTCATTCTCTTTGTTTCTAACTGGTCAATTTCAGGCCTGAGTTTGACAGCCCTACTGTCTACTCCTCTTGGGTGTATTTGCTTCTTTCTGTTCTAGAGCTTTCAGGTGTACTGTTAGGTTGCTTGTATGGGACTTCTCCAGTTTCTTTATGAAAGCACTTAGTGGTATAAAATTTCCTTTTAACACTGCTTTCATTGTGTCCCATATGTTTGTGTATGTTGTGCCTTTATTTTCATTGAATTTTATAAAGTTTATTTATTTATAATTAAATAAATATTAAATAAATAATTATTGTTACCCCAGGGATAACCAGATGGTGAGAAGCAAGTGCAAAGCCATAAGCAACAGCAGTTAATATACACGGACATTATCAGAATCCAGTTCTCCCACCACAGCAAAGCCCGAATAAACCAATGCACCTGAAAATCAGGAAGCTGACCTAAAATACTATCTCATGAAGAAAATAAAGTTCTTTAAGGAGGATATAAATAACTCACTAAAATAAATACAGGAAAGCTCAGGTAAACAGGTAGAAGCCCTTAAAGAGGAAACAAATAAATCCCTTAGAGAAATACAGGCAAATATAATCAAAAAGGTGAAGAAATTGAATAAAGCAGTCCAAAACCTAAAATTGGAATTAGAGACAATGAAGACAAATGAAGGCAAACCTGGAAATAGAAAACCTAGGAATTACAAGTGTAAGAATCACCAACAGAATATCAGAGATAGAAGAGAGAATTTCAGGTGGAGGAGATACCTTAAAAGAGATTGACAAAACTGTCAAAGAAAATTCAAAACTCATAACACAAAGTATCCAGTAAATTCAGGACAAAATGAAAAGACCAAATCTAAGACTAGTCAGAATAGAGGAGAATGAAGATTCCCAGCTCAAAAGACCCAAAAATGTCTTCTACAAAATCATAGAAGAAAACTTCCCTGACCTAAAGAAAGAGATGTCCATAAAGGTACAAGAAGCCTATAGAACACCAAATAAATGGGACCAGAAAAAATCCTCTCATCACATAGTAATCAAAACACTAAACACACAGAACAAAGAAAGAATATTAAAAGCTGCAAGGGGAAAGGGCCAAGTTACATAAATAGATAGACCTCTCAGAATTACACCGGACTTCACAACAGAGACTATGAAAGCCAGAAGAGCCTGGTCACAGGTCAGGCAAACTCTAAGAGTACACAAATGCCAGCCTAGGCTACTATACCCAGCAAAACTCTCAATCAACATGGATGGAGAAAACAAAATATCCCAGGACAGAACCAAATTCAAACAGTATCTGTCTACCAATCCAGCCTTACAGAGAATCCTAGAAGGAAAACTCCAACACAAGGAAGGTACCTATGCTAAAGAAAAGACAAGATAGTAAGCATCTCACAACAAAGCCAAAATGAGAGAACCGCAAGCACACAAAGCCACTTACAAATACAAGCATATCAGAAACTAACAGTCATCTCTCTTTAATATCTCTCAATATTAATGGACTCAACTCACCTATAAAAAGTTACAAGCTAACAGACTAGATACACAAACAAGATTCAGCATTTTGCTGCATACAAGAAACACACCTCAATAGCAAAGACAAACATTATCTCAGATTAAAAGGATGGGAAAAAGGTCTTCCAAGCAAATGGTTCCAGGAAAGAAGCAGGAGTTGCCATCCTAATATCCAATAAAATAGACTTTCAACCAAAAGTTATCAAGCATGATGAGAGAGGACACTTCATATTCATCAAAAGAAAAATCCACCAGGAGGAAGTATCAATTCTGAATATCTTTGCCCCAAAAGCAAGGGCACAGACATTCATAAAAGCAAGGGCACCAATATTTTTATTGTTATAAAACAATAAACAAATATGGTACAAAATCTCTACAACACTGCTTGGAAAGACATTTCTATAGCTATGACCCAAGAAGGATACACATTTTCAGAAAAATAAGCAAATGAGGGTAAACCAAACTAAAAATGTTTTTGTCACAAGAAAGGAGAAAACAGAGTAAGAAGAATTCGATGAACTACTAAAAATGTAAACATGGCCTTTTCTCTTCTGGTCTCCACGTGAACCCAGGCAGATTTGCTTGTCTGCACATCTCTTTCAATACCTCAGGCAGGGCAGCAGGCAAGACATCCACCAAAATAACCGCAACAGCTGGGACCCCCAAGGAGCCCAGTGGATGTGGAACACCCTCTCCTCTGCAAGAACACCATTTCCCTTCTGGTCTTCATCTACACCTGGGCAGATCTTTTTGTGTGCCCCATTCTATCAACACCACAACTCCCAGAACAACTGCTGTAGACAGGGCCACAAAGTTCCCAAAAACTCTCTTGCAACCCAGGGACATAAGGGACAAGCTTCAGACAGAGACACCCAGGCTAGCCCAAGAGATAGCCAGGGTGAGAGGTAAGTGCAAGACTATAATTAACAGAAACCAACATATTTTCACACCATCAGAACCCAGCTCCTCCACCAGAAAAAGGCCTGGATATGTCCAAAACACCTGAAAAGCATGATGCTAACCTAAAATCTCATCTTAGCGATCTTAAAAGAAGATATAAATAAATCACTTAACAAAATACAGGAAAACATACTTAAAGACTAAGATTTAATTAACTTAAAATAGAAGCCCCTAAAGAGCAAACATAAAAATTCCTCAAAGAAATACAGGAAAACACAATCAAACAGGTGAAGGAATTGAACAAAGTAGTCCAAGACCTAAACGGAGAAATAGAAACAATAAAGAAATCATAGTCGTAACCCTGAAAATGGAAAATCTAGGAGAGCACCAGGGCTATAGATGCAAGCATCACCAACACAATACAAGAGATAGAAGAGAGAATCTCAGACATAGAAGATACCATAGAAGATGTAGACACAACTGTCAAATAATATAAAAAGCATTAAAAAAACCCTAACCCAAAACATCCAAGAAATCTAGGACACAGTGAAAAGACCAAACCGAAGAATATTAGGAACAGAAGAGCGTAAAGATTCAAGCTTAAAGGTCCAGAAAACATCTTTACCAAAATCATAGAAGAAAATTTCCCCAACCTAAAGAAAGAGATGGACATAAAAGTACAATAAGCCTACAGAACACCAAATATATTGGATCAGAAAAGAAACTTCTCTTGTCACATAATAACCAAAATACTAAATGCCCAGAACAAAGAAAGAATACTAGAGCTATTTTTACTGTAAGGTAAAAAGGCCAAGTAACATATAAAATCAGATTGATCAGAATTACACTAGACTTCTTAATGGAGACTCTAAAAACCAGAAGATTCTGGACAGATGTAATCCAGACCCTAAGAAAACCCAAATGCCAGCCCAAGTTACTATACCCAGGACAACTCTAACTAATCATAGATGAAGAAACCAAAATATGCCATGACAAAACCAAACTTAATCAATATATATTTAATAATCTAGCCCTACAGAGGATTCTAAAAGGAAAACTCCAACACAAGGAGACTTTCTACACCAAAGGAAAAAATAGAAATTAATCATCTCACAACAAAACCAAAAAGAGAGAATCACACACATATAATACCACCTCCAATAACAAAAATAACAGGAACTAAGAATCATCTGTCTTTAATGTCTCTCAACATCAACAAACTCAATTCCATAATAAAAAAGACATAATCTAACAAACTAGATACAACATTTTGCTACATACAAGAAACACACTTGAGTGACAAAGACAGCCATTACCTCAGAGTAAAAGGCTGGGAAAAAGTTTTCCAAGCAAATGGTCCAAAGAATCAAGATAGAGTTACCATTTTAATATTCAATAAAATAGACTTTGAACGAAAAGTTATCAAATGAGCTGGGAAAGACACTTCATATTCATCAAAGAAAAAAGCTACCACGAGAAAGTCTCAGTTCTGAACATTTTTGTCCCAAATGCAAGGGCACCCACATTCATAAAATAAACTTTACTATAGCTCAAACCCACATAGACCTTCACACAATAATAGTGGAAGATTTCACCACCCAACTCTCATCAACGGACAGGTAATTGAAACAAGATCTAAACAGGGAAACAGTGAAACTAACAGAAGTTACAAACCAAATGGATAACAGATATTTACAGAACATTTCACCCAAAAAACAAAAGACTATACCTTCTTCTGAGCACCTCATTGTACCTTCTTCAATACTGACCATATAATAGGCCACAAACAAGCCTCAACAGCTCTAAGAAGATTGAAATAATTCCATATGTCCTATCAGATCACCACAGACTAAGGCTAGACTTCAATAACAACAAAAACAACAGAAAGCCCATGGACTCAACAGTTAAAGAAAATGCAAAATGTGAAAAGCTTGTAACCCAAAATATCCAGGAAATCCAGGACACAATGAGAAGACCAAACCTAAGGATTATAGGCATAGATGAGAGTGAAGATTTACAACTTAAAGGGACAGCAGATATCTTCAACAAAATTATGGAAGAAAACTTCCCTAACCTAAATAGAGAGATGTCCATGAATATACAAGAAGCTTACAGAACTCCAAACAGACTGGACCAGAACAGAAATACCTCTCGTCACATAATAATCAAAACACCAAATGCACTAAACAAAGAAAGAATATTAAAGGCAGTAAGAGAAAAAGGCCAAGTAACATATAAAGGAAGACCTATCGGAATCACACCAGACTTCTCACTTGAGACTATGAAAGCTAGAAGATCCTGGGCAGCTGTCATGCAGACTCTAAAATAACACAAACGCCAGCCAAAACTACTATACCAAGCAAAACTCTCAATCACCATAGATGCAGAAACAAAGATATTCCATGACAAAACCAAGTTTACCCAATATCTATCCACAAACCCAGCCCTACAAAGGATAATAGGAGGAAAACACCAATACAAGGTGGGAAACTTCACCCTGGAAAAAGCAAGATATTATCCTTCTTTCATCAAACCCAAAAGAAGTTAACCGATTAAATTGTAAAAATAGCATCAAAAATGACAGGAAGTAATAATCACTATTCCTTAATATCTCTTAACATCAATGGACTCAATGCCCCAATAAAAGGACATAGACTAAACGACTGGATACGTAAACAGGGCCCTACATTTTGCTGCATACAAAAAACACACCTCAGGGTCAAAGACAAACACTACCTTAGAGTAAAAGGCTGGAAGACAATTTTACAAGCAAGTGGTTTTAGGAAACAAGCTGGAGTAGCCATTCTAATATCAGATAAAATCAACTTTCAACCCAAAGTCATCAAAAGAGACTCTGAGGGACACTTCTTGCTGGTCAAAGGAAAAATACAACAAGAACTCTCAATCCTGAACATCTATGCTCCAAATGCAAGGGCACCCTCATTTATAAAAGAAACTTTATTAAAGCTCAAAGCACACATTGAACCTAACACAATAATTGTGGGTGACTTCAACAATGCACTTTCCTCAATGGACTGATCAGGAAAACAGAAACTGAACAGGGACACAGTGAAAATAATTGAAGCTTTTGACCAAAATTAGATTTAACAGATATATATAGAACATTCTATTTTAAAGCAAAAGAATATACCTTTTTCTCAGCACCTCATTGTACCTTGTCCAAAATCGACCATATAATTGGTCACGAGACAGACCTCAACAAATATAAGAAGATCGAACTAATCCCATGCCTCTTATCAGATCACTATTGAGTAAAAGATGTCTTCAATAGCAACAAAAACAACAGAAAACCCACTTACACGTGGAAACTGAACAATATTCTACTCAATGATACCTTGGTCAAGGAAGAAATAAAGAAAGAAATTAAAGACATTTTAGAACACAATGAAAATGAAGACACAACATACCCAAATCTATGGGACACAATGAAAGCAGTGCTAAGAAGAAAACACATAGCCCTGAGTGCCTCCAAAAAGAAAATGGAGAGAGCATACACTACCAGCTTAATGACACACCTGAAAGTCCTGGAACAAAAAGAAGCTATTTCACCCAGGAGGAGTGGAAGGCAGGAAATCATCAAACTCAGGGCTGAAATCAATCAAGTAGAAACAAAGAGAACCATACAAAGAATCAACAAAACCAGGAGCTGGTTCTTTGAGAAAATCAACAAGATAGATAAACCCTTAGCCAGACTAACCAATGGGCACAGAGACAGTATACAGATTAACAAACTTAGAAATGAAAAGGGAGATATAACAACAGAAACTGAGGAAATTCAAAAAATCATTAGATTCTACTACAAAAGCCTATACTCAACACAACTGGAGAATCTGGAGCAAATGAACCATTTCCTAGAGAGATATCTGACACCAAAACTAAATCAGGATCAATTAGATCATCTAAACAGTCCCATAACGCCCGAAGAAATAAAAAGGGTCCTAAAAAGTCTCCCAACCAAAAAAAGCATGGGACCAGATGGCTTCAGTGCAGAATTCTATCAGACCTTCATAGAAGACCTAATACCAATACTCTTCAAACAATTCCACAAAATAGAAACAGAAGGAATTCTACCCAACTCGTTCTATGAAGCCACAGTTACGCTGATACCAAAACCACACAAAGATCCAACAAAGAAAGAGAACTTCAGGCCAATTTCTCTTATGAATATTGATGCAAAAATACTTATTAAAATTCTTGCCAAACGTATCCAAGAGCATATCAAAACAATCATCCACCATGATCAAGTAGGCTTCATCCCAGGGATGCAGGGATGGTTCAATATAAGGAAATCCATCAATGCTATCCACTACATAAAAAAACTCAAAGAAAAAAACCATATGATCATCTCATTAGATGCAGACAAAGCATTTGACAAAATTCAGCATCCTTTCATGCTAAAAGTCTTGGAAAGAACAGGAATTTAAGGCCCATACCTAAACATCATTAAAGCAACATGCAGCAAACTGGTAGCCAACATCAAACTAAACAGAGAGAAACTTGAAGCAATCCCATTAAAATCAGGGACTAGACAAGGCTGTCCTCTCTCTCCATATCTTTTCAATATAGTACTTGAACTTCTAGCTAGAGCAATTAGACAACATAAGGGGATACAAATTGGAAAGGAAGAAGTCAAATTATCACTATTTGCAGATGACATGATAGTCTACTTAAGTGACCTGAAAACATCCACCAGAGAACTCCTATAGCTGATAAACAACTTCAGCAAAGTGGCTGGTTATAAAATCAACTCAAGAAAATCAGTTGCCTTCCTATACTCAAAGGATAAGCAGGCTGAGAAAGAAGTTAGGGAAATGACACCCTTCACAATAGCCACAAACAATATAAAGTATCTTGGTGTGACTCTAAGCAAACAAGTGAAAGATCTATACGACACGAACTTCAGGTGACTGAAGAAGGAAATTGAAGAACACCTCAGAAAATGGAAAAATCTGCCATGCTCGTGGATTGACAGGATTAATATAGCTAAAATGGCCATCTTGCCAAAAGCAATATACAGATTCAACGCAATCCCCATCAAAATCCCAACTCAGTTCTTCACAGAATTAGAAAAAGCAATTCTCAAATTCATCTGGAATAACAAAAAATCCAGGATAGCTAAAACTATTCTCAACAACAAAAGAAATTCTGGGGGAATCAGTATCCCTGACTTCAAGAAATACTACAGAGCAATAGTGTTAAAAACTTCATGGTATTGGCACAGTGACAGGCAAGTGGACCAATGGAATAGAATTGAAGACCCAGAAATGAATACATGCACCTATGGTCACTTGATCTTCGACAAAGTATCCAAAAAACATCCAGTGGAAAAAAAGATATCCTGTTCAACAAATGGTGCTGGTTCAATTGGAGGTCAGCATGCAGAAGAATGCGAATTGATCCATTCTTTTTTTTATTGATATATTTTTTATTTACATTTCCAATAATTTCCCCTTTTCTGGGTCCCCACTCCCCGCAAGTCTGATAAACCATCTTCCCTCCCCCTGTTCCTCCATCTACCCCTTCCCACTTCCCTGTCCTGGAATTCCCCTATACTCTTGTACTGAGTCTTTTCAGAACCAGGGGCCACTCCTCCATTCTTTTTGGACTTCATTTAATTTGTGGATTATGTCTTGGGTATTCAAATTTCTAGGCTAATATCCACTTATCAATGAGTGCATGCCACGATTGATCTTTTGAGACTGGGTTGCCTCACTTAGTATGATGTTCTCCAGCTCCATTCATTTGTCTAAGAATTTCATGAATTCATTCTTTCTAATGGCTGAATAGTACTCCATTGTGTAAATTACCACATTTTTTGTATCCATTCCTCTGTTGAAGGACACTTAGGTTCTTTCCAGCTTCTGGCTACTACAAATAGGGCTGCTATGAACATAGTGGAGCATGTGTCCTTATTGCATGCTGAAGAATCCTCTGGATATGTGCCCAGGAGTAGTATAACAGGGTCCTCAGGAACTGTCATGCCCAGTTTTCTGAGGAACAGCTAAACTGATTTCCAAAGTGGTTGCACATTCTTGCATTCCCACCAGCAGTGGAGGAGTGTTCCTCTTTCTCCACATCCTCGACAACATCTGCTGTCTCCTGACTTTTTGACCTTAGCCATTCTGACTGGTGTGAGGTGAAATCTCAGGGTTGTTTTGATTTGCATTTCCCTAATGATTAATGATGTTGAACATTTCTTAAGGTGTTTCTCAGCTCTCCGAAGTTCTTCATGTGAAAATTCTTTGTTTAGCTCTGTACCCCACATTTTAATGGTGTTATTTGGTTCTCTGGGTTCTACTTTCTTGAGTTCTTTGTATATGTTAGATATTAGCCCTTTGTTGGATTCAGGGTTGGTGAAGATCCTTTCCCAATCTGTTGGTTGACGTTTTGTCCTTTTGACAGTGCCCTTTGCCTTACAGAAACGTTGTAGTTTTATGAGGTCCCATTGGTCAATTCTTGATCTTAGAGCATAAGCTTTTGGTGTTCTATTCAGGAAGTGCTCAACATCATTAGTCATTAGGGAAATGCAAATCAAAACAACCCTGAGATTTCACCTTACAGCAGTCAGAATGGCTAAGGTCCAAAACTCATGAGACAGCAGGTGTTGGCAAGGATGTGGAGAAAGAGGAAGACTCCTCCACTGCTGGTGGGGCTGTAAAATGGTACAGCCACTTTGGAAATCAGTCTGGAGGTTCCTCAGAAAACTGGACATGACACTTCTGGAGGACCCTGCTATACCTCTCCTGGGCATATACCCAAAGGATTCCCCGGCATGCAATAAAGACACATGATCCATTATGTTCATAGCAGCCTTATTATTGCTGTATATTGCTTTTACTATGTTTAGGTATGGGCCTTGAATTCCTGTTCTTTCCAAGACTTTAAGCATGAAAGGATGCTGAATTTTGTCAAATGCTTTTTCAGCATCCAATGAAATGACCATGTGGTTTTTTTCTTTGAGTTTGTTTATGTAGTGGATCGCATTGATGGATTTCCGTATTTGAACCAACCCTGCATTCCTGGGATAAAGCCTACTTGATCATGGTAGATGATCGTTTTGATGTGTTCTTGGATTCGGTTGGCAAGAATTTTATTGAGTATTTTTGCATCGATGTTCATAAGGGAAATTGGTATGAAGTTCTCTTTCTTTGTTTGATCTTTGTGTAATTTTGGTATCAGCGTAACTGTGGCTTCGTAGAAGGAATTGGGTAGTGTTCCTTCTGTTTCTATTTTGTGGAATAGTTTGAAGAGTATTGGTGTTAACTCTTCTTTGAAGATCTGATAGAATTCTGCACTGAAACCATCTGGTCCTGTGCTTTTTTTGGTTAGAAGACTTTCTATGACTCCTATTTCTTTAGGCGTTATGAGACTGTTTAGATGATCTATTTGGTCCTGATTTAATTTTGGTATTTGGTATCTGTCAAGAAAATTGTCCATTTCCTCCAGATTCTCCAGTTGTGGTTGAGTATAGGCTCTTGTAGTAGGATCTGATGATTTTTTTGGATTTCCTCAGTTTCTGTTGTTATATCTCCCTTTTAATTTCTAAGTTTGTTAATTTGGATACTTTCTCTGTGCCCTTTGGTCAGTCTGGCTAAGGGTTTATCTATCTTGTTGATTTTCTCAAAGAACCAGCTCCTGGAATCGTTGATTCTTTGTACGGTTCTCTTTTTTTCCAATTGATTGATTTCAGCCCTGAGTTTGATGATTTCCTGTCTTGTACTCCTCCTGGGTGAATTGGCTTCTTTTTGTTCCAGGACTTTCAGGTGTGTCATTAAGCTGCTAGTGTATGCTCTCTCCATTTTCTTTTTGGAGGCACTCAGGGCTATGAGTTTTCCTCTTAGCACTGCTTTCATTGTGTCCCAAAGATTTGGGTATGTTGTGCCTTCATTTTCATTAAATTCTAAAAAGTCTCTGATTTCTTTCTTTATTTCTTCTTTGGTCAAGGTGTCATTGAGTAGAGTATTATTCAGCCTCCATGTGTATGTGGGCTTTCTGTTGTTTTTGTTGCTATTGAAAATCACTCTTATACCATAGTGATCTGATAGGAGGCATAGGATTATTTCGATCATCTTATATTTGTTGAGGTCTGCCTTGTGTCCAATTATATGGTCGATTTTGGAGAAGGTACCATGAGGTGCTGAGAAAAAGGTATATTCTTTTGGTTTAGGGTGAAATGTTCTATAAATATCAGTCAAATCCAATTGGTCCAAAGCTTCAGTTAGTTTTACTGTGTCCCTGTTTAGTTTCTGTTTTCCTGATAGGTCCACTGAGGAGAGTGGAGTGTTGAAGTCCCCCACAATTATTGTGTTAGGTGCAATGTGTGCTTTGAGCTTTAGTAAAGTTTCTTTTACGAATGAGGGTGCCCTTGCATTTGGCGCATAGATGTTCAGAATTGAAAGTTCTTCTTGGTGGATTTTTCCTTTGACCAGCAAGAAGTGTCCTTCTCTGTCTCTTTTTTAATGACTTTAGGTTGAAAGTCAATTTTATCTGATATTAGAATGGCTACTCCTGCTCGTTTTTTGTGACCATTGGCTTGTAAGATTGTCTTCCAGCCTTTTACTCTAAGGTAGTTTTTATCTTTGACACTGAGGTGTGTCTCCTGTATACAGCAAATTGTAGGTTCCTCTTTCCTTATCCAGTCTGTTAGTCTATGTCTTTTTATTGGGGAATTGAAACCATTGATGTTAAGAGATATTAAGGAATAATGATTAATACTTCCTGTCATTTTTGATGTTCTTTTTATATTTGAGTGGTTATCTTCTTTTGGGTTTGATGAAGGAAGGTAACTATCTTGCTTTTTCCAGGGTGTAGTTTCCCTCCTTGCATTGGAGTTTTCCTCGTATTATTCTTTGCAGAGCTGGGTTTGTGGAAAGATATTGTGCAAATTTGGTTTTGTCATGGAATATCTTGGTTTCTCCATCTATGGTGAATGAGAGTTTTGCTGGGTATAGTAGTCTTGGCTGACATTTGTGTTCTCTTAGAGTATGCATGAGATCTGCCCAGCATCTTCTAGCTTTCATGGTCTCTGGTGAGAAGTCTGGTGTGATTCTGATAGGTCTTCCTTTATATGTTACTTGTCCTTTCGCTTACTGCTTTTAATATTCTTTTTTGTTTAGTGCATTTGGGGTTTTGATTATTATGTGATGGGAGGTATTTCTGCTCAGGTCCAGTCTGTTTGGAGTTCTGTAGGCTTCTTGTATATTCATAGGCATCTCTCTCTTTAAGTTAGGAAAGTTTTCTTCCATAATTTTGTTGAAGATATTTGCTGGCCCTTTCTGTTGTAAATCTTCACTCTCATCTATACCTATAATCCTTAGGTTTGGTCTTCTCATTGTATCCTGGATTTCCTGGATGTTCTGGGATACAAGCTTTTTGCATTTTTCATTTTCTTTGACTGTTGAGTCAATGGTTTCTATGGTATCTTCAGCATCTGAGATTCTTTCTTCCATCTCTTGTATTCTGTTGTTTATATTTGCATCTATGGCCCCTGATTTCTTCTCAAGGTTTTCTATCTCCAAAGTTGTCTCCCTTTGTGATTTCTTAGTTTTTTCTACTTCTGTTTTTAGATCCAGGATGGTTTTGCTCAGTTCCATCATTTGTTTGTTTGTGTTTTCCTGTAATTCTTTAAGAGATTTTTGTGTTTCCTCTTTCATGACTTCTGCCTGTTGACTCAATTTCTCCTGCATTACTTTAAGGTTTTTTTTTTTTTTTTTTTTTTTTTTTTTTTTTTTTTTTTTGCCTTTCTTCTTTATTGGCTTCTATCTCTTGGGCCTTATTCTCCTGCTTTTCTTTAAGTGATTTTTGTGTTTCCATTATACGAGTTTCTAGCTTATTCATGTTCCCCTGTATTTCTTTAAGAGATTCATTCATGTCCTTTTTGTGTTCTTCTAGCAGCATCATGAACAGTGATTTTAAATCCAAATCTTGTTTCTCTGGTGTGTTGGCACAACCAGGACTTGCTGATGTTGGTAAGTTTGCTTCAGATGCTGCCATATTGCCTAGATTTCTGTTAGTAGCATTCCTGTGTTTGCCCTTTGTCATCTTGTTCTCTGGAGCTAATTGGTCTTCTCTCTGGCTGGTGTTTCAGCCTACTGAGAGGCTCTAGGGCTATTTCTGCAACACTGGATTGCAGGGTATTTCCTGTTGCAGATTGCTGATGTCCTGTCCTCCTCTTGGTTGCCCTTGCAGCCCTAGTGTTCTTTGCCCCAGATTGTGTCTATGAACCAGATGGTGCCCGTTTGCTCCTTCAGGGAGTACTGAGGCTGTATGCCGCAGGGACTTTTTCTGTGTGCTGATCACTCTGCTGGGCAGCGGAACTCCCAACCGGGTTGGTGCACACAAGGCTAGCCTAGCTCCTCAGACCCTGAGTCTAGGCAAAAGCCTGGCAGGCCAATGTCTGAGCAAAGTTCCCCTCAGCTGTGAGTGTTAATTGGGTCTGTCAGGTGTCAAGGATGATGGCCTGTGCGTGCTCCCTGAGAGTGCTGGGAGAGTCTGCTGGGCTAACAACCTCCTGGCCGGGTCGGCACACAGATGGCCCACCGAACAGCCCAGGGCCTGGGGGCAGTCCAGGGCCTGACCATCTTAGATCCCTGCTATGTCCTCCTCGGGCTATGCCTGTTAGCTGGTTTGGTTTTGCATGCTAGGTCTCTCTGGCTTCCCGTAGGCAAGATGCCAGCGGCGCGCGTGTGCCAGCCCAGGCAAACAACCTCCTGGCTGGGTTTGCACCCCAGAGGCTCCCCGCTCATCCCAGGGCCTGGGTGCAGGCCAACGCCTGTCGGGCTTAGACCCCCACGATGTTGGTCTCGGGTTATATTTGCGTACCTCAGTCTGATTTCTCTGGCGACTGAGAACCAATATGGAGGTCTTGTAACTGACTAGCGGGAGGCAGAGTTCTGATGTGGCTTCTGTGTGGTGAAAGGCATCATAAATCCGCTGCTGCATGCAGCCTGGCTGGCCAGCGAAGGCCAGTGGTCGTGGGGACAGGGTCTGCCTGGACCCTGTCCACTTGGTTCTACTGCTGATGGCCCTTCCTCTGGACCAGCTGCTACTGCTGTTGCTGCTGCCACTCCAGTTTTATTCTTAATATCCAGAAATTGGAAAGAACCTAGATGGTCCTCAACTGAAGAATAGATAAAAAAAATATGGTTTATCTACATAATGGAATGCTATTCAGCTATTAAAAGCCAAGACATCATGAATTTTACAGGTAAATGGATGGAACTTGAGACTATCATACTAAGTGAGGGAACCCAGATCCAAAAGGATATGTATATACTCACTTGTAAGTGTATATTAACTATAAAATACAGGATGCCAATGCTATACTCCACAAACCCAAAGAAGCTAAACAAGAAGGAAGGCCCAAGATTGGAAGCTTGAATTTCAATTAGAAGGGAGAATAGAACAGTCATAAGAGGCAGATGGAGGGAGGGAACAGGGTGAAAGAAGGAATGAGGAATGGGATGTTCAGGATCAGGTGTGGGGAGAGAGAGGAACGATAACTAAATGACCATGAGAATGAATGGAAATCTACAACTGATGAGGGCAAGAAGTGGGGAGGGTCTCCAGGATGAGACAGAGACCTTGGATAAGGGAGGCACCCAAGAATCAGTGGGGGTGACCTTAGCTGTGACTCACTGCACTGGGGATATAGAGCATGAATCGGCCACCTTCTATATCCAAACAGGAACCCCAGCAGAGTGATAGAGACACCAATGCACCTACACAACTTTCAACCCAGAATTTGTCCTGTTTACAAGTAATGCAGGCATGGGGGAAGGAGCAGAGACTGAGGGAATGACCAATCAACAACCAACACATGAATTCATTGCTTTTAATGGCTGAATAGTACTCCAATGTGTATATGCACTTTTTCTGTATTCATTCCTCTGTTGAGGGACATCTGGGTTCTTTCCAGCTTCTGGCTGTTATAAATAGAGCTGCTATGAATAGAGTGGAGCATGTGTCCTTATTACATTCTGGAGAATCCTCCAGGTATATGCCCAAGAGTGGTATAGCAGGGTCCTCCTGTAGTATGATGCCCAGTTTTCTGAGAAACTGCCAAACTGATTTCCAGAGTGGTTGTACCAGCTTGCAATCCGGCCAGCAGTGGAGGAGTGTTCCCTTTTTCTCCACAACTTCTCCAGCACCTGCTGTCTCCTGAGTTTTTTATTTTAGGCATTCTGACCGATGTGAGATGAAATCTCAGGGTTCTCTTGATATGCATTTCCCTGATGACTAAGGATGTTGAACATTTCTTTAGGTGCTTCTCTGCCATTCAATATTCCTCAGGTGAAAAATCTTTGTTTAGCTCTGTACCCCATTTTTAATAGGGTTATTTGGTTCTCTGGAGTCTAACTTCTTGAGCTCTTTGTATATATTGGATATTAACCATCTGTCAGATGTAGGGTTGGCAAAGATATTTTCCCAATTTGTTGGTTGTCATTTTATCCTATTGATCATATTCTTTGCCTTACAGAAACTTTGTAATTCTATGAGGTCCAATTTGTCAATTCTTGTTCTTAGGGTGTAGGCTATTCATGTTCTGTAAACTTTACCCTGTGCCCGTGTGTTCAAGGCTCTTCCCAAGTTTCTTTTCTATTAGTTTCAGTGTGTCTAGTCTTAGACAAGTAGATGGAACTGGAAACTATCATACTGAGTGAGGTAACACAATCACAAAAGAAGACTCATGGTGTGCACTCACTGATAAGTGGGTATTAGCCTAGAAGCTTGGAATACCTAAGACACAATTCACATATCAAATGATGCCCAAGAAGTAGGAAAAACAAAGTATGGATCCTTGGGTCCTTTGTAGGAAGGGAAAAAATACCCACAGAAGGAGTTACAAAGACAAAAGGTTGAGCAGAGGCTGAGGGAAAGACCACCCAGAGACTACCCCACCCAGGATGCATCCTATACACAGTTACAAAACCCAGATACTATTGTGAATGCCCACAAGTGCTGGCTGACTGGAGCTGGATATAGCTATCACCTGGGAGGCTCTCCTAGTGCATGACAAATACAGAAGGGGACACTCTCAACCAGCCATTGAGGTGAGCACAGGATCCCCAATGGAGGAACTAGAGAAAGGACCCAAGGAGCTGAAGGGGTTTGCAGCACCACAAGAGGAACAGTTCTCCCAGAGCTCCCAGGGACAAAACCATCAACTAAAGAGTACACATGGAGTTACCCATGGCTCCAGACACATCGGCAGGAGAATAGGGTCTTTTTAGACACCAAAGGGAGGAGAGGCCCTCTGTCCTAGAAAGACTTGATGCCATAGTGTAGAGGAATACCAGGAGAGGGAAGTGGGTGAGGGTTGATTGGGGAAAGGGAGATGGCTTATAGGATTTTCAGGGGAGAGGGGGAATCAGAAAAGGGGACAACATTTGCAATGTAAATAAAGAATATACCAAGACTTCCCAGCACTTGGAGGAGCGCTATACCATCATGGCTCCCAGATATCAATGAGATCTAACAGACAGTGCTAGCTATGCAGACTTAGCCCGAGGCTAACATCACTTAGGTCTCAGCCTGTCAGGCTTTTGCCTGTACCCAGGGCCTGGGCAGCTCTGCGGCCATCTGTGCACCAACCCTGTCAGGGGTAATTTGCCCTACAGAGTGATCGGCACTTAGAAAAGTTCCCCCGCGGCAACTGCCATCTTCACTCCCTGATGGAACAGACAGGCAGCATCAGGTTCACAGAGACAACCCAAGTATAGCATTGCTTGGGGCAAGACACACCAGGGTTCCAAGGGCACCCAAGAGGAGGGCAGCACGTCAGCAATCTGTGCCAGGGGAAAGCCAGCATCCAGTGGTCCAGAAATATCCTTACAGTCTCACAGGAGGTTCAAACACCAGCCAGTGACAACAAGACCAACTAATGCCAGAGAAAACCAGATGGCAAAATGCAAACGTAGGAATGTCACTAACAGAAATCAAGGCAGTATGGCAGCATCTGAACCCAATTCTCCAACAACAGCAAGTCCTGGATTCCCCAACACACCAGAAAAACAAGACTTGGAATTAAAATCACTGGTTGTGATGCTATTAGAGAAACACAAATCGTACATAAATAAATCTCTTAAAGAAATACAGGGGAACACGAATAAGTTAGAAGCCCTTACAATGGAAAGACAAAAATCACTTAAAGAAATTCAGGAGAATAGGGGTCTTATTTTTTTTTATTCGATATATTTTTATTCGATATAATTTATTTACATTTCAAATGATTTCCCCTTTTCTAGCCCCCCACTCACCGAAAGTCCCGTAAGCCCCCTTCTCTTCCCCTGTCCTCCCACCCACCCCTTCCTTCTTCCCCATTCTAGTTTTGCCGAATACTGCTTCACTGAGTCTTTCCAGAACCTAAGTCATCAAAAGAGACACGGATGGACACTTCTTGCTGGTCAAAGGAAAGATCCACAAAGAAGAACTCTCAATTCTGAACATCTATGGTCCAAATGCAAGGACACCCTCATTTGTAAAAGAAAATTTACTAAAGCTCAAAGCACATATTACACCTAACACAATAATTGTGGGTGAATTCAACATTCCACTATCTTCAATGGACCGATCAGGAAAACAAACTAAACAGGGACACAGTGAATCTAATTGAAGCATTGGACCAATTGGATTTAACAGATATATATGGAACATTTCATTCTAAAGCAAAAAAATATACCTTTTTCTCAGCACCTCATGGTTTCTTCTCCAAAATCAGCCATATAATTGGTCACAAGACAGATCTCAACAAATATAAGAAGATCAAACTAATCCCATGCATCTATCAGATCACTATGGAGTAAGAGTGGTCTTCAATAGCAACAAAAAGAGCAGAAAGCCCACATGCACATGGAGGCTGAACAATACTCTACTCAATGATACCTTGGCCAAAGAAGAAATAAAGAGAAAATCAAAGACTTTAGAATTTAATGAAAATGAAGGAACAACATACCCAAATCTATGGAACACAATAAAAGCAGTGCTAAAAGGAAAATTCATAGCCCTGAGTGCCTCTAAAAAGAAAGAGGAGAGAGCATACACTTGGAGCTTAACGGCACACCTGAAGCTCTGGAACAAAAAAGAAGCTAATTCCCCCAGGAAATCATCAAACTCAGGGTAGAAATCAATCAAGTAGAAACTAAGAGAACCATACAAAGAATCAACAAAACCAGGAGCTGGTTCTTTGAGAAAATCAACAAGATAGATAAACCCTTAGCCAGACTAAACAAAGGGCACAGAAACAGTATCCAAATTAACAAATTTAGAAATGAAAAGGGAGATTTAACAATAGAAACTGAGGAAATTCAAAAAATCATCAGATCCTACTTCAAAAGCCTATAGTCAACACAACTGGAGCATCTGGAGAAAATGAACAATTTCCTAGACAGATACCAAATCCCAAAATTAAATCTGAATCAAATACATCAACTAAACAGTCCCACAACCCATAAAGAAATAGAAGGGGTCATAGAAAGTCTCACAACCAAAAAAAGCACAGGAACAGATGGTTGTAGTCCAGAAATCAATCAGACCTTCAAAGAAGACCTAACACCAATACTCTTCAAACTACTCCACAAAATAGAAACAGAAGGAACACTTCCCAACTCGTTCTACAAAGCCAAAATTATGCTCATACCAAAACCACACAAAGATCCAACAAAGAAAAAGAACTTCAGACCAATTTCCCTTATGAACATCAATGCAAAAATACTCAATAAAATTCTTGCCAATCCAATCCAAGAACATATCAAAACTATCATTCACCATGATCAAGGAGGCTTCATCCCAAAGATGCAGGGATGGTTCAATATATGGAAATCTAACAATGCTATCCATTACATAAACAAACTCAAATTAAAAAACCACATAGTCATTTCACTAGATGCTGAAAAAGCATTGGACAAAATTCAGCATCCTTTCATGCTAAAAGTCTTGAAAAGAACAGGAATTCAAGGCCCATACCTAAACATAGTAAAAGCAATATACAACAATCCGGTAAACAACATCAAACTAAATGGAGAAAAACTTAAAGCAATCCTACTAAAATCAGGGACTAGACAAGACTGCCCCCTCTCTCCATAGCTTTTCAATAAAGTACTTGAGGTACTAGCTAGAGCAATTGGACAACATAAGGAGGTCAAAATGAAACAAATTGCAAAGGAAGAAGTCAAAACACCACGATTTGCAGATGATATGATAGTATACTTAAGTGACCCAAAAAACTCCACCAGAGAACTCCTATAGCTGATAAACAACTTCAGCAAAGTGGCTGGTTATAAAATCAACTCAAGAAAATCAGTAGCCTTCCTATTCTCAAAGGATAAGCAGGCTGAGAAAGAAATTAGGGAAATGGCACCTTTCACAATAGCCACAAACAATATTAAGTATCTTGGTGTGACTCTAACCAAACAAATAAAAGATCTGTATGACAAGAACTTCAGGTCTCTGAAGAAGGAAATCAAAGAAGACCTCAGAAAATGGAAAAATCTGCCATGCTCATGGATCGGCAGGATTAATATAGTTAAAATGGCCATCCTGCCAAAAACAATATACAGATTCAATGAAATCCTCATCAAAATCCCAACTCAGTTCGTCACAGAGTTAGAAAAAGCAATTCTCAAATTCATCTGGAATAACAAAAAACCCAGGATAGCTAAAACTATTCTCAACAACAAAAGAAATTCTGGGGAATCAGTATCCCTGACTTCAAGCAATACTACAGAGCAATAGTAATAAAAACTGCATGGTATTGGCACAGTGACAGACAAGTGGACCAATGGAATAGAATTGAAGATCCAGAAATGAACCCACACACCTATGGTCACTTGACCTTCGACAAAGGATCCAAAAAAATCCAGTGGAAAAAAGATAGCCTTTTCAACAAATGGTGCTGGTTCAATTGGATATCAGCATGCAGAAGAATTCAAATTGATCCAGTCTTATCTCCATGTACTAAACTTCACTCCAAGTGGATCAAGGACCTCCATGTAAAACCAGACACACTGAAACTAATAGAAAATAAACTGGTTAAGACCCTTGAGGACATGGGCACGGGGGAAAAGTTCCTGAACAGATCACCAATAGCTTATGCTCTAAGATCAAGAATTGACAAATGGCACCTCATAAAATTACAAAGTTTTTATAAGGCAAAGGACACTGTTAAAAGGACAAAACGGCAACCATCAAATTGGGAAAGGATATTCACCTTTCCCAGTACATCTGATAGAGGGCTAATATCCAATATATACAAAGAACTCAAGAAGTTAGACCCCAGGGAATAAAATAACCCTATTAAAATGGGGTGCAGATCTAAACAAAGAATTTTCACCTGAAGAAATTCGGATGGCCGAGAAGCACCTTAAGAAGTGCTCAACATCATTAGCCATTAGGGAAATGCAGATCAAAACAACCCTGAGATTTCACCTTACACCAGTCAGAATGGCTAAGGTCAAAAACTCAGGAGACAGCAGGTGTTGGTGAGGATGTGGAGAAAGAGGAACACTCCTCCACTGCTGGTGGGGCTGTAAGATGGTACAACCACTTTGGAAACCAGTCTGGAGGTTCCTCAGAAAACTGGACATGACACTTCTGGAGGACCCTGCTATACCTCTCCTGGGCATATACCCAAAGGATTCCCTGACATACAGTAAGGACACATGCTCCATTATGTTCATAGCAGCCTTATTTATAATAGCCAGAAGCTGGAAAGAACACAGATGCCCCTCAAAGAAGGAAGGGATACAGAAAATTTGGTATATTTACACAATGGAATACTACTCAGCACTTAGAAACAATGAATTCACAAAATTTTTAGGCAAATGGTTTGATCTGGAAAATATAATCCTAAGTGAGGTAACCAAGTCACAAAAGAATACACATGGAATGCAATCTCTGATAAGTAGATATTAATTAGCTCAGAAGCCCTGAATACCCAAGGCACAAATCGCATAACAAATGACTCCCATGAAGAAGTATAGAGAAGGTCCTGATCCTGGAAAGGATTGATCTAGCATTGGAGGTGAATATAAGGACAGAGAAGAAAAGGAGGGAGCTAATAGGAGAATGGATGGAGAGAAGAAGGTTTATGGGACATATGGTGAGGGGGGATCTGGGAAAGGGGAAATCTTTTGGAATGTAAACAAAGAATATAGAAAATAAAAATATTAATAAAAAAGAAAGAAAGAATAAGAGAAAGAAAGAACAAATAGAGAAAGAAAGAGAGAAAGAGAGAAAGAAAGAGAGAAAGAAGGAGAGAAAGAAGCAAGTTCACTGTTTCTGGGTAGGCTGGTGGGGAGTAGGTAGTCATGAATTACAGCAATAGGATACATATTAGAAGGAGCTTCCATGTCTTCTGGAGGTAGAGGAAGATGCCATGCCCGTCTGCAAACATGGGAGACACAGGGACTTCAAAAATGAACAGGATACTAGATAAATGGGAAAGAAAGCACTGAAACTGAAGAGTGGAGATGGAGACGGGGGTTATGGGGGATGGGATGGGGTTAATGAAGCTAGATTGGACCCAGAGCTTGGGTATCCACATTGCAGAGGCCTCAGCCCAGGATGTCATCCGTGGGGATCTCCAATATATGTACCAAGAGTTTGGACTCTGTTTTTGTAACTACTACCACGTTACCAACCTTAGTTAACCACAATGGGAGACCTACAGTCAAGGTTACTTAAACTTGAAACAAAACAGAGCACCATGTGGAACACAGGTGATGTTGACATCTTTCCATTTTCCCCTGTCTTTTTCCAGTTGGAAATACTGACTGCCTTCAGTTCAGTACAAAGCTTAGACATTCCAGGTCCTATTCTCTGTTCACTTGTCCTCTCGAATCTGCTTTAAAACGAACTCATGGAAACTCAGAAAAACCTGCTGCATTTATCTCACTCTGGAATTTTGATTTTCCCATTAAAATGGGTCTTCCCAGCAACACACTTCCTTTTTCATTATTTTGGCTTCTAGGAAATACCCTTCATGAACAATTGCCAACATATCTGTGATTCTGGAAAGTCAACAACAACTGGCATGTGAATTTGGACAATTAACTTTAAAAGCACCCAGCACCTTGATAGATAAACATAAAATTCACGAGGATCTTCACCTTCCAAAGCCTTGTTTAATTCAAACGGTCTTAGTGGTTGATATATCCAGTGTCACTCTTTTGAAGAAAATCTCCTTCCCCAGTAACCTCATTTTCAAAATGGAGTGCAGCTATATTTTATTCCTGGGCTCAAGTGAGCCTTCTGCCTCAGCATTCTTAATAGCTGAGTTTACAGATATGTGTCATCCAGCCCTTCTTTATGCATTGTTCTAATTAGAAGTCTCTATAATAAAGTAAGCCACTTGCCAGTGCCCCTCCCCCAAGCAACAATTGGGATCCCAGGAAAGCCACACTATTTTTTTCTTGACCATTTTACTGATACAATGTTACTATTGCAATTCATTCCAAAGGTGATTTCAATTGTTGTTTAATAAACATGTTACAGATCAGTTTAAAAAAAGAAATGTTCAACAACATTAGTCATTAGGGAAATGCAAATCAAAACAACCCTGAGATTTTACCTCATGTCAGTCAGAATGTCTAAGATTAAAAACTCAGGAGACAGCAAGTGTTGGGGAGGATGTGGAGGAAGAGAAACACTTCTCCACTGCTGGTTGGATTGCAAGCTGGTACAACTACTCTGGAAATCAGTCTGGCAGTTCCTCAGAAAACTGGGCAAGACCCTCCTATACCACTCCTGGACATATACCCAGAGGTACATGCTCCACTATGTTCAAAGCAGCTCTATTTATAATAGCCAGAAGCTGGAAAGAACCCAGATGTCCCTCAATGGAGTAATGCATACAAAAAATGTGGTATATTTACACAATGGAGTACTATTCAGCCATTAGAAACAATGAATTTATGAAATTCTTAGACAAATGGCGGAGCTGGAGAACATCATCCTAAGTGAGGTAACCCAGTCTCAAAAGAAGACCCATGGTATGCACTTTCTGATAAGTGGATATTAGCCTAGACGCTTGGAATACCCAAGACACAATCCACCTATCAAATGATGTCCAAGAAGAAGGAAAGAGTGGCCCCTGGTTCTGGAAAGGCTCAGTGCAGCAGTGTAGGGGAATACCAGAACAGGGAAGTAGGAAGGGGTGGGTGGGGGAACAAGCGGAGGGAAGAGGGCTTATGGGACTTTCACGGAGGGGGGATCAAGGAAAGGGGAAATCATTTGAAATACAAATAAAGATTCTATTAAATAAAAAATATTTTAGAAAATAATATACCAAATAAAAAGAAGAAAAGAAAAATAATATATGCTCAAATAAGGTTTGGGTAATAAAAGAGAGCACAAATTGAAGAAAAAAAAAAAACAACCAACACAACTTGAGACCCATCCCAGGGGAAGCACCAATCTCTGACACTATTAATGATACTCTGTTATGCTTGCAGACAGGAACATGCTGTCCTATGAGAGGCTCCACCCAGCAACTGACTCAAACAGATACAGACACCCACAGCCAAACTGTGGGTGGTGCTTGGGGAATATTATGGAAGAATAGAAGAAAAGTTTGTGGGGCAGAAGGGGACAGGAGCTCCACAGGAAGACCAACAGTCAACTAAACTGGACCATTGGGGCTCTCAGAGTCTGAATCATCAACCAAAGAACATACATGGGCTAGACCTAGGCCTCCCCACACACATGTACTAGATGTGCAGCTTGACCATCATGTGGGTCCTGAACAACTGGATCAGGGGCTATCCCAAAAGCTGCTGCCTGCCATAGTACCCAAATATTATCTTAGAGAATGCTGTGAGAGATAGAAGGCCCTTATCATATTGCAAAGACTCGTCTTCTTCAGCCAGGGGGCAGAAACTGCTGGAAATCAAGATGAATCCAACCATGAAGATGGGAGAAGACAGAAGCTGAGCATGGTTCTCCTTTGAGAGAACAACCTAGAGAGGTTGTCCTCTAACAGCCGCTGACCGAGACAGATGCAGATACTTACAGCTAACCATTGGACGGAGGTCATGGACTCCTATAGAAGAGTTGAGGAAAGGATTAAAGAAGCTGAAGGAGATTGCAACCACACAGGAAGACCAACCAAGAATATCCCTCAAAATACAATCCTTGTCAACTAGATACAAACTAATATCTCCAAATGAAAACAATAATCAGGTCATAATAATGTCCAACATGTTGTCCTTCATCAACTGCAAGAGCATAAATGATAAGATTAGGTAGGAGGAATCTTGCCCAAGGGTATCACTTCTTTAATTCCATTTAATATCCTTGAATACAGGATTTAGCACCATTCCAATTCCTGGAGCCCCATTTACTAGTTGAACCATATATTTTGTATTTATTCTTTCTTTATTTTTTTATTCGATATAATTTATTTACATTTCAAATGATTTCCCCTTTTCTAGCCCCCCCCACTCCCCGAAAATCCCGTAAGCCCCCTTCTCTTCCCCTGTCCTCCCTCCCACCCCTTCCCAGTTCCCCGTTCTGGTTTTGCCAAATACTGTTTCACTGAGTCTTTCCAGAACCAGGGACCACTCCTGCTTTCTTCTTGTATCTCATTTGATGTGTGGATTATGTTTTGGGTATTCCAGTTTTCTAGGTTAATAACCACTTATTAGTGAGTGCATACCATGATCCACCTTTTGAGTCTGGGTTACCTCACTTAGTATGATGTTCTCTAGCTCCATCCATTTGCCTAAGAATTTCATGAATTCATTGTTTCTAATGGCTGAATAGTACTCCATTGTGTAGATATACCACATTTTTTGCATCCACTCTTCTGTTGAGGGATACCTGGGTTCTTTCCAGCATCTGGCAATTATAAATAGGGCTGCTATGAACATAGTAGAGCATGTATCCTTATTACATGGTGGGGAATCCTCTGGGTATATGCCCAGGAGTGGTATAGCAGGATCTTCTGGAAGTGAGGTGCCCAGTTTTCGGAGGAACCGCCAGACTGCTTTCCAGAGTGGTTGTACCAATTTGCAACCCCACCAGCAGTGGAGGAGTGTTCCTCTTTCTCTGCACCCTCTCCAACACCTGCTGTCTCCTGAATTTTTAATCTTAGCCATTCTGACTGGTGTAAGATGAAATCTCAGGGTTGTTTTGATTTGCATTTCCCTAATGACTAATGAAGTTGAGCATTTTTTAAGATGCTTCTCCGCCATCCGAAGTTTTTCAGGTGAGAATTCTTTGTTTAACTCTGTACACCATTTTTTAATAGGGTTGTTCGGTTTTCTGGAGTCTAACTTCTTGAGTTCTTTATATATATTGGATATTAGCCCTCTATCTGATGTAGGATTGGTGAAGATCTTTTTCCAATTTGTTGGTCGCCGATCTGTCCTCTTGATGGTGTCCTTTGCCTTACAGAAACTCTGTAACCTTATGAGGTCCCATTTGTCAATTCTTGCTCTTAGAGCATACGCTATTGGTGTTCTGTTCAGAAACTTTCTCCCTGTACCGATGTCCTCAAGGGTCTTCCCCAGTTTCTTTTCTATTAGCTTCAGAATGTCTGGCTTTATGTGGAGGTCCTTGATCCATTTGGATTTGAGCTTAGTACAAGGAGACAAGGATGGATCAATTCGCATTCTTCTGCATGCTGACCTCCAGGCTGAGGTCATGAAAGAAAAAACACAAAAATCTCTTAAAGAATTACAGGAAAGCACAAACAAGCAAGTGAAGGAGCTAAGCAAAACCATCCAGGATCTAAAAACAGAAGTAGAAACAACTAAGTAAACTCAAAAGGAGACAGCTTTGGAGATAGAAAGCCATGGGAAGAAATCAGGGGACAGAGATGCAAATATCAACAACAGAATACAAGAAATAGAAGAAAGAATCTCAGATGCTGAAGATTCCATAGAAACCATGGACTCAACAGTTAAAGAAAATGCAAAATGCAAAAAGCTTGTAACCCAAAATATCCAGGAAATCCAGGACACAATGAGAAGACCAAACCTAAGGATTATAGGCATAGATGAGAGTGAAGATTTACAACTTAAAGGGCCAGCAAATATCTTCAATAAAATTATGGAAGAAAACTTCCCCAACCTAAAGAGAGAGATGCCCATGAATATACAAGAAGCCTACAGAACTCCAAACAGACTGGACCAGAACAGAAATACTTCCCGTCACATAATAATCAAAACACCAAATGTTCTAAACAAAGAAAGTATTTATTCTTTCTAAGCTTGTTAGGCTAGAACAAAATACTCTTCATAAGAGTGAACCACAGGACAGAGGCTAAACTAGGTTGTTTTTAGGTTTCTCTTGCCAATAATCTAAATCTCTTCACTTTAACCTGAGGCAGATGCTTCGGACAAGAGCAAAAATCAGACATGTTCTTTATCAAAGTATCACAAGGACAATCCCTGGGCCACATACCAAAATCCTTCTCAGAAAACTCTTCAGTCAGGTTTCCGAGTTACAACGTGTTGTTTAGGAAAAACAAGATAATTTCGCACGATGCAGGATTTCCTTAAAACGTGGTATTCTGACATATTTTTTCGAGGGAAAACTCTCCTGTGCGTTCTCTTTTACGGCTACAAGCTTAGACATACACGCAACAGCAAATCTTTTTCAATTTCAACTTGTTGTTTAGGAAATACAAGATAATTTTTACGGAGCGTTATTTCTTCTCATAAAGTTTAAGTATTTCTAATAAGTACATATTTGTCTTTACTCTGCAACACTCTATTTCCTTGTAACGTGGTATTCTTTCACTGTCCTGTGCCTTCTCTTTTGAGGCTACACACTTAGACATACACACAACACCAAATCTTTTCGAGTTACAAAGTGTTGTTTAGGAAATGCAAGATAATTTTTTATGATGCGTTATTTCTTCTCTTAAAGTTTAAGTATTTCTAATAAGTACGTATTTGTCTTTACTCTGCAACACTGTATTTCCTTGTAACGAGGTATTCTTACATATTCTTTTGAGAGAAAATTCTCCTGTGTGTTCTCTTCTAAGGCTACACACTTAGACATACATGCAACACCAAAGCTTTTCGAGTTAAAACTGGTTGTTTAGGTAAAAACAAGATAATTTCGCACGATGCAGAATTTCCTTAAAACGTGGTATTCTCACATATTCATTCGAGAGAAAACACTCCTGGGCGTTCGCTTTTGAGGATACACGCTAAGTCATACACGCAACACCAAATCTTTTCGAGTTACAACGTGTTGTTTAGGAAAAACAAGATAATTTTGCACGATGCGTTATTTTTTCTCGTAAAGTTTAAGTATTTCTAATAAGTACATATTTGTCTTTAGTCTGCAACACGCTATTTCCTTTAACGTGGTATTCTTACATATTCTTTCGAGAGAAAACTGTCCTGTGCCTTCTCTTTTGAGGCTACACACTTAGACATACACGCAACACCAAATCTTTTCGAGTTACAATGTGTTATTTAGGAAATACAAGATAATTTTGTATGATGCTTTATTTCTTCGAGTAAAGTTTAAGTATTTCTAATACGTACGTATTTGTCTTTAATCTGCAACATTGTATTTCCTTATAACATGGTATTCTTAAATATTCTTTGGAGAGAAAACTCTCCTGTGCGTTCTCTTTTGAGGCTACATGCTTAGACATACACGCAATACCAAAGCATTTTGAGTTACAACGTATTGTTTGGGAAAAAAAGGTAATTTCACACGATGCGGGATTTCCATAAAAAGTGGTATTCTGACATATTTGTTCGAGAGAAAACTATCCTGTGCGTTCTCTTTTGAGGCTACAAGCTTAGACATACATGCAACACCAAATCTTTTTGAGTTACAACGTGTTGTTGAGGAAAAACAATATAATATTGCACAATGTGTAATTTCTTCTCGTAAAGTTTAAGTATTTCCAATACGTTCGTATTTTTCTTTATTCTGCAACACTGTATTTCCTTACAACGTGGTATTCTTACATATGCTTTCGAGAGAAAACTCTCCTGTGTGTTCTCTTTTGAGGCTACACCCTTAGACATACACGTAACACCAAAGCTTTTCGAGTTACAACGTGTTGTTTAGGAAACACATGATAATTTTGCACGATGCGGGATTTCCTTAAAACGTGGTATTCTAACATATTTTTTCGAGAGAAAACTCTCCTGTGCATTCTCTTTTGAGGCTACACGCTTAGACATATACGCCACTCCAAATCTTTTCGAGTTACAACGTGTTGCTTAGGAATTACAAGATAATTTTGTACGATGCGTTATTTCTTCTCATAAAGTTTAAGTATTTCTAATATGTACGTATTTGTCTTTACTCTGCAAAACTGTATTTCCTTGTAAAGTGGCATTCTTACACATCTTGTGAGAGAAAACTCTCCTGTGCATTATCTTTTGAGGCTACACAATTAGACATGCACGCAACACCAAATCTTTTCGATTTACAACGTGTTGTTTAGGAAAAACAAGATAATTTTGCACGATGCGTTATTTCTTCTCGTAAAGTTTAAGTATTTCCAATACGTGCATATTTTTCTTTACTCAGCAACACTATATTTCCCTATAACATGGTATTCTTACATATTCTTTCGAGAGAAAACTCTCCTGTGCATTCTCTTTTGAGGCTGAACGCTTAGAGAAAAACGAAAAACCAAAGCTTTTCGAGATACAACAAGTTGTTTAGGAAAAACAAGATAATTTCGCACTATACAGGATTTTCTTAAAACATGGTGTTCTGACATATTTTTTCGAGAGAAAACTCTCCTGTTTGTTCTCTTTTGAGGGTACACGCTTAGACATACACGCAACACCAAAGCTTTTCGAGTTGTAACGTGTTGTTTAGGAAAAACAAGATAATTTCGCACAATACAGTATTTCCTTAAAATGTGGTATTCTGACATATTTTTTCGATAGAAAACTCTCCTGTGCATTGTCTTTTGAGGCTAAACGCTGAGACATACAAGCAACACCAAAGTTTTTCGAGTTACAACATATTGTTTAGGAAAAACAAGATAATTTTGCACGATGCAGAATTTCTTTAAAACATGGTATTCTGATATATTTTTTCGAGAGTAAATAATCCTGTGGGTTCTCTTTTGAGGCTAAACATTTAGACATACACGCAACACCAAATCTTTTCGAGTTACAACGTGTTGTTTACGAAATACAAGGTAATTTTGTACGATGTGTTATTTCTTCTCGTAAATTTTAAGTATTTCTAATAAGTAAGTATTTGTCTTTACTCTGCAACACTGTATTTCCTTATAACGTAGTATTCTTAAATATTCTTTGGAGAGAAAACTCTCCTGTGCGTTCTCTTTTGAGGCTACACACTGAGACATACAAGCTACACCAAAGCATTTCGAGTTACAACGTGTTGTTTAGGAAAAAGAAGATAATTTCGCACGATGCAGGATTTCCTTAAAACGTGGTATTCTGACATATTTTTTCGAGGGAAAACTCTCCTGTGCATTCCCTTTTGAGGCTACACGTTTAGAAATACATGCAACACCAAATCTTTTCGAGTTACAACGTGTTGTTTAAGAAAAACAAGAAAATTTTGCACGATGCGTTATTTCTTCTTGTATAATTTAAGTATTTCCAATACATACTTATTTGTCTTTACTCTGCAACACTATATTTCCTTATAATGTGGTATTCTTACATATTCTTTCGAGAGAAAATTCTCCTGTGCGTTCTCTTTTGAGGCTGTACTCTTAGACAAAAACGCAGCACCAAAGTTTTTCGAGTTACAACAAGTTGTTTAGGAAAAACAAGATAATTTCGCACAATACGGGATTTTATTAAAACGTGGTATTCTGACATATTTTTTTGAGAGAAAACTCTCCTGTGCATTCTCTTTTGAGAGTACACGCTTAGACATATACGCAACACCAAAGCTTTTTGAGTTACAACGTGTTGTTTAGGAAAAACAAGATAATTTCGCACGATGCAGGATTTCCTTAAAACGTGGTATTCTGACATATTTTTTCGAGAGAAAATATTCCTGTGGGTTCTCTTTTGAGGCTACACATTTAGACATACACACAACACCAAATCCTTTTGAGTTACAACGTGTTGTTTATGAAATACAAGATAATATTTTTTCGATGCGTTATTTCTTCTCGTAATGTTAAATATTTCTAATAAGTACGTATTTGTCTTTACTCTGCAACACTGTATTTCCTTATAACGTGGTATTCTTACATATTCTTTGGAGAGAAAACTCTCCTGTGAATTCTCTTTTGAGGATACACGCTTAGACATCCATGCAACACCAAAGCTTTTCGAATTACAATGTGTTGTTTAAGAAAAACAAAATAATTTCGCACGATGGGGGATTTCCTTAAAACGTGGTATTCTGACATATTTTTCGACAGAAAACTGTCATGTGCATTCTCTTTTGAGGATAAATTCTTAGACATACACGCAACACCAAATCTTTTCGAGGTACAGCTTGTTGTTTAGGAAAAACAAGATAATTTCTCACTATGCGGGATTTCCTTAAAACGTGGTATTCTGACATATTTTTTCGCGAGAAAACTCTCCTGTGCATTCTCATTTGAGGCTACACACTTAGACGTACACGCAACACCAAAGCTTTTTGAGTTAAAACATGTTCTTTAGGAAAAAAAAGATAATTTCGCATAATGCTGGATTTCCTTAAAACGTGGTATTCTGACATATTTTTTTGACAGAAATCTCTCCTGTGCAGTCTCTTTTGAGGCTACACGCTGAAACATACAAGCAACACCAAAGCGTTTCGAGTTACAACATGTTGTTTAAGAAAAACAAGATAATTTTGCACGATGCAGGATTTCCTTAAAACGTGATATTCTGACATATGTTTTCGAGAGAAAATTCTCCTGTGGGTTCTCTTTTGAGGTTACACATTTAGACATGCATGCAACACCAAATCTTTTCGAGTTACAACGTGTTGTTTAGGAAATATAAGTTAATTTTGTACGATGCATTATTTCTTCACTTGAAGTTTAAGTATTTCTAATACGCACTTATTTGTCTTTACTCTACAACACTGATTTCCTTGTAACGTGGTATTCTTACATATTCTTTTGAGAGAAAACTCTCCTGTGGGTTCTCTTTTGAGGCTGCATGCTTAGACAAAAACGCAACACCAAAGCTTTTCGAGTTACAACATGTTGTTTAGGAAAAACAAGATAATTTCGCACGATACGGGATTTTCTTAAAACGTGGTATTCTGACATATTTTTTCGAGAGAAAACTCTCCTGTGCGTTCTCTTTTGATGGTACACGCTTAGACATACACGCAACAGCAAAGCTTTTCGAGTTGTAACGTGTTGTTTAGGAAAAACAAGATAATTTCGCACGATCAAGGTTTTCCTTAAAACGTGGTATTCTGACATATTTTTCGATAGAAAACTCTCCTGTGCATTCTCTTTTGAGGCTACACGCTGAGACATACAAGCAACACCAAAGCTTTTCGAGTTACAACATGTTGTTTAGGAAAAACAAGATAATTTTGCACGATGCAGTATTTCCTTAAAACGTGGTATTCTGACATATTTTTTTGAGAGTAAATGATCCTGTGGGTTCTCTTTTGAGGCTAATCGTTTAGACATACACACAACACAAAACCTTGTCAATTACAATGTGTTATTTAGGAAATACAAGTTAATTTTGTACGATGCATTATTTCTTCTCGTACATTTTAAGTATTTCTAATAAGTAAGTATTTGTCTTTACTCTGAAACACTGTATTTCCTTATAACGTGGTATTCTTACATATTCTTTGGAGAGAAAACTCTCCTGTGCGTTCTCTTGTGAGGCTACACGCTGAGACATACACGCCACATAAAAGCTTTTCGAGTTACAATGTGTTGTTTATGAACAACAAGATAATTTCGCACGATGCAGGATTTCCTTAAAACGTGGTATTCTGACATATTTTTTTCGAGAGAAAATTCTTCTGTGGGTTCTCTTTTGAGGCTACACATTTAGACTTACAAGCAACAACAAATCTTTTCAGGTTACAACGTGTTGTTTAGGATATACAAGATAATATAGTAAGATCCGTTATTTCTTCTCATAAAGTTTAAGTATTTCTAATACGTACGTATTTGTCTTTACTCTGCAACACTGTATTTGCTTATAACGTTCTATTCTTTCATATTATTTCGAGAGAAAACTCTCCTGTGCGTTCTTTTTTGAGGCTACACGCTTAGACATGCATGCAACACCAAAACTTTTCAAGTAACAAGGTGTTGTTTAGGAAAAAGAAGATAATTTCTCACGCTCTGCGATTTCCTTAAAACGGGGTATTCTGACATGTGTTTTCGAGAGAAAACTCTCCTGTGCATACTCTTTTGAGGCTAGAAGCTTAGACATACACGCAACACCAAATCTTTTCGAGTTACATCGTATTATTTACGAAAAACAAAATAATTTTGCACGATGCGTTATTTCTTCACATAAAATTTAAGTATTTCCAATATGTACGTATTTGTCTTTAATCTGCAATACTGTTATTCCTTATAATGTTCTATTCTTTCATATTCTTTCGAGAGAAAACTCTCCTGTGCGTTCTCTTTTGAGGCTACACGTTTAGACATACACACAACACCAAATCTTTTCGAGTTACAACGCGTTGTTTAGGAAATACAAGATAATTTTGTACGATGCATTATTTCTTCTCATAAAGTTTAAGTATTTCTAATAAGTTCATATTTGTCTTTACTCTGCAACACTGTATTTCCTTATAACGTTGTATTCTTACATTTTCTTTCGAGAGCAAAGTCTCCTGTGTGTTCTCTTTTGAGGCTGCATCCTTAGACATACACGCAACACCAATGCTTTTCGAGTTACAACGTGTTGTATAGGAAAAACAAGATAATTTCGCACAATGCGGGATTTCATTAAAACATGGTATTCTGAAATATTTTTTCAAGAGAAAACTGTCCTTTGCATTATCTTTTGAGGCTACATGCTTAGACGTACTCGCAACACCAAATCTTTTCGAGTTACAACGTGTTGTTTAGGAATACAAAAAAATTTTGTATGATGCGTTATTTCGTCTTGTAATGTTTAAGTATTTCTAATACGTACGTATTTGTCTTTACTCTACAAAACTGTATTTCCTTATAACGTGGTATTCTTACATATTCTTTCAAGAGAAAACTCTCCTGTGCATTCTCTTTTGAGGCTACACGCCGAGACATATACGTAACACCAAAGCTTTTCGAAGTACAACGTGTTGTTTAGGAAAAGCAAGATAATTTCGCACGATGCAGGATTTCCTTAAAATGTGGTATTTTTACTTATTCTTTCAAGAGAAAACTCTCCTGTGCATTCTCTTTTGAGGCTACACCCTTAGTCATACACGCAATACCAAATCTTTTTGAGTTACAACGTGTTGTTTAGGGAAAACAAGATATTTTTGAACGATGCGGGATTTCTTCTTGTAAAGTTTAAGTATTTCCAATATGTTCCAATATGTTGTCTTTACTCTGCAACACTGTATTTCCTTATAACGTGGTATTCTTACATATTCTTTCGAGAGAAAACTCTCCTGTGCATTCTGTTTTGAGGCTACACGCATAGACATACACGCAACACCAAAGCTTTGCGAGTTACAACGTGTTGTTTAGGAAAAACAAGGTATTTTCGCACGATGCAGGATTTCCTTAAAACATGGTATTCTGACATATTTTTTCGAGAGAAAATTCTCCTCTGGGTACTCTTTTGAGGATACACATTTAGACATACATGCAACACCAAATCTTTTCGAGTTACAACGTGTTGTTTAGGAAAAACAAGAATATTTTTCCAATGCCTTATTTCTTCTCGTAAAGTTTAAGTATTTCTAATATGTATATATTTGTCTTTACTCTGCAACACTGTATTTCCTTATAACGTGGTATTCTTATATTCTTTTGAGAGAAAACTCTCCTGTGCATTCTCTTTTGAGGCTACACGATTAGACATACATGGAAGACCAAAGCTTTTCGAGTTACAACGTGTTGTTTATGAAAAATAAGATAATTACGCACGATGCAGGATTTCCTTAAAACATGGTATTCTGACATATTTTTTCGACAGAAATCTCTCCTGTGTGTTCTCTTTTGAGGCTAAACGCTTAGACATACACGCCACAACCAATCTTTTCGAGTTACAACGTGTGGTTTAGGAAATACAAGATAATATTGTAGGATGCGTTATTTCTTCTCATAAAGTTTAAGTATTTCTAATACGTACATATTTGTCTTTACTCTGCAACACTGTATTTCCTTGTAACGTGGTATTTTTACATATTCTATCGAGAGAAAACTCTGCTGTGTGTTCTCTTTTGAGGCTACATGCTTAGACATACACGCAACAACAAATCTTTTTGAGTTACAACGTGTTGTTTAGGAAATACAAGATAATTTTGCAGGATGCAGGATTTCTTCTCGTAAAGTTTAAGTATTTCAAATACGTTCGTAGTTGTCTTTTCTCTGCAACACTCTATTTACTTATAACGTGGTATTCTTACATATTCTTTTGAGAGAAAACTCTCCTGTGTGTTCTCTTTTTAGGCTACATGCATAGACATACACCCAACACCAAAGCTTTTCGAGTTACACCGTGTTGTTCAGGAAAAACAAGATAATTTCGTACGATGCGGGATTTCTTTAAAACGTTTTTTTCTGAGATATTTTTTTGATCGAAAATTCTCCTGTGGGTTCTTTTTTGAGGCTACACGTTTAGACATACATGCAACACCAAATCATTTCGAGTTAAAAGGTATTGTTTAGGAAATAAAAGATAATTTTTTTTAGGATGTGTTATTTCTTCTCGTAAAGTTTAAGTATTTCTAATATATAAGTATTTGTCTTTACTCTGAAAACCTGTATTTCCCTATAACGTTGTATTCTTACATTTTCTTTCCAGAGAAATCTCACCTGTGCATTCTCTATTGAGGCTACATGCTTAGACATACACGCAACACCAAATCTTTTCGAGTTAGAACATGTTGTTTAGGAAAAACAAGATAATTTTGAACGATGCGTTATTTCTTCTCATAAAGTGTAAGTATTTCTAATACGTACGTATTTGTCTTTACTCTGCAACACTGTTTTTCCTTGTAACGTGGTATTTTTACATATTCTTTCGAGAGAAAACTCTTCTGTGCCTTCTCTTTTGAGGCTACATTCTTAGTCATACACGCAACACCAAATCTTTTCGAGTTACAACGTGTTGTTTTGGAAAAACAAGACAATTTCTCACGATGCGGGATTTCCTTAAAACGTGGTATTCTGACATATTTTTTTGAGAGAAAATTCTCCTGTGCATTCTCTTTTGAGGCTACAAGCTTAGACATACACGCAACACCAAAGCCTTTCGAGTTACAAGGTGTTGTTTAGGAAAAACAAGATAATTTTGCATGATGCATTATTTCTTCTTGTAATGTTTAAGTATTTCCAATACATAGGTATTTGTCTTTACTCTTCAACATTGTATTTCCTTATAACTTGGTATTCTTACATATTCTTTTGAGAGAAAACTCTCCTGTGCATTCTGTTTTGAGGCTACACGCCTAGACATACACGCAACACCAAAGCTTTTCGAGTTACAACGTGCTGTTTAGGAAAAACAAGATAATTTCGCACGATGCAGGATTTCCTTAAAACATGGTATTCTGACATATTTTTTCGAGAGAAAATTCTCCTCTGGGTTCTCTTTTGAGGCTACATGTTTAGACATACATGCAACACCAAACCTTTTGAGTTACAATATGTTGTTTAGGAAATCCAAGACAATTTTCTATGATGTGTTATTTCTTCTCGTAAAGATTAAGTATTTCTATTACGTATGTATTTGTCTTTACTCTGCAACAATGTATTTCCTTGTAACGTGGTATTCTTACATATTCTTTGGAGAGAAAACTCTCCTGTGCATTTTCTTTTGAGGATAAATGCTTAGACATACACGCAACACCAATGCTTTTCGAGTTACAACGTGTTGTTTAGGAAAAACAAGATAATTTATTACGATGCGGGATTTCCTTAAAACGTGGTATTCTGACATATTTTTTCGAAAGAAAACTCTCCTGTGCGTTCTCTTATGAGGCTACACACTTAAACATACACGCATCACCAAATCTTTTCGAGTTACAATGTGTTGTTTAGGAAAAACAAGATAATTTTGTACGATGTGTTATTTCTTCTCCTAAAGTTTACATATTTCTAATAGGTACATATGTGTCTTTACTCTGCAACACTGTATTTCCTTGTAACGTGGTATTTTTACATATTCTATCGAGAGAAAACTCTCCTGTGAGTTCTCTTTTGAGGCTACACACGTAGACATACACGCAACAACAAATCTTTTTGTGTTACAACGTGTTGTTTAGGAAATACAAGATAATTTTTCAGGATGCAGGATTTCTTCTCGTAACGTTTAAGTATTTCAAATACGTTCGTAGTTCTCTTTACTCTGCAACACTGTATTTACTTATAACGTGGTATTCTTACATATTCTTTTGAGAGAAAACTCTCCTGTGGTTCTCTTTTTAGGCTACATGCATAGACATACACCCAACACCAAAGCTTTTCGATTAACAACATGCTGTTTAGGAAAAACAAGATAATTTCCTAAGATGCGGGATTTCTTTAAAACGTTGTATTCTGACATATATTTTCGAGAGAAAATTCTCCTGTGGGTTCTCTTTTGAGGCTACACGTTTAGACATACACGCAACACCAAATCATTTTGTGTTAAAAGGTATTGTTTAGGAAAAACAAGATAATTTTTTACGATGCGTTATTTCTTCTCGTAAAGTTTAAGTATTTCTAATATGTACGTATTTGTCTTTACTCTGCAACACTGTATTTCCTTGTTACGTGGTATTTTTGCATATTCTTTCGAGAGAAAACTCTCCTGTGCGTTCTATTTTGAGGCTACATGCTTAGACATACACGCAGCAACAAATATTTTTAAGTTACAACGTGTTGTTTAGGAAATACAAGATAATTTTGCAGGATGCAGGATTTCTTCTCATAACGTTTAAGTATTTCAAATACGTTCGTAGTTGTCTTATCCCTGCAACATTGTATTTAGTTATAACGTGGTATTCTTACATATTCTTTTGAGAGAAAACTTTCCTGTGCGTTCTCTTTTTAGGCTACATGCATAGACATACACCCAACACCAAAACTTTTCGAGTTACAATGTGTTGTTTAGGAAAAACAAGATAATTTCGTACGATGCAGGATTTCTTTAAAACTTGTATTCTGACATATTTTTCGAGAGAAAATTCTCCTGTGGGTTCTCTTTGGAGGCTACACGTTTAGACATACACGCAACACCAAATCATTTCGAGTTAAAATGTATTGTTTGGGAAATACAAGATAATTTTTTACGATGCGTTATTTCTTCTAGTAAAATTTCAGTATTTCTAATACATAGGTATTTGTCTTTACTCTGAAACACTGTATTTCCCTATAACGTTATATTCTTACATATTCTTTCGAGAGAAAACTCTCCTGTGCGTTCTCTTTTGAGGCTACACACTTAGTCATAACGCAACTCCAAATCTTTTCGAGTTACAACGTGTTGTTTAGGAAATACAAGATAATTTTGTATGATGTGTTATTTCTTCTCATAAAGTTTAAGAATTTCTAGTACGTACTTATTTGTCTTTACTCTGCAACACTGTATTTCCTTATAACGTGGTATTCTTTCATATTCTTTCGAGAGAAAACTCTCCTGTGCGTTCTCTTTTGAAGCTACACATTTAGACATACACGCAACACCAAAGATTTTCGAGTTAAAACGTGTTGTTTATGAAAAACAAGATAATTTCGCACGATGCACGATTTCCTTAAAATGTACTATTCTGACATATTTTTTTTGAGAGAAAACTATCCTGTGCGTTCTCTTTGGAGGCTGCACGTTTAGTCATACATGCAACACCAAATCTCTTCGAATTACAACGTGTTGTTTAGGAAAAACAAGATAATTTTGCACGATGCTGGATTTCTTCTCGTAAAGTTTAAGTATTTCAAATATGTTTGTATTTGTCTTTACTCTGCAACACTGTATTTCCTTATAACGTGTTATTCTTACATAATCTTTTGAGAGAACACTCTCCTGTGCATTCTCCTTTGAGGCTACATGGTTAGATATACACGCAACACCAAATGTTTCGAGTTACAATGTGTTATTTAGGAAAAACAAAATAATTTTGCACGATGCGGGATTTTCTAAAAACGTGGTATTCTGACATATTATTTTGAGAGAAAATTCTCCTGTGGGTTCTCTTTTGAGGCTACACGCTTAGACATACACTCAACACCAAATCTTTTTGAGTAACAATGTGTTGTTTAGGAAATACAAGATAATTTTGTACAATGCATTATTTCTTCTCATAAAGTTTAAGTACTTCTAATAGGTACGTATTTGTCCTTACTCTACAACACTCTATTTCCTTGTAAAGTGGTATTCTTACATATTCTTTCGAGAGAAAACTCTCCTGTGCATTCTCTTTTGAAGCTACACGCTTAGTCATACACGCAACACCCAATTTTTTCGAGTTACATCGTGTTGTTTAGGAAAAACAAGCTAATTTTGAATGATGCATGATTTCTTCTAGTAAAGTTTAAGTATTTCCAATATGTACGTAGTTGTCTTTACTCTTCAACACTGTATTTCCTTATAACGTGGTATTCTTACATATTCTTTCGAGAGAAAACTCTCCTGTGCATTCAGTTTTGAGGCTACATGCCTAGACATACACGCAACACCAAAGCTTTTCGAGTTACAACGTGTTGTTTAGGAAAAACAAGATAATTTCCCACGATGCAGGATTTCCTTAAAACATGGTATTCTGACATATTTTTTCGAGAGAAAATTCTCCTCTGGGTTCTCTTTTGAGGCTACATGTTTAGACACACATGCAACACCAAACCTTTCGAGTTACAATATGTTGTTTAGGAAATCCAAGACAATTTTCTATGATGTGTTATTTCTTCTCGTAAAGATTAAGTATTTCTATTACGTATGTATTTGTCTTTACTCTGCAACAATGTATTTCCTTGTAACGTGGGATTCTTACATATTCTTTGGAGAGAAAACTCTCCTGTGCATTTTCTTTTGAGGCTAAACCCTTAGACATACACGCAACACCAAAGCTTTTCGAGTTACAACGTGTTGTTTAGGAAAAACAAGATAATTTCGCACGATGCTGGATTTCCTTAAAACGTGGTATTCTGACATATTTTTTCGATACAAAACCCTCCTGTGCGTTCTCTTATGAGGCTACACACTTAAACATACACGCATCACCAAATCCTTTCGAGTTACAATGTGTTGTTTAGGAAAAACAAGATAATTTTGAATGATGTGTTATTTCTTCTCCTAAAGTTTACGTATTTCTAATATGTACGTATTTGTCTTTACTCTGCAACACTGTATTTCCTTGTAACGTGGTATTTTTACATATTCTATCGAGAGAATACTCTCCTGTGAGTTCTCCTTGGGGCTACACGCTTAGACATACACGCAACAACAAATCTTTTTGTGTTACAACGTGTTGTTTAGGATATACAAGATAATTTTTCAGGATGCAGGATTTCTTCTCATAACGTTTAAGTATTTCAAATACGTTCGTAGTTGTCTTTACTCTGCAACACTGTATTTACTTATAACGTGGTATTCTTACATATTCTTTTGAGAGAAAACTCTCCTGTGCGTTCTCTTTTTAGGCTACATGCATAAACATACACCCAACACCAAAGCTTTTCGATTAACAACGTGTTGTTTAGGAAAAACAAGATAATTTCCTAAGATGCGGATTTCTTTAAAACGTTGTATTCTGACATATATTTTCGAGAGAAAATTCTCCTGTGCGTTCTCTTTTGAGGCTACACGTTTAGACATACACGCAACACCAAATCATTTTGTGTTAATAGGTATTGTTTAGGAAGTACAAGATAATTTTTTACGATGCGTTATTTCTTCTCGTAAAGTTTAAGTATTTCTAATATATACGTATTTGTCTTTACTCTGCAACACTGTATTTCCCTATAACGTGGTATTTTTACATATTCTTTCGAGAGAAAACTCTCCTGTGCGTTCTCTTTTGAGGCTACATGCTTAGTCATACACGCAACACCAAAGCTTTTCGAGTTACAACGTGTTGTTTAGGAAAAACAAGATAATTTCGCACGATGCAGGATTTCCTTAAAACGTGGTATTTTTACTTATTCTTTCGAAAGAAAACTCTCCTGTGTGTTCTCTTTTGAGGCTACACACTTAGTCATACACGCAACACCAAATCTTTTCTAGTTACAATGTGTTGTTTAGGAAATACAAGATAATGTTGTACGATGTGTTATTTCTTCTCGTAAGGTTTAAGAATTTCTAGTACCTACGTATTTGTCTTTACTCTGCAACACTGTATTTCCTTGTAACGTGGTATTCTTACATATTCTTTCGAGAGAAAACTCTCCTGTGCGTTCTCTTTTGAGGCTACACACTTAGACATACACGCAACACCAAAGCTTTTCGAGTTAAAACGTGTTGTTTAGGAAAAACAAGATAATTTCTCATGATGCGGGATTTCCTTAAAATGTGGTATTCTGACATATTGTTTTGAGAGAAAACTTTCCTGTGCATTCTCCTTTGAGCCTATACGCTTAGTCATACACGCAACACCAAATCTTTTCGAGTTACAACGTGTTGTTTAGGAAAAACAAGATAATTTTGCACGATGCTGGATTTCTTCTCATAAAGTTTAAGTATTTCAAATACGTTCGTATTTGTCTTTACTCTGCAACAGTGTATTTCCTTATAACGTGTTATTCTTACATATTCTTTTGAGAGAAAACTCTCCTGTGCATTCTCTTTTAAGGCTACACGCCTAGACATACACGAAACACCAAATGTTTCGAGTTACAACGTGTTGTTTAAGAAAAACAAGATAATTTCGCACGATGCAGGATTTCTTTAAACGTGGTATTCTGACATATTTTTTTGAGAGAAAATTCTCCTTTGGGTTCTCCTTTGAGGCTACACGTTTAGACATACATGCCACACCAAATCTTTTCGAGTTACAATGTGTTGTTTAGGAAATACAAGAGAATTTTTTATGATGCGTTATTTCTTCTCGTAAAGATTAAGTATTTCTATTATGTAAGTATTTGTCTTTACTCTGCAACAATGTATTTCCTTGTAACATGGTATTCTTACATATTCTTTTGAGAGAAAACTCTCCTGTGTGTTTTCTTTTGAGGCTAAACGCTTAGACATACACGCAACACCAAAGCTTTTCGAGTTACAACGTGTTGTTTAGGAAAAACAAGGTAATTTCGCACGATGAGGGAGTTCCTTAAAACATGGTATTCTGATATTTTTTTTTTTCGATAGAAAACTCTCCTGTGCGTTCTCTTATGAGACTACACACTTAAACATACACACATCACCAAATCTTTTCGAGTTACAATGTGTTGTTTAGGAAAAACAAGATAATTTTTTACGATGCGTTATTTCTTCTTGTAAAGTTTAAGTATTTCTAATACGTACTTATTTGTCTTTACTCTGCAACACTGTATTTCCTTATTACGTAGTATTTTTACATATTCTTTCGAGAGAAAACTCTCCTGTGCATTCTATTTTGAGGCTACATGCTTATACATACACGCAGCAACAAATATTTTTGAGTTACAACGTGTTGTTTAGGAAATACAAGATAATTTTGCAGGATGCAGGATTTCTTCTCGTAACGTTTAAGTATTTCAAATACGTTTGTAGCTGTCTTTTCTCTGCAACACTGTATTTAGTTATAACGTGGTATTCTTACATATTCTTTTGAGAGAAAACTCTCCTGTGCATTCTCTTTTTAGGCTACATGCATAGACATACACCCAACACAAAAGCTTTTCGAGTTACAACATGTTGTTTAGGAAAAACAAGATAATTTCGTACGATGCAGGATTTCTTTAAAACGTTGTATTCTGACATATTTTTTCGAGAGAAAATTCTCCTGTGGGTTCTCTTTTGAGGCTACACGTTTAGACATACACGCAACACCAAATCATTTCGAGTTAAAACGTATTGTTTAGGAAATACAAGATAATTTTTTACGATGCGTTATTTCTTCTAGTAAAATTTAAGTATTTCTAATACATAGGTATTTGTCTTTACTCTGAACAACTGTATTTCCCTATAACGTTGTATTCTTACATATTCTTTCGAGAGAAAACTCTCCTGTGCGTTCTCTTTTGAGGCTACACGCTTAGACATACACGCAACACCAAAGCTTTTTGAGTTACAAATCATTGTGTAGGAAAAACAAGATAATTTCTCACGATGAAGGATTTCATTAAAACGTGGTTTTCTGACAAATTTTGAAAAGAAAATTCTCCTGTGGGTTCTCTTTTGAGGCTACACATTTACACGTACACGCCACACCAAATCTTTTCGAGTTACAATGTGTTGTTTAGGAGATACAAGCTAATTTTGTACGATGCGTTATTTCTTCTCGTAAAGTGTTTCCAATAGGTACATATTTGTCTTTACTCTGCTACACTGTATTTCCTTAACGAGGTATTCTGACATATTCTTTCGAGATAAAGCTCTACTATGCGTTCTCTTTTGAGGCTACACGCTTAGACATACACGCAACACCAAAGCTTTTCAAGTTACAATGTGTTGTTTAGGAAAAACAAGATAATTTTGCACCATGCGGGATTTCCTTAAAACGTGGTTTTCTGACAAATTTTGACGAAAGAAAATACTCCTGTGGGTTCTCTTTTGAGGCTGCACGTTTAGACGTACATGCCACACCAAATCTTTTGGAGTTATAACGTGTTGTTTAGGAGATACAAGCTAATTTTGTACGATGCGTTATTTCTTCTCAAAAAGTTTAAGTATTTCTTATATGTACTTATTTTTCTTTACTCTGCAACAACGTATTTCCTTGTAACGTGGTATTCTTACATATTCTTTTGAGAGAAAACTCTCATGTGCTTTCTCTTTTGAGGCTAATCGCTTAGACATACACGCAACACCAAAGCTTTTTGAGTTACAATGTGTTGTTTAGAAAAACAAGACAATTTCGCACGATGCGGGAATTCCTTAAAATGTGGTAATCTGACATATATTTTCGATAGAAAACTCTCCTGTGCGTTCTCTTATGAGACTACACGCTTAGACATACACGCATCACCAAATCTTTTCGAGTTAAACGTGTTGTTTATGAAATACAAGATCATTTTGTAGGATGCGTTATTTTTTCTCCTAAAGTTTAAGTATTTTTAATACGTATGTATTTGTCTTTACTCTGCAACACTGTATTTCCTTATAAGGTGGTATTCTTACATATTCTTTCGAGAGAAAACTCTCCTGTGTGTTCTCTTTTGAAGCTACATGCCTAGACATACACGCAACACCAAAGCTTTTCGAGTTACAATGTGTTGTTTAGGAAAAGCAAGATAATTTCGCATGATGCATGATTTCCTTAAAACTTGGTATTCTGACATATTTTTTCTAGAGAAAATTCTCCTGTGCATTCTCTTTTGAGGCTACATGGTTAGATATACACGCAAGACGAAAGGTTGCCAGTTACAACGTGTTGTTTAGGAAAAACAAGATAATTTTGCACGATGCGTTATTTCTTCTCATAAAGTTTAAGTATTTCTAATACATACATATTTGTCTTTACTGTGCAACACTGTATTTCCTTGTAATGTGGTATTTTTACATATTCTTTCGAGAGAAAACTCTCCTGTGCGTTCTCTTTTGAGGCTACACACTTAGTCATAGCACAACACCAAATCTTTTCGAGTTACAACGTGTTGTTTAGGAAATACAAGATAATTTTGTATGATGTGTTATTTCTTCTCGTAAAGTTTAAGTATTTCTAAAACTTACATATTTGTATTTACTCTGCAACACTGTATTTCCTTATCACGTGGTATTCTTACATATTCTTTCGAGAGAAAACTCTCCTGTGCCTTCTCTTATGAGGCTACACGCTTAGACATACACTCATAACCCAATCCTTTCGAGTTACAACGTGTTGTTTATGAAATACAAGATAATTTCGCACGATGCAGTATTTCTTTAAAACATTGTATTCTGACATATTTTTTCGAGAGAAATTTCTCCTGTGGTTTCTCTTTTGAGGCTACACGTTTAGACATACACGCAACACCAAATCTTTTCGAGTAACAACGTGTTGTTTAGGAAATACAAGATAATTTTGTACGATGCGTTATTTCTTCTCATAAAGTTCAAGTATTTCTAATATGTTCATATTTGTCTTTACTCTGCAATACTGTATTTCCTTATAACGTGGTATTCTTAAATTTCCTTTCGAGAGAATACTCTCTGGTGCATTCTCTTTTGATGCTACACACTTAGACATACAGGCAACACCAAATTTTTCAAGTAACAACTTGTTGCTTAGGAAAAACAAGATAATTTCGCACGATGCGGGATTTCCTTAAAACATGGTATTCTGACATATTTTTCCGAGAGAAAATTCTCCTGTGGGTTCTCTTTTGAGGCTACACTTTTAGACATACACACAACACTAAATCTTTTCGAGTTACAACGTGTTGTTTAGGAAATACAGGAATATTTTTCTGATGCATTATTTCTTCTCGTAAAGTTTAAGTATTTCTAATACGTATGTATTTGTCTTTACTCTGCAACATTTTATTTCCTTATAATGTGGTATTCTTACATATTCTTTCGAGAGAAAACTGTCCTGTGCATTCTCTTTTGAGGCTACACGCTTAGGCATACACACAACACCAAAGCTTTTGGAGTTACAACATGTTCTTTAAGAAAAACAAGATAATTTCGCACGATGAGGGATTTCCGTAAAACGTGGTATTCTGACATATTTTTTTCAAGAGAAAACTCTCCTGTGCGTTGTCTTTTGAGGCTACAAGCTTAGTCATACAGGTAACACAAAATCGTTTCGAATTAAACATGTTGGTTACGAAAAACAAGATAATTTTACACGATGCGTTATTTCTTCTCGTAAAGTTTAAGTATTTCCAATATGTACGTACTTGTCTATACTCTGCAACACTGTATTTCCTTATAACGTGGTATTCTTACATATTCTTTCGAGAGAAAACTCTCCTGTGTGTTCTCTTTTGAGGCTGCACGCTTAGAGAAAAACGCAACACCAAAGCCTTTCGAGTTACAATTTGTTTAGGAAAAAATAGATAATTTCACACGATGCAGGATTTCCTTAAAACGTTGTATTCTGACATATTTTTTTCGTGAGAAAACTCTCCTGTGCATTCTCTTTTGAGGCTTCACGCTGAGACATACACGCAACACCAAAGCTGTTCGAGTTACAACGTGTTGTTTAGGAATAACAAGATAATTTCTCACGATGCAGGATTTTCCTTAAATCGTGGTATTTAAACATATTTTTTGGAGAGAAAATTCTCCCGTACGTTGTCTTTTGAGGCTACACGTTTAGATATACACGCAACACCAAATCCTTTCGAGTTACAACGTGTTGTTTAGGAAATACAAGATAATTTTGTACGATGCGTTATTTCTTCACATAAAGTTTAAGTATTTCTAATAAGTACATATTTGTCTTTACTCTGCAACACTGTATTTCCTTATAACATGGTATTCTTACATTTTCTTTCGAGGGAATACTCTCTGGTGTGTTCTCTTTTGAGGCTACACGCTTAGACATACACGCAACACCAAAGCTTTTCGAGTTAAAACATGTTGTTTAGGAAAAACAAGATAATTTTGCACGATGCATTATTTCTTCTCGCAAAGTTTAAGTATTTCCAATATGTACGTAATGTCTTTACTCTGCAACACTGTATTACCTTAATACGTTGTATTCTGACATATTTTTTCGTGAGGAAACTCTGCTGTGCGTTCTCTTTTGAGGCTACACGCTGAGACATACAAGCAACACCAAAGCTTTCGAGTTACAATGTGTTGTTTAGGAATTACAAGATAATTTCGCACTATGCAGGATTTCCTTAAAACGTGGTATTCCTCCATATTTTTTCAAGAGAAAATTCTCCTGTGGGTTCTCTTTTGAGGCTACACGTTTAGACATACACGCAACACCAAATCTTTTCGAGTTACAACGTTTTGTTTAGGAAATACAAGATAATTTTGTACGATGTGTTATTTCTTCTCATAAAGTTTAAGTATTTCTAATAAGTTCATATTTGTCTTTACTCTGCAACACTGTATTTCCTTATAACGTGGTATTCTTACATTTTCTTTCGAGAGAATACTCTCCGGTGCGTTCTCTTTTGAGGCTACACGCTTAGACATACACACAACACCAAAGTTTTTCGAGTTACAACTTGTTGTTTAGGAAAAACAAGGTAATTTCGCACGATGCGGGATTTCCTTAAAACGTGGTATTCTGACGTATTTTTTCGAGAGAAATCTCTCCTGTGCGTTCTTTTTTGAGGCAACATGCTTAGACATACACGCAACACCAAAGCATTTCGAGTTATAACTTGTTGTTTAGGAAAAACAAGATAATTACGCACGATGCAGGATTTCCTTAAAACGTGGCATTCTGACACATTTTTTCGAGAGAAAGTTCTCCTGTGGGTTCTCTTTTGAGGCTACACTTTTAGACATACACACAACACCAAATTTTTTAGAGTAACAACATGTTGTTTAGGAAAAACAAGAATATTTTTCCGATGCGTTATTTCTTCTCGTGAAGTTTAAGTATTTCTAATATGTATGTATTTGTCTTTACTCTGCAACACTGTATTTCCTTATAACGTGGTATTCTTATATTCTTTTGAGAGAAAACTCTCCTGTGCATTCTCTTTTGAGGCTACATGCTTGGACATACACGGAAGACCAAAGCTTTTGGAGTTACAACGTGTTGTTTATGAAAAACAAGATAATTACGCACAATATGGGATTTCCTTAAAACGTGGTATTCTGACATATTTTTTCGACAGAAATCTCTCTTGTGTGTTCTCTTTTGAGACTAAACGCTTAGACATACACGCCACAACCAATCCTTTCAAGGTACAACGTGTGGTTTAGGAAATACAAGATAATTTTTTACGACGCGTTATTTCTTCTCATAAAGTTTCAGTATTTCTAATAAGTACGTATTTGTCTTTATTCTGCAACACTGTATTTCCTTGTAACGTGGTATTCTTACATTTTCATTCGACAGAATACTCTCCGGAGCGTTCTCTTTTGAGGCTACACGCTTAGACATACACGCAACACCAAAGCTTTTCGAGTTACAACATGTTGTTTAGGAATAACAAGATAATTTCGCACGATGCAGGATTTCCTTAAAATGTTGTATTCCTCCATATTTTTTTCGAGAGAAAATTCTCTTGTGCCTTCTCTTTTAAGGCTACACTTTTAGACATACACACAACATCAAATCTTTTTGAGTTACAATGTGTTGTTTAGGAAATACAAGATAATTTCTCCGATGCGTTATTTCTTCTCGTAAAGTTTAAGTATTTCTAATACGTACGTGTTTGTCTTTACTCTGCAACACTGTATTTCCTTATAACGTGGTATTCTTACATATTCTTTCGAGAGAACACTCTTCTGTGTGTTCTCTTTTGAGGCTACACACTTAGACACACACGCAACACCAAAGCTTTTCGAGTTAAAACATGTTGTTTAGGAAAATCAAGATAATTTCGCACGATGCGGGATTTCCTTAAAACGTGGTATTCTGACATATTTTTTCGACAGAAAACTCTCCTGTGCGTTCTCTTTTGAGGCTATACGCATAGACAGACACGCAACATCAAAGCTATTCGGGTTACAACGTGTTGTTTAGTAAAAACAAGATAATTTCGCATGATGCGGGATTTCCTTAAAATGTGGTGTTCTTATATATTCTTTTGAGAGAAAACTCTCCTGTGCGTTCTCTTTTGTGGCTACAAGCTTAGACATACAGGCAACACCAAATTTTTTCGAGTTACAACGTGTTGTTTAGGAAAAGCAAGATAATTTTGCACGATGCGTTATTTCTTCTCGTAAAGTTTAAGTATTTCTAATAGGTACGTATTTGACTTTACTCTGCCTCACTGTATTTCCTTATAACGTGGTATTCTTACATATTCTTTCGAGAGAAAACACTCCTGTACATTCTCTTTTGAGACTTCACGCTTAGACATACATGCAACACCAAAGCTTATCGAGTTACAACGTGTTGTTTAGGAAAAACAAGGTAATTTTGCACGATACATTATTTCATCTCGTAAAGTGTAAGTATTTCCAATATGTACATATTTGTCTTTACTATGAAACACTGTATATCCTTATAACGTCGTATTCCAACATATTCTTCCGAGAGAAAACTCTCCTGTGCGTTCTCTTTTGAGGCTATACACTTAAACAGACACGCAACACCAAAGCTTTTTGAGTTACAACGTTTTGCTTAGGAAAAACAATATAATTTCGCATGATGCGGGATTTCCTTAAAACGTGGCATTCTGACATATTTTTTCGAGAGAAAACTCTCCTTTGCGTTCTCCTTTGAGGTTACACACTTTGACATACACGCAACACCAAATCTTTTCGAGTTACAACATGTTGTTTAGGAAATAAAAGATAATTTTGCATGATGCGTTATTTTTTGCGTAAGTTTAAGTATTTCTAATACGTACGTATTTGTCTTTACTCTGCAACACTGTATTACCTTATAACGTGGTAATCTTACATATTCTTTCGAGAGAAAACTCTCCTCTGCGTTCTTTTTTGAGGCTACACGCCTAGACATACACGCAACACCAAAGCTTTTCGAGTTATAACGTGTTGATTAGGAAAAACAAGATAATTTCGAATGATGCAGGATTTCCTTAAAACGTGGTATTCTGACATTTTTTTTTTGAGAGAAAAATCTCCTGTGGGTTTTCTTTTGAGGCTACATGCTTTGACATATACGCAACACCAAATCTTTTCAAGTTACAACGTGTTAGGAAATACAAGATAATTTTGTAGGATGCGTTATTTCTTCTCGTAAACTTTATGTATTTCAAATACGTACGTATTTGTCTTTACTCTGCAACACTGTATTCCCTTATAACGTGGTATTTTTACATATTCTTTTGAGAGAAAACTCCCCTGTGCGTTCTCTTTTTAGGCTACATGCTTAGACATACACGCAACTCCAATGCTTTTCGAGTTACAATGTGTTGTTTAGGAAAAACCAGATAATTTCGCACGATATTGGATTTTCGTAAATCGTGGTATTCTGACATATTATTTTTCGAGAGAATACTCTCCTGTGTGTTCTCTTTGGAGGCTACACGCTTAGACAGACATGCAACACCAAAGCTTTTCGAGTTAAAACGTGTTTTTTAGGAAAAACTAGAAAATTTCGCATGATGCGTGATTTCCTTAAAACGTGGTATTCTTACATATTCTTTCGGGAGAAAACTCTACTGTGCATTCTCTTTTGAAGCTACACGCTTAAATATACACGCAACACAAAAGCTTTTCGATTTACAATGTGTTGTTTAGGAAAAACAAAATAATTTCGCACGATGCGGGATTTCCTTATAACGTGGTATTCTTACATATTCTTTCAAGAGAAAACTCTCCTGTGCGTTCTCTTTTGTGGCTACAAGGTTAGACATACAGGCAACACCAAATCTTTTCGAGTTACAACGTGTTGTTTAGGAAAAACAAGATAATTTTGCACGATGCGTTATTTTTCCTCGTAAAATTTAAATATTTCTAATAGGTACGTAGTTGTCTTTACTGTGCCTCACTCTATTTTCTTATAATGTGGTATTCTTACATATTCTTTCGAGAGAAAACTCCTATGTGAGTTCTCTTTTGAGGCTACCCACTTAAACAGACACGCAGCACCAAAGCTTTTCGAGTTACAACGTATTGTTTAGGATAAACAAGAAAATTTTGCACGATGCATTATTTCTTCTCGTAAAGTTTAAGTATTTCCAATACTTAGGTATTTGTGTTTACTCTGCAACACTGTATTTCCTTATAACTTGGTATTCGTACATATTCTTTTGAGAGAAAACTCTCCTGTTCGTTCTCTTTTGAGGCTGCAACCTTAGACATACACGCAACACCAATGCTTTTCGAGTTACAATGTGTTGTTTAGGAAAAACAAGATAATTTTGCACGATGCGGGATTTCCTTAAAACGTGGTATTTTGAAATATTTTTCCAAGAGAAAACTGTCCTTTGCATTCTCTTTTGAGGCTACACGCTTAGACGTACTCGCAACACCAAGTCTTTTCGAGTTACAACGTGTTGTTTAGGAATACAAGAAAATTTTGTACGATGTGTTATTTCTTCTTGTAAAGTTTAAGTATTTCTAATACGTACGTATTGGTCTTTACTCTGCAACACTGTATTTCTTTATAATGTGGTATTCTTATGTATTCATTCGAGAGAAAACTCTACCGTGCGTTATCTTTTGAGGCTACATGCCTATACATACACGCAACACCAAAGCTTTTTGAGTTACAACGTGTTGTTTAGGAAAAACAAGATAATTTCGCATGATGCAGGATTTCCTTAAAACGTGGTATTCTTACATATATTTTTGAGAGAAAATTCTCCTGTGGGCTCTCTTTTGAGGCTACACCTTTAGACATACACGCAACACCAAATCTTTTCAAGTTACAATGTGTTGCTTAGGAAATACAAGATAATTTTCTACGATGCGTTATTTCTTCTCGTAAAGTTTAAATACGTATTTGTCTTTACTCTTCAACACTGTATTTCCTTATAATGTGGTATTCTTACATATTGTTTCGAGAGAAAATTGTCCTGTGTGTTCTCTTTTGAGGCTACACGCTTAGGCATTCACACAACACCAAAGCTTTCCATGTTAAAACGTGTTCTTTAAGAAAAACCAGATAATTTCGCAAGATGCGGGATTTCCTTAAAATATGGTATTCTGACATATTTTTTTCGAGCGAAAACTCTCCTGTGCGTTCTCTTTTGAGTCTACAAGATTAGACATACACTTAAAACAAAATCTTTTCGAGTTACAATGTGTTGTTTAGGAAAAACAAGATAATTTTGCACGATGCGTTATTTCTTCTTGTAATGTTTAAGTATTTCCAATATGTACGTATTTGTCTTTACTCTGCAACACTGTATTTCCTTATAAAGTGGTATTCTTACATATTCTTTCGAGAGAAAACTCTCCTGTGCATTCCCTTTTGAGGCTATACGCTCAGACATACATGCAACACCAAAGGTTTCCGAGTTACAACGTGTTGTTTAAGAAAAACAAGATAATTTCACACGATGTGGGATTTCCTTAAAACGTGGTATTCTGACATATTTTTTTGAGAGAAAACTCTCCTGTGTTGCTCTTTTGAGGCTACATGCTTAGACATACACGCAGCACCAAATCTTTTTGAGTTACAACGTGTTGTTTAGGAAATACAAGATAATTTTGTATGATGCGTTATTTCTTCACATAAAGTTTAAGTATTTCTAATACCTATGTATTTGTCTTTACTCTGCAACACTGTATTTCCATGTAACGTGTTATTCTTACATATTCTTTCGAGAGAAAACTCTCCTGTGTGTTCTTCTTTGAGGCTACACGCTTAGACATACACGCATCACCAAACTTTTCGAGTTTCAACGTGTTGTTTAGGAAAAACAAAAGACAATTTCGCACAATGCATGATTTCCTTAAAACACGGTATTCTGACCTATTTTTTCAAGAGAAAACTCTCCTGTGCATTCTCTTTTGAGGCTACACGCTTAGCCATACACGCCACACCAAATCTTTTCGAGTTACAACTTGTTGTTTAGGTAATACAAGATAATTTTTATGATGCGTTATTTCTTCTCATAAAGTTTAAGTATTTCTAACATGTACGTATTTGTCTTTACTCTGCAAAACTGTATTTCCTTGTAACGTGTTATTCTTACATAATCTTGCGAGAGAAACCTCTGCTGTGCGTTCTCTTTTGAGTCTACATGCTTAGACATACACGCAACACCAAAGCTTTTCGAGTTACAACGTGTTGTTTAGTAAAAACAAGATAATTTCTCACGAAGCAGGATTTCCTTAAAACGTGGTATTCTGACATATTTTTTTTGAGAGAAAATTCTCCTGTGGGTTCTCTTTTGAGGCAACACTTTTAGACATACACACAACTCCAAATCTTTTCGAGTTACAATGTGTGCGTTCTCTTTTGAGGGTACACGCTTAAACATACACGCAACACCAAAACTTTTCGAGTTACAACGTGTTGTTTAGGAAAAACAAGATAATTCCGCAAGATGCGGGATTTCCTTAAAACGTGGTATTCTGACATATTTTGTCGAGAGAAAACTCTCCTGTCCATTCCCCTTTGAGACTACACGCTTAGACATACAGGCAACACCAAATTCTTTCGAGTTACAGCGCGTTGTTTAGGAAATACAAGATAATTTTGTACGATGCGTTATTTCTTCTCTTAAAGTTTAAGTATTTCGAATACATACTTATTTGTCTTTACTCTGCAACACTGTATTTCTTGAAACGTTTTATTCTTACATATTCCTTCAAGAGAAACCTCTCCTGTGCGTTCTCTTTTGAGACTACACACTTAGACATACAGGCAACACCAAAGCTTTTCGAGTTACAATGTGCTGTTTAGGAAAAACAAGATAATTTCGCACGATGCAAGATTTCCTTAAAACGTGGTATTCTGAGATATTTTTTCGAGATAAAACTCTCCTGTGCGTTTTCTTTTGAGGCTACATGCTCAGACATACACGCAACACCAAATCTTTGCGAGTTACAACGCATTGTTTAGGAAATACAAGATAATTTTGCATGATGCGTTATTTCTTCACATAAAGGTTAAGTATTTCTAATACGTAAGTATTTGTCTTTACTCTGCAACACTGTATTTCCTTATAACATGGTATTCTTACATATTCTTTCGAGAGAAAACTCTCCTGTGTGTTCTGTTTTGAGGCTCCATCCTTAGACATACACGCAACACCAAAGCTTTTTCGAGTTACAAAGTTTTGTTAAGGAAAAACAAGATAATTTCGCATGATGCGGGGTTTCCGTAAAACGTGGTATTCTGACATATTTTTTCGAGAGAAAATTCTCCTGTGCATTCTCTTTTCAGGCTACATGCTTAGACATACACGCAACACCATATCTTTTGAGTTACAACGTGTTGTTTAGGAAATACAAGATAATTTTGTATGATGCGTTATTTATTCTTGTAAAGTTTAAGTATTTCTAATATGTACGTATTTGTCTTTACTCTGCAACACTGTATTTCCATGTAACGTGGTAATCTTACATATTCTTTCCAGAGATACTCTCCTGTGCGTTCTCTTCTGAGGCTACACACTTAGACAAACACGCAACACTAAAGATTTTAGAGGTAAAACGTGTTGTTTAGGAAAAAGAAGATAATTTCGCACGATGCGGGATTTCCTTAAAACGTGGTATTCTGATATATTTTTTCGAGAGAAAACTCTCCTGTGTGTGCTCTTTAGAGGCTACATGCTTAGACATATACGCAACACCAAATCTTTTAGAGTTACAACCTGTTGTTTAGGAAATACAAGATAATTTTGTATGATGCGTTATTTCTTCACATAAAGTTTAAGTATTTCTAATATGTATGTATTGGTCTTTACTCTGCAACACTGTATTTCCTTGTAACTTGTTATTCTTACATATTCTTTCGAGAGAAATCTCTCCTGTGTTTTCTCTTTTGAGGCTACATGCTTAGACATACACACATCACCAAAGCTTTTCGAGTTACAACATGTCTTTCAGGAAAAAATTACAATTTCGCACGATGCGGGATTTCCTTAAAACGTGGTATTCTGACATATTTTTTCAAGAGAAAACTCTCCTGTGCGTTCTCTTTTGAGGCTACACGCTTAGCCATACATGCCACACCAAATCTTTTCGAGTTACAACTTATTGATTAGGAAATACAAGATAATTTTGTACGATACGTTATTTCTTCTCGTAAAGTTTAAGTATTTCTAATATGTACGTATTTGTCTTTACTCTGCAAAACTGTATTTCCTTGTAACGTGGTATTATTACATAATCTTCTGAGAGAAAACTCTGCAGTGCATTCTCTTTTGAGTCTACACACTTAGACATACACGCAACACCAAAGCTTTTCGCGTTACAACGTGTTGTTTAGGAAAAACCAGATAATTTCGCACGAAGCAGGATTTCCTTAAAACGTGGTATTCTCACATATTTTTTGAGAGAAAATTCTCCTGTTGGTTCTCTTTTGAGGCAACACTTTTAGACATACACACAACACCAAATCTTTTCGAGTTACAACGTGTGCGTTCTCTTTTGAGGGTACACGCTTAGACATACACACGACACCAAAGCTTTTCGAGTTACAATGTGTTGTTTAGGAAAAACAAGATAATGCCACAAGATGCGGGATTTCCTTAAAATGTGGTATTCTGACATATTTTTTCGAGAGAAAACTCTCCTGTGCGTTCCCCTTTGAGGCTACACGCTTAGACATACACGCAACACCAAATCCTTTCGAGTTACAACGCGTTTTTTAGGAAATACAAGATAATTTTTTACGATGCGTTATTTCTTCTCCTAAAGTTTAAGTATTTCGAATACATACGTATTTGTCTTTACTCTGCAACACTGTATTTCCTTGAAACTTGGTATTCTTACATATTCTTTTGAGAGAAAACTCTCCTGTGCGTTCTCTTTTGAGGCTACACGCTCAGACATACAAGCAACACCAAAGCTTTTCAAATTACAACATGGTGTTTAGGAAAAACAAGATTATTTTGCACGATGCAGGATTTCCTTAAAACGTGGTATTCTGACATATTTTTTTGAGAGAAAAATCTCCTGTGGGTTTTCTTTTGAGGCTACATGTTTAGACATACACGCAACACCTAATCTTTTCGAGTTACAACGTGGTATTTAGGAAATACAAGTTAATTTTGCACGATGCATTATTTCTTCTCGTAAAGTTTAAGTATTTCCAATATGTAAGTATTTGTCTTTAATCTGCAACACTGTATTTCCTTATAACGTGGTATTCTTACATATTCTTTTGAGAGAAAACTGTCCTGTGCGTTCTCATTTGAGGCTGCACGCTTAGACAAAAACGCAACACCAAAGCTTTTCGAGTTACAAGTTGATTAGGAAAAAAAGATAATTATGCACGATGCAGGATTTCCTTAAAACGTGGTATTCTGACATATTTTTTGAGAGAAAACTCTCCTGTGTGTTCTCTTTTGAGGCTACACGCTGAGACATGCAAGCTATACCAAAGCTTTTCGAGTTACAACGTGTTGTTTAGGAAAAACAAGATACTTTCGCACGAAACAGGATTTCCTTAAAACATGGTATTCTGACATATTTTTAGAGAGAAAACTCTCCTGTGCTCTCTCTTTTGAGGCTACAGGCTTAGACGTACACGCAACACCAAATCTTTTCGAGTTACAACGTGTTGTTTAGGAAAAACAAGATAATTTTGCACGATGCAGAATTTTCTTAAAACGTGGTATTCCGACATATTTTTTGAGAGAAAACTCTCCTGTGTGTTCTCTTTTGAGGCTGCACACTTAGTAAAATATGCAACACCAAAGCTTTTCGAGTTACAACAAGGTGTTTAGGAAAAACAAGATATTTTCGCACGATGAGGGATTTCCTTAAAACGTGGTATTCTGACATATTTTTAGAGAGAAAACTCTCCTGTGCTGTCTCTTTTGAGGCTACAGGCTTAGACGTACACGCAACACCAAATTTTTCGAGTTACAACGTGTTTTTTAGGAAAACCAAGATAATTTTGCACGATACGGGATTTTCTTAAAACGTGGTATTCCGACATATTTTTTCGAGAGAAAACTCTCCTGTGCGTTCTCTTTTGAGGCTGCACGCTTAGTAAAATATGCAACACCAAAGCTTTTCGAGTTAAAAAAGTTGTTTAGGAAAAACAAGATATTTTCGCACGATGAGGGATTTCCTTAAAACGTGGTATTCTGACATATTTTTTCAAGAGAAAACTCTCCTGTGTGTTCTCTTTTGAGGCTACATGCTGATACATACAAGCAACACCAAAGCTTTTCGAGTTACCACGTGTTGTTTAGGAAAAACAAGATAATTTCGCACGATGCAGGATTTCCTTAAAACGTGGTATTCTGAGATATTTTTTTCGAGAGAAAATTCTCCTGAGGGTTCTCTTTTGAGGCTACACGTTTAGACATACACGCAACACCAAATCTTTTCAAGTTTCAACGAGTTGTTTAGGAAATACAATATAATTTTGTACGATGCGTTATTTCTTCTCGTAAAGTTAAAGTATTTCTAATACGTACGTATTTGTCTTTATTCTGCAACACTGTATTTCCTTATAACGTGCTATTCTTACATATTCTTTCTAGAGAAGCCTCTCTTTTGAGGCTACATGCTTAGACATACACGCAACACAAAAGCTTTTTGAGTTACAACATGTTGTTTAAGAAAAACAAGATAATTTCGCACCATGCGGGATTTCCTTAAAACGTTGTATTCTGACATATTTTTTCGAGAGAAAACTCTCCTGTGCATTCTCTTTTGTGGCTACAAGCTTAGACATACACGCAGCACCAAAGCTTTTCGAGTTACAACGTGTTGTTTAGGAAAACCAAGATAATTTTGCACGATGCGTTATTTCTTCTTGTAAAGTTTAAGTATTTCCAATAAGTACGTATTTGTCTTTACTCTGCAAAACTGTATTTCTTTATAACATGGTATTGTTACATATTCTTTCGAGAGAAAACTCTGCTGTGTGTTCTCTTTTGAGGCTGCAGGCTTAGACAAAAACGCAACACCAAAGCTTTTCGAGTTACAACAAGTTGTTTAGGAAAAAAAAAGATAATTTCGCACAATGCGGGATTTCTTTGAAATGTGGTATTCTGACATATTTTTTCGAGAGAAAACTCGCCTGTGCATTCTCTTTTGAGGCTACATGCTGAGACACACAAGCAACAGCAATGTTTTCGAGTTACACTGTGTTGTTTAGGAAAAACAAGACACTTTCACACGATGCAGGATTTCCTTAAAACGTGGTATTCTGACATATTTCTTCTTGTAATGTTTAAGTATTTCCAATATGTACGTATTTGTCTTTACTCTGCAACACTGTATTTCCTTATAAAGTGGTATTCTTACATATTCTTTCGAGAGAAAACTCTCCTGTGCGTTCCCTTTTGAGGCTACACGCTCAGACATACAAGCAACACCAAAGCTTTTCGAATTACAACATGTTGTTTAGGAAAAACAAGATAATTTCGCACGATGCAGGATTTCCTTAAACGTGGTATTCTGAGATATTTTTTTCGAGAGAAAATTCTCCTGTGTGTTCTCTTTTGAGACTACACGTTTAGACATACACGCAACACCAAATCTTTTCGAGTTACAACGTGTTGTTTAGGAAATACAAGATAATTTTGCACGATGCGTTATTTCTTCTCTTAAAGTTTAAGTATTTCTAATATGTATGTATTTGTCTTTACTCTGCAAGACTATATTTCCTTATAACGTGGTATTCTTACATATTCTTTCGAGAGAAAACTCTCCTGTGCATTCTCTTTTGAGGCTATACGCTTAGACAAAATCGCAACACCAAAGCTTTTCGAATTACAAGTTGTTTAGGATAAAAAAGATAATTTCGCACTATGCGGGATTTCCTTAAAACGTGGTATTCTGATATTTTTTTCGAGAGAAAACTCTCCTGTGCATTCTCTTTTGAGGCTACATGCTTAGACATACACGCAACACCAAAACTTTTCAAGTTACAATGTGTTGTTTAGGAAAAACAAGATAATTTCACACGATGCGGGATTTCCTTAAAACATGGTATTCTTACATATTCTCTTGAGAGAAAACTCTCCTGTGTGTTCTCTTTTGAGGCTACACGCTTAGACATACACGCAACACAAAATCTTTTCGAGTTACAACGTGTTGTTTAGGAAAAACAAGATAGTTCGCACGATGCATTATTTCCTCTCGTAAAGTTTAAGTATTTCCAATATGTATGTATTTGTGTTTACTCTGCAACAGTGTATTTCCTTAATACGTGGTATTCTTACATATTTTTTCGAGAGAAAACTCTCCTGTGCATTCTCTTTTGAGGCTACATGCTGAGACATACAAGCAACACCAAAGCTTTTGGAGTTACAACGTGTTGTTTAGGAAAAACAAGATAATTTCACATGATGCAGGATTTCCTTAAACGTGGTTTTCTGACATATTTTTTCGAGAGAAAATTCTCTTGTGGGTTCTCTATTGAGGCTACATGCTTAGACATACACGCAACACCAAAGCTTTTCGAGTTACAATGTGTTGGTTAGGAAATACAAGATAATTTCGCACGATGCGGGATTTCCTTAAAATGTGGTATTCTGACATATTTTGTCAAGAGAAAATTCTCCTGTGGGTTCTCTTTTGAGGCTACACGTTTAGACATACACGCAACACCAAATCTTTTCGAGTTACAACGCGTTGTTTAGGAAAAACAAGATAATATTGCACGATGCGTTATTTCTTCTCGTAATGTTTAAGTATTTCTAATAGGTACATATTTGTCTTTACTCTGCAACACTGTATTTCCTTATAACGTGGTATTCTTACATATTTTTGCGAGAGAAAATTCTCCTGTGCTTTCTCCTTTAGGCTACATGCTTACACATACACGCAACCCCAAACCTTTTCGAGTTACAACATGTTGTTTAGGAAAAACAAGATAATTTCGCAAGATGCCTTATTTCTTCTTGTCAAGTTTCCTTAAAATGTGGTATTCTGACATATTTTGTCAAGAGAAAATTCTCCTGTGGGTTCTCGTTTGAGGCTACATGTTTAAATTTCCAATACGTATGTATTTGTCTTTACTCTGCAACACTGTATTTCCTTATAACGTGGTATTCTTACATATTCTTTCGAGAGAAAACTCTCCTGTGTGTTCTCTTTTGAGGCTACTCGCTTAGACATACACGCAACACAAAAGCTTTTCGAGTTACAACGTGTTGTTTAAGAAAAACAAGATAATTTTGCACGATGCATTATTTCCTCTCGTAAAGTTTAAGTATTTCCAATACGTATGTATTTGTGTTTACTCTGCAACAGTGTATTTCCTTAATACGTGGTATTCTTACATATTTTTTTGAGAGAAAACTCTCCTGTGCACTCTCTTTTGAGGGTACATGCTGAGACATACAAGCAACACCAAAGCTTTTCGAGTTACAACGTATTGTTTAGGAAAAACAAGATAATTTCACATGATGCAGGATTTCCTTAAACGTGGTTTTCTGACATATTTTTTCGAGAGAAAATTCTCCTGTGGGTTCTCTTTTGAGGCTACATGCTTAGACATACACGCAACACCAACGCTTTTCGAGTTACAACGTGTTGTTTAGGAAATACAAGATAATTTCGCACGATGCGGGATTTCCTTAAAATGTGGTATTCTGACATATTTTGTCAAGAGAAAATTCTCCTGTGGGTTCTCGTTTGAGGCTACATGTTTAGAAATACACGCAACACCAAATCTTTTCGAGTTACAACGCGTTGCTTAGGAAAAACAAGATAATATTGCACGATACGTTATTTCTTCTCATAATGTTTAAGTATTTCTAATACGTACATATTTGTCTTTACTCTGCAACACTGTATTTCCTTATAACGTGGTATTCTTACATATTTTTGCGAGAGAAAATCCTCCTGTGCTTTCTCTTTTGAGGCTACATGCTTAGACATACACGCAACACCAAACCTTTTCGAGTTACAACATGTTGTTTAGGAAAAACAAGATAATTTCACAAGATGCCTTATTTCTTCTCGTAAAGTTTAAGTATTTCCAATACGTACGTATTTGTCTTTACTGTGCAACACTGTATTTCCTTATAAAGTGGTATTCTTACATATTCTTTCGAGAGAAAACTCTCCTGTGCGTTCTCTTTTGAGGCTACTCGCTTAGACATACACGCAACACAAAAGCTTTTCGAGTTACAACGTGTTGTTTAAGAAAAACAAGACAATTTCGCACCATGCGGGATTTCCTTAAAACGTGGTATTCTGACATATTTTTTTCGAGAGAAAACTCTCCTGTGCATTCTCGATTGAGGCTACACGTTTAGACATACACGCAGCACCAAATCTTTTCGAGTTACATCGTGTTGTTTAGGAAAAACAAGATAATTTCGCACAATGCAGGATTTTCTAAAAACGTGGTATATGAACGTATTTGTCTTTACTCTGCAACACTGTATTTTCTTATAACGTGGTATTCGTACATATTCCTTCGAAAGAAAACTCTCCTGTGAGTTCTCTTTTGAGGCTACACGCTTAGACATACACACAACACCAAAGCTTTTCAAGTTACAACGTGTTGTTTAGGAAAAACAAGATAATTTCACTCGATGTGCTATTTCCTTATAACGGGGTATTCTGACATGTTTCTTCGTGAGAAAACTCTCCTGTGTGTTCTCTTTTGAGGCTAGAAAATTAGTCATACACGCAACACCAAATCTTTTCAAGTTACAACGTGTTATTTAGGAAAAACAAGATAATTTCGCACGATGCGTTATTTCTTCTCATAAAATTTAAGTATTTCCAATATGTATGTATTTCTCTTTAATATGCAACACTGTATTTCTTTATAATGTGGTATTCTTACATATTCTTTCGAGTGAAAACTCTCCTGTGCATTTTTTATTGAGGCTACACACTTAGACATACACGCAACACCAAAGATTTTCGAGTTAACATATGTTGTTAAGGAAAAACAACATAATTTCCCTTGATGCGTGATTTCCTTAAAACGTGGTATTCTGACATATTTTTTCGAGAGAAAACTCTCCAGTGCGTTCTCCTTTGAGGCTACTCACTTAGACATACATGCAACACCAAATCCTTTCGAGTTACAAAGTGTTGTTTAGGAAATACAAGATAATTTTGTACGATGCGTTATTTCTTCTCATAAAGTTTAAGTATTTCTAATACATACATAGTTGTCTCTACTCTGCAACACTGTATTTTCTTATAACGTGTTATTATTACATAATCTTTCTAGAGAAAACTCTCCTGTGCATTCTCTTTTGAGGCTACACACTCAGACATACACGTAACACCAAAGCTTTTCAAGTTAAAATATGTTGTTGAGGAAAAGCAAGATAATTTCGCACGATGCAGGATTTCTTTAAAACGTGGTATTCTGACATATTTTTTTGAGAGAAAACTCTCCTGTGCGTTCTCTTTTGAGGCTACACACTTAGACATACACGTAACACCAAAGCTTTTCGAGTTACAACTTGTAGTTTAGGAAAAACAACATAATTTCGCACGATGCGGGATTTCCTTAAAACGTGGTATTCAGACATATTTTTTCGAGAGAAAATTCTCCTGTGGGTTCTCTTTTGAGGATACATGTTTAGACATACACGCAAATACAAATCTTTTTGATTTACAATGAGTTGTTTAGGAAATACAAGATAATTTTGTATACTGCGTTATTTCTTCTCGTAAAGTTTAAGTATTTCTAATATTTACGTATTTGTCTTTACTCTGCAACACTGTATTTCCTTGTAATGAGGTATTCTTAAAACGTGGTATTCTCACATATTTTTACTAGAGAAAATTCTCCTGTGCGTTCTCTTTTGAGGTTACACAGTAAGACATACATGCAACACCAAATCTTTTCGAGTTACAACGTGTTGTTTATGTAATAAAACATAATTTTGTATGATGCTTTATTTCGTCGAGTAAAGTTTAAGTATTTCTAAAACGTACGTATTTGTCTTTAATCTGCAACACTGTATTTCTTTATAACGTAGTATTCTTACATATTCTTTCGAGAGAAAACTCTCCTGTGCAATCTCTTGTGAGGCTACACGCTTAGACATACACGCAATACCAAAGCATTTCGAGTTACTACATGTTTTTAGGAAAAACAAGATAATTTCGCACGATGCAGGATTTCCTTAAAACGTGGTATTCTGACATATTTTTTCTAGAGAAAACTCTCCTGTGCATTCTCTTTTGAGGCTACAAGCTTAGACATACACGCAATACCAAATGTTTTCGAGTTACAACCTGTTGTTTAGGAAATACAAGATAATTTTGCACGATGCGTTATTTCTTCTAGTAAATTTTAAGTATTTCTCACATGTACGTGTTTGTCTTTATTCTGCAACACTATATTTCCTTATAATGTGGTATTCTTACATATTCTTTCGAGTGAAAACTCTCCTGTGCATTCTCTTTTGAGGCTACACGCTTAGACATACACGCAACACCAAAGCTTTTCGAGTTAAAACGTGTTGTGTAGGAAAAACAAGATATTTTTGTACGATGCTGGATTTCCTTAAAACGTGGTATTCTGACATATTTTTTCGAGAGAAAACTCTCCTGTGCATTCTCTTTTCCGGCTACATGCTTAGACATACATGCAACACCAAATCTTTATGAATATCAACAAGTTGTTTAGGAAATACAAGATAATTTTGTACGGAGCGTTATTTCTCCTCATAAGTTTTATGTATTCCTAATACGTACGTATTTGTCTTTACTCTGCAACACTGTATTTCCTTGTAACGTGGTATTCTGACATTCTCACGAAAAAATATGTCAGAATACAACGTTTTAAGGAAATCCTGCATCGTGCGAAAATATCTTTTTTTTTCCTTAACAACTAATTGTAACTCGAAAAGCTTTGGTGTTGCGTTTTTCTCTAAACATGCAGCCTCAAAAGAGAACGCACAGGAGAGTTTTCTCTCGAAAAAATATGTCAGAATACCACGTTTAAGAAAATCCCATATCGTGCGAAATTATCTTGTTTTTCCTAAACAACTTGCTGTAACTCGAAAAGCTTTGGTGTTGCGTTTTTTCCTAAGCATGCAGCCTCAAAAAAGAACGCACAGGAAAGTTTTCTCTCGAAAGAATATGTAAGAATACAACGTTATAAAGAAATAAAGTGTTGCAGAATAAAGACAAATATGAACGTATTGCAAATACTTAAATTTTACGAGAGGAAATAACGCATCATGCAAAATTATCTTGTTTTTCCTAAAGAACACATTGTAACTTGAAAAGCTTTAGTGTTGCATGTATTTGTATGCATGTAGCCTCAAAAGAGAATGCACAGGAGAGTTTTCTCTCGAAAGAATATGTAAGAATACCACGTTATAAGCAAATACAGTGTTGCAGAGTAAAGACAAATACGTACATATTAGAAATACTTAAACTTTACGAGAAGAAATAACAAATCATAAAAAATTATCTTGTATATCCTAAACAACACATTGTAACCTGAAAAGATTTGGTGTTGCTTGTAAGTCTAAAAGTGTAGCCTCAAAAGAGAACCCACAGAAGAATTTTCTCTCGAAAAAATATGTCATAATACAACGTTTTGAGAAAATCCCGCTTCGTGAGAAATTAAAAAAATATGTCAGAATACCACGTTTTAAGGAAATCCCGCATTGTACGAAATTATCTTGTTTTTCCTAAACAACACGTTTTAAGTTGAAAAGCTTTGGTGTTGCGTGTATGTCTAAGCATGCAGCCTCAAAAGAGAATGCACAGGAGAGTTTTCTCTCGAAAGAATATGTAAGAATACCACGTTATAAGGAAGTAGAATGTTGCAGAGTAAAGACAAATACGTACATATTAGAAATACTTAAAATTTACGAGAAGAAATAACGCATCCTAAAAAATTATCTTGTATTTCCTATTCAACACGTTGTAACTCGAAAAGATTTGGTGTTGCCTGTATGTCTTAACGTGTATCCTCAAAAGAGAATCGACAGGAGAATTTTCTCTCGAAAAAATATGTAAGAATACAACGTTTTAAGGAAATCCTGCATCGTGCGAAATTATCTTGTTTTTCCTAAACAACAGGTTGTAACTCGAAAAGCTTTGGTGTTGCATGTCTGTCTTAGTGTGCAGCCTCAAAAGAGAATGCACAGGAGAGTTTTCACTTGAAAGAATATGTAAGAATACCACGATATTAAGATATACAGTGTTGCAGAGTAAAGACAAATACGTACGTATTAGAAATACTTAAACTTTATGAGAAGAAATAACGCATCGAGCAAAATTATCTTGTTTTTCCTAAACAACTCATTGTAACTCGAAAAGATTTGGTGTTGCGTGTATGTCTAAGCTTCTGGCCTCAAAAGAGAACCCACAGGAGAATTTTCTCTCGAAAACATATGTCATAATACCACGTTTTAAAGAAATCCTGCATCGTGCGAAATTATCTTGTTTTTCCTAAACAACACGGTGGAACTCGAAAAACTTTGGTGTTGCGTGTATGTCTAAGCGTGTAGCAGCAAAACAGAACGCACAGGAGAATTTTCTCTCGAAAACATATGTAAGAATACCACGTTATAAGCAAATACAGTATTGCAGAGTAAAGACAAATACGTACGTATTAGAAATACTTAAAATTTACGAGAAGAAATAACGCATCGTGCAAAATTATCTTGTATTTCCTAAACAACACGTTGTAACTCGAAAAGATTTGGTGTTGCGTGTATGGTAAAGCATGTAGTCTCAAAAGAGAACACACAGGAGAATTTTCTATTGAAAAAATATTTCAGAATACCACCTTTTAAGGAAATCCAGCATCGTGCGAAATTATCTTGTTTTTCTTAAACAACACGTTGTAACTCGAAAAGCTTTGGTGTTGCGTGTATGTCTATGCGGGTAGCCTCAAAAGAGAACGCACAGGAGAGTTTTCACTCGGCAGAATATGTAAGAATACCACATTATAAGTAAATACAGTGTTGCAGAGTAAAGAAAAATACGTACATAATAGAAATACTTAAACTTTACGAGAAGAAATATTGCATCATAGAAAATTATCTTGTATTTCCTAAACAACACATTGTAACTCGAAAAGATTTGTTGTTGCATGTATGTCTAAACATGGATCCTCAAAAGAGAACCCACAGGATAATTCTCTCTAGAAAAAATATGTCAGAATACCACATTACAAGGAAATCCTGCATCATGCGAAATTATGTTATTTTTCCTAAACAACACATTGTAACTAGAAAAGCGTTGGTTTTGCGTGTATGTCTTAGCTCGTAGCCTCAAAAGAGACCGCACAGGAGAGATTTCTCTCGAAAGAATATGTAAGAATACGACGTTATAAGGAAATACAGTATTGCAGAGTAAAGACAAATAAGTACATATTGGAAATACTTAAACTTTACTAGAAGCAATAACGCGTCGTGCAAAATTATCTTGTTTTTCCTAAACAACACGTTGTAACTCGAAAAGATATGGTGTTGCATGTATGACTAAGCATGCAGCCTCAAAAGAGAACGCACAGGAGAGTTTTCTCTCGAAAAAATATGTCACAATACCACGTTTTAAGGAAATCCCGCATCATGCGAAATTATCTTGTTTTTCCTAAACAACATGTTGTAACTCAAAAAGCTTTGGTGTTGCCTGTATGTCTAAGCGTGTAGTCTCAAAAGAGAACGCACAGGATAGTTTTCTCTCAAAGAATATGTAAGAATACCACGTTATAAGGAAATTCAGTGTTGCAGAGTAAAGACAAATATGTACGTATTAGAAATACTTAAACTTACGAAAAGAAATAACGCATCATGCAAAATTATCTTATTTTTTCCTAAACAACACGTTGTAACTCGAAAAGATTTGGTGTTGAGTGTATGACTAAGCATGTAGCCTCAAAAGAGAACGCACAGGAGATTTTTCTCTCAAAAAATATGTCAGAATACCACGTTTTAAGGAAATCCAGCATTATGCGATGTTATCTTTTTTCCCTAAACAACATGTTTTAACTCGAAAAGCTTTCGTGTTGTGTGTATGCCTAAGTGTGTAACCTCAGAAGAGAATGCAGAGGAGAGATTTCTCTCGAAATAGTATGTCAGAATTCCACGTTACAAGGAAATACAGTGTTTCACAATAAAGACAAATACTTACATATTAGAAATACTTAAAGTTTATGAGAAGAAATAATGCTCCGTACAAAATTATCTTGTATTTCCTAAACAACAAGTTAATGTTCATAAAGATTTGGTGTTGCGTGTATGTCTAAGCATGTAGCTGGAAAAGAGAACACACAGGAGAGTTTTCTCTCGAAAAAATACGTCAGAATACCACATTTTAAGGAAATCCCGCATCCTGCGAAATTATCTTGTTTTTCCTAAACAACACATTGTAACTCGAAAAGCTTTGGTGTTGCGTGTATGTGTAAGGGTTCAGCCTCAAAAGAGAACGCACAGGAGTGTTTTCTCTCGCAAGTATATGTAAGAATACCACATGATAAGGAAATACAGTGTTGCAGATTAAAGACAAATACGTACATGCTAGAAATACTTAAAATTTACGAGAAGAAATAACGCATCGTGCAAAATTATCTTGTATTTCCAAAACAACACATTGTAACTCGAAAAGATTTTGTGTTGCGTGTATGTCTAAGCATGTAGCCTCAAAAGCGAATGCACAGGAGAATTTTCTCTCAAAAAAATATTTCAGAATACCATGTTTTAAGGAAATCCGGCATCATGCGAAATTATCTTGTTTTTCCTACAAAAGACGTTGTAACTCGAAAAGCTTTGGTGTGGCGTGTATGTCTAAGCGTGTAGCCTCAAAAAAGAATGCACAGGAGAGTTTTCACTCGAAAGAATATGTAAGAATACCACATTACAAGGAAATACAATGTTGCAGAGTAAAGACAAATAGGTACATATTAGAAATACTTAAACTTTATGAGAAGAAATAACGCATCATACAAAATTATCCTGTATTTCCTAAACAACACGTTGTAACCCGAAAAGATTTGTTGTTGCGTGTATGTCTAAATGTGTAGCCTCAAAAGAGACCCCACAGGAGAATTTTCTCTCGAAAAAAATGTCACAATACCACATTTTAAGGAAATAACGCATCGTGTGAAATTGTCTTGTTTTTCCTAAACAACATGTTTTAACTCGAAAAGCTTTGGTGTTGCGTGTATGTCTAAACATGTAGCCTCAAAAGAGAACCCACAGGAGAATTTTCTTTCGTCAAAATTTGTCAGAATACCACGTTTTAAGGAAATACCGCATCGTGCGAAATTATCTTGTTTTTCCTAAACAGCACGTTGTAACTCGAAAAGCTTTGGTGTTGCGTGTGTGTCCAAGTGTGTAGCCTCAAAAGAGAACGCACAGGAGAGTTTTCTCTCGAAAGAATATGTAAGAATACCACGTTATAAGGAAATTCAGTGTTGCAGAGTAAAGACAAATACGTACGTATTAGAAATACTCAAACTTTAAGAGAAGAAATAACGCTCCGTAAAAAATTATCTTGTATTTCCTAAACAACAAGTTGAAATTCGTAAAGATTTGGTGTTGCGTGTATGTCTAAGCATGTAGCCGCAAAAGAGAATGCACAGGAGAGTTTTCTCTCGAAAGAATATGTAAGGATTCCACGTTATAACAGAATACAGTGCTGCAGAGTAAAGACAAATACATACTTATTAGAAATACTTAAACTTTACGAGAAGAACTAATGCATCGAGCAAAATTATCTTGTTTTTACTAAACAACACGTGTTAACTCGAAAAGATTTGGTGTTGCGTGTATGACTAAGCGTGTAGCCTCAAAAAAGAATGTCCAGGAGAGTTTTCTCACGAATGATTATGTCAGAATACCACGTTTTAAGGAAATCCCGCATCGTGCGTAATTATCTTGTTTTTACCTAAACAACCAATTTTAACTCGAAAAGCTTTGGTGTTGCGTGTATGTCTAAGTGTGTAGCCTCAGAAGAGAACGCAAAGGAGAGTTTTCTCTCAAAAGAATATGTAAGAATACCTCGTTACAAGGAAATACATTATTGCAGAGTAAAGACAATACATAATACCACGTTTTAAGGAAATCCCGCATCGTGCGAAATTATCTTGTTTTTCCTAAACAACAAGTTGTAACTCGAAAAACTTTGCTGTTGCGTGTCTGTCTAAGCTTGTATCCTCAAAAGAGAATGCACAGGAGAGTTTTCTCTCGAAAGAATATGTAAGAATACGACGTTATAAGGAAATACAGTGTTGCGGAATAAAGACAAATACGTATGTATTAGAAATATTTAAACTTTATGAGAAGAAATAACGTATCGTGCAAAATTATCTTTTTTTCCCCTAAACAACACGTTGTAACTCGAAAAGATTTGTCGTTCCACGTATGTCTAAGCTTGTAGCCTCTAAAGGGAACGCACAGGAGAGTTTTCTCTAGAAAAAATATGTCAGAATACCACGTTTTAAGGAAATCCCGCATTGTGCTAAATTATCTTGTTTTTTGCTAAACAACACGTTTTAACTCGAAAAGCTTTGGTGTTGCGTGTAAGTGTGTAGCCTCAGAAGAGAACGCACACGAGAGTTTTCTCTCAAAAGAATATGTAAGAATACCTCGTTACAAGGAAATACACTGTTGCAGAGTAACGAAAAATACGTACGTATTAGAAATACTTAAACTTTACGAGAAGAAATAACGTGTCTTGCAAAATTATCCTGTTTTTCCTAAACAACACGTTGTAACTCGAAAAGCTTTGGTGTTCCGTGTATGTCTAAGCTTGTAGCCTCTAAAGGGAATGCACAGGAGAGTTTTCTCTATAAAAAATATGTCAGAATACCACGTTTTATGGAAATCCTGCATCGTACGAAATTATCTTCTTTTTCCTAAACAACATGTTGTAACTCGAAAAGCTTTGGTGTTGCGTATATGTCTAATCGTGCAGCCTCAGAAGAGAACGCACAGGAGAGTTTTCTCTCTAAAGAATATGAAAGAATACCACGTTATAAGGAAATAAGTGTTGCAGAGTAAAGACAAATACGTACGTATTGGAAATACTTAAACTTACGAGAAGAAATTAGGCATCGTGGAAAATTATCTTGTTTTTTTTTTTAAATGTACAAAATTATTTATTTTTAAAAATTAAGTCAAATAAATTCTTATTTAAGGGATTTGATTCCTTTGCTGTCCATCCAGGTCATCTGGAAATACCCTTCTCAAAGTTCATCTTGTAGTGCTTTTCAGCCCTTTCTTTATCTGTCCTTGGTTTAAAGCCACCATCATCGACAACTTCTAAGTTCTTAACCTGCTCTGCATACAAGGAATCCTAAGAGACCTACCCAATACAGATATGGTGTTGCGTGTATGTCTAAGTGTGTAGCCTCAGAAGAGAACGCACAGGAGAGTTTTCTCTCGAAAGAATATGTAAGAATACCCCGTTACAAGGAAATACAGTGTTGCATATTAAAGACAAATATGTACATATAGGAAATACTTAAACTTTATGAGAAGAAATAACGCATCGTGCAAAATTATCTTGTTTTTCCTAAATAACACGTTGTAACTCGAAAAGATTTGGTGTTGCATGTATGTCTAAGCTTCTAGCCTCAAAAGAGTATGCACAGGAGAGTTTTCTCTCGAAAAAACATGTCCGAATACCCCGTTTTAAGGAAATCGCAGATCATGTGAAATTATCTTCTTTTTCCTAAACAACACCTTGTAACTTGAAAAGTTTTGGTGTTGCGTGTATGTCTAAGCTTGTAGCTGCAAAAGAGAACGCAAAGGATAGTTTTCTATCGAAAAAAATGTATCAGTATACCACGTTTTAAGGAAATCCCGCATCGTGCGAAATTATCTTGTTTTTCCTAAACAACACGTTGTAACTCGAAAAGATTTGGTGTTGCGTGTATGTAAAAGGGTGCAGCCTCAAAAGAGAACACACAGGAGAGGTTTCTCTCGAAAGAATATGTAAGAATACCACGTTTTAAGGAAATCCCGCATCTTGCGAAATTATCTTGTTTTTCCTTAACAACACGTTGTAACTCGAAAATCTTTGGTGTTGGGTGTATGTCTAAGCGTGCAGCCTCAAAAGAGAACGCATAGGAGAACTTTCACTCAAAAGAATATGTAAGAATACCACGTTATAAGGAAATACAGTGTTGCAGAGGAAAGACAAATTCGTACATTTTGGAAATACTTAAACTTTATGAGAAGAAATAAGGCATCGTGCAAAATTATCTTGTTTTTCCTAAAAAACACGTTGTAAGTGGAAAAGATTTGGTTTTACGTGTATGTCTAAGCTGGTAGCCTCAAATGAGAACGCAGAGGAGTGTTTTCTCTCGAAAAATTATGTCAATATACCACATTTTATGTAAATCCCGCATCGTACGAAATTATCTTGTTTTTCTTAAACAACACGTTGTAACTTGAAAAGCTTTGGTGTTGCGTGTATGTCTAAGTGTGTAGCCTCAAAAGAGAACGCCCAGGCGAGTTTACTCTCGAAAGAATATGTAAGAATACCAAGTGATAAGCAAATACAGTGTTGCACAGTAAAGACAAATACGTATGTATTAGAAATACTTAAAATGTACAAGAAGAAATAAGGCATCGTACAAAATCATCTTGTATATCCTAAACAACACGATGTAACTCGAAAAGATTTGGTGTTGCTAGTAAGTCTAAATGTGTAGCCACAAAAGAGAGCCCACAGGAGAATTTTCCCTCGAAAAAAATATGTCAGAATACCACGTTTTAAGGAAATACCGCATCATGCGAAATTATCTTGTTTTTCCTAAAGAACACGTTGTAACTTGAAAAGATTTGGTGTTGCATGTATGTATTAGGGAGCAGCCTCAAAAGAGCACGCACAGGAGAGGTTTCTCTAGAAAGAATATGTAAGAATATCACGTTTTAAGGAAATCCTGCATCTTGCGAAATTATCTTGTTTGTCCTTAAAAACACGTTGTAACTCGAAAACCTTTGGTGTTGCGTGTATGTCTCAGCGTGCAGCCTCAAAAGAGAACGCATAGGAGAATTTTCTCTCGAAAGAATAAGTAAGAATTCCACGTTATAAGGAAATACAGTGTTACAGAGGAAAGACAAATACGTACGTATTAGAAATACTTAAACTTTACGAGAAGAAATAACTCATCGTACAAAATTATCTTGTATTTCCCAAACAACACGTTGTAACTCGAAAAGATGTGGAGTTGCGTGTATGTCTAAGCGTGTAGCCTCAAAAGAGAACGCACAGGAGAGTTTTCACTCGAAAGAATATGTAAGAATACCACGTTTTAAGGAAATACAGTATTGCAGATTATAGACAAATACGTACATGTTGGAAATACTTAACCTTTACGAGTAGAAATAACGCATCGTGCAAAATTATCTTGCTTTTCCTAAATAACACGTTTTAACTCGAAAAGATTTGGAGTTGCGTGTATGCCTAAGCTTCTAGCCTCAAAAGAGAACGCACAGGAGTGTTTTCTTTTGAAAAAAACATGTCAGAATACCCCGTTTTAAGGAAATTACGCATCTTGCGAAATTATCTTGTTTTTCCTAAACAACACATTGTAACTTGAAAAGCTTTGGTGTTGCGTGTATGTCTAAGCGTGTAGCCTCAAAAGAGAATGAAGAGGAGAGTTTTCTCTCGAAAGAATATGTAAGAATACCACGTTATAAGCAAATACAGTGTTGCAGAGTAAAGACAAACACATACGTATTAGAAATACTTAAAATTTATGAGAAGAAATAACGCAACGTCCAAAATTATCTTGTTTTTCCTAAACAACACGTTGTAACTCGAAACGATTTCATGCTGCGTGTATGTCTAAATGTGTAGCGTCAAAAGAGAACCCACAGAAGAATTTTCTCTCAAAAAATATGTCAGAATACCACGTTTTAAGGAAATAGCGCATCATGCGAAATTATCTTGTTTTTCCTAAACAACAAGTTTTAACACGAAAAGCTTTGGTGTTGCGTGTATGTCTAAGCGTGTAGCCTCAAAAGAGAAAGCACAGGAGAGTTTCCTCTCGAAAGAATATGTAAGAATTCCACATTATAACAGAATACAGTGTTGCAGAGTAAAGACAAATACGAACGTATTAGAAATACTTAAACTTTACGAGAAGAAATAACGCATCATGCAAAATTATCTTGTTCTTCCTAAACAACACGTTGTAACTCGAAAAGCTTTGGTGTTGCGTGTATGACTAAGCGTGTAGCCTCAAAAGAGAACACACAGGAGAGTTTTCTCTAGAAAAAATTATGTCAGAATACCACGTTTTAAGGAAATCCAGCATTGTGCGATATTATCTTGTTTTCCTAAACAATACATTTTAACTCCAAAAGTTTTGGTGTTGCATGTATTTCTAAATGTGTAGCCTCAGAAGAGAACACACAGTAGAGTTTTCTCTCGAAAGAATATGTCAGAACACCACTTTACAAGGAAATACAGTGTTTCAGAGTAAAGACAAATACGTACTTATTAGAAATACTTAAACGTTATGAGAAGAAATAAAGTTCCTTACAAATTTATCTTGTATTTCCTAAACAACAAGTTGAAATTCGAAAGGATTTGGTGTTGCGTGTATGTCTAAGCTTGTAGCCGGAAAAGTGAATGCACAGGAGAGTTTTCTCTCTAAAACATATGTCAGAATACCATGTTTTAAGGAAATCCCGCATGGTGCGAAATTATCTTGTTTTTCCTAAACAACACGTTGTAATTCAAAATGTTTTGGTGTTGCGTGTATGCCTAAGGGGGCAGCCTCAAAAAGAGAACTCACAGGAGAGTTTTCTCTAGAAAAAAAATATGTCAGAATACCACGTTTTAAGGAAATCCAGCATTGTGCGATATTATCATGTTTTTCTTAAACAATACATTTTAACTCGAAAAGCTTTGGTGTTGCGGGTATGTCTAAATGTGTAGCTTCAGATGGGAACGCACAGTAGAGTTTTCTCTAGGAAAAAATATGTCAGAACACCACGTTACAAGGAAATACAGTGTTGTAAAGTAAAGACAAATACGTACGTATTAGAAATACTTAAACTTTATGAGAAGAAATAACGCTCCGTACAAATTTATCTTGTATTTCCTAAACAACAAGTTGAAATTCGAAAGGATTTGGTGTTGCGTGTATGTCTAAGCTTGTAGCCGCACAAGAGAACGCACAGCAGAGTTTCCTCTCGAAAAAATATGTCAAAATACCACTTTTTTTTTTTATTTTTTTTTTATTTGATATAATTTATTTACATTTCAAATGATTTCCCCTTTTCTAGCCCCCCCCCTCCCCGAAAGTCCCGTAAGCCCCCTTCTCTTCCCCTGTCCTCCCTCCCACCCCTTCCCAGTTCCCCGTTCTGGTTTTGCCAAATACTGTTTCACTGAGTCTTTCCAGAACCAGGGACCACTCCTGCTTTCTTCTTGTATCTCATTTGATGTGTGGATTATGTTTTGGGTATTCCAGTTTTCTAGGTTAATAACCACTTATTAGTGAGTGCATACCATGATTCACCTTTTGAGTCTGGGTTACCTCACTTAGTATGATGTTCTCTAGCTCCATCCATTTGCCTAAGAATTTCATGAATTCATTGTTTCTAATGGCTGAATAGTACTCCATTGTGTAGATATACCACATTTTTTGTATCCACTCTTCTGTTGAGGGATACCTGGGTTCTTTCCAGCATCTGGCAATTATAAATAGGGCTGCTATGAACATAGTAGAGCATGTATCCTTATTACATGGTGGGGAATCCTCTGGGTATATGCCCAGGAGTGGTATAGCAGGATCTTCTGGAAGTGAGGTGCCCAGTTTTCGGAGGAACCGCCAGACTGCTTTCCAGAGTGGTTGTACCAATTTGCAACCCCACCAGCAGTGGAGGAGTGTTCCTCTTTCTCCGCACCCTCTCCAACACCTGCTGTCTCCTGAATTTTTAATCTTAGCCATTCTGACTGGTGTAAGATGAAATCTTAGGGTTGTTTTGATTTGCATTTCCCTAATGACTAATGAAGTGGAGCATTTTTTAAGATGCTTCTCCGCCATCCGAAGTTCTTCAGGTGAGAATTCTTTGTTTAACTCTGTACCCCATTTTTTAATAGGGTTGTTCGGTTTTCTGGAGTCTAACTTCTTGAGTTCTTTATATATATTGGATATTAGCCCTCTATCTGATGTAGGATTGGTGAAGATCTTTTCCCAATTTGTTGGTTGCCGATCTGTCCTCTTGATGGTGTCCTTTGCCTTACAGAAACTCTGTAACCTTATGAGGTCCCATTTGTCAATTCTTGCTCTTAGAGCATACGCTATTGGTGTTCTGTTCAGAAACTTTCTCCCTGTACCGATGTCCTCAAGGGTCTTCCCCAGTTTCTTTTCTATTAGCTTCAGAGTGTCTGGCTTTATGTGGAGGTCCTTGATCCATTTGGATTTGAGCTTAGTACAAGGAGACAAGGATGGATCAATTCGCATTCTTCTGCATGCTGACCTCCAGTTGAACCAGCACCATTTGTTGAAGAGGCTATCTTTTTTCCATTGGATGTTTTCAGCCACTTTGTCGAGGATCAAGTGGCCATAGGTGTGTGGGTTCATTTCTGGATCTTCAATCCTGTTCCATTGATCCTCCTGCCTGTCACTGTACCAATACCATGCAGTTTTTAACACTATTGCTCTGTAGTATTGCTTGAGGTCAGGGATACTGATTCCCCCAGATTTTCTTTTGTTGCTGAGAATAGTTTTAGCTATCCTGGGTTTTTTGTTGTTCCAGATGAATTTGATAATTGCTCTTTCTAACTCTGTGAAGAATTGAGTTGGGATTTTGATGGGTATTGCATTGAATCTGTATAGTGCTTTAGGCAAAATGGCCATTTTAACTATATTGATTCTACCGATCCATGAGCATGGGAGGTTTTCCCATTTTTTGAGGTCTTCTTCCATTTCCTTCTTCAGAGTCTTGAAGTTCTTGCCATACAGATCTTTCGCATGTTTGGTAAGAGTCACCCCAAGATACTTTATACTGTTTGTGGCTATTGTGAAGGGGGTCATTTCCCTAATTTCTTTCTCAGCCTGTTTATCCTTTGAGTATAGGAAGGCCACTGATTTGCTTGAGTTGATTTTGTAACCTGCCACTTTGCTGAAGTTGTTTATCAGCTGTAGGAGCTCTCTAGTGGAGTTCTTTGGGTCACTTAGGTAGACGATCATGTCGTCTGCAAATAATGATAGTTTGACTTCCTCCTTTCCAATTTGTATCCCTTTGACCTCCTTATGTTGTCGAATTGCCCGAGCTAGTACCTCAAGTACAATATTGAAAAGATAAGGAGAAAGGGGGCAGCCTTGTCTGGTCCCTGATTTCAGTGGGATTGCTTCAAGTTTCTCTCCGTTTAGTTTGATGCTGGCTACCGGTTTGCTGTATATTGCTTTTACTATGTTTAGGTATGGGCCTTGAATTCCTGTTCTCTCCAAGACTTTAAGCATGAAAGGATGCTGAATTTTGTCAAATGCTTTTTCAGCATCCAATGAAATGACCATGTGGTTTTGTTCTTTGAGTTTGTTTATGTAGTGGATTGTATTGATGGATTTCCGTATATTGAACCAACCCTGCATTCCCGGGATAAAGCCTACTTGATCATGGTGGATGATCGTTTTGATGTGTTCTTGGATTCGGTTGGCAAGAATTTTGTTGAGTATTTTTGCATCGATGTTCATAAGGGAAATTGGTCTGAAGTTCTCTTTCTTTGTTGGATCTTTGTGTGGCTTTGGTATCAGCGTAATTGTGGCTTCGTAGAAGGAATTGGGTAGTGTTCCTTCTGTTTCTATTTTGTGGAATAGTTTGAAGAGTATTGGTGTTAACTCTTCTTTGAAGGTCTGGTAGAATTCTGCACTGAAACCATTTGGTCCTGTGCTTTTTTTGGTTGGAAGACTTTCTATGACTCCTTCTATTTCTTTAGGCTTTATGGGACTGTTTAGATGGTCTAGTTGGTCCTGATTCAATTTTGGTATTTGGTATCTGTCAAGGAAATTGTCCATTTCCTCCAGATTCTCCAGTTGTGTTGAGTACAGGCTCTTGTAGTAGGATCTGATGATTTTTTGGATTTCCTCAGTTTCCGTTGTTATGTCTCCCTTTTCATTTCTAAGTTTGTTAATTTGGATACTTTCTCTGTGCCCTTTGGTCAGTCTGGCTAAGGGTTTATCTATCTTGTTGATTTTCTCAAAGAACCAGCTCCTAGTTTTGTTGATTTTTTGTATGGTTCTCTTTGTTTCTACTTGATTGATTTCGGCCCTGAGTTTGATGATTTCCTGCCTTCTACTCCTCCTGGGTGAAATAGCTTCTTTTTGTTCTAGGGCTTTCAGGTGTGTCATTAAGTTGGTAATGTATGCTCTCTCCATTTTCTTTTTGGAGGCACTCAGGGCTATGAGTTTTCCTCTTAGCACTGCTTTCATTGTGTCCCATAGATTTGGGTATGTTGTGTTTTCATTTTCATTGTGTTCTAAAAAGTCTTTCATTTCTTTCTTTATTTCTTCCTTGACCAAGGTGTCATTGAGTAGAGTATTGTTCAATTTCCACGTGTATGTGGGTTTTCTGTTGTTTCTGTTGCTATTGAAGACCACTTTTATTCCATAGTGATCAGATAGGAGGCATGGGATTAGTTCTATCTTTTTATATTTGTTGAGGTCTGTCTTGTGACCAATTATATGGTCGATTTTGGAGAAGGTACCATGAGGTGCTGAAAAAAAGGTATATTCTTTTGTTTTAGGATAGAATGTTCTATATATATCAGTTAAGTCTAATTGGTCCAAAGCTTCAATTAGTTTCATTGTGTCCTTGTTTAGTTTCTGTTTTCCTGATCGGTCCATTGAGGAAAGTGCAGTGTTGAAGTCACCCACAATTATTGTGTTAGGTGTAATGTGTGCTTTGAGTTTTAATAGAGTTTCTTTTATGAAAGAGGGTGCCCTTGCATTTGGAGCATAGATGTTCAGGATTGAGAGTTCTTCTTGTTGTATTTTTCCTTTGACCAGCAAGAAGTGTCCCTCAGAGTCTCTTTTGATGACTTTGGGTTGAAAGTCAATTTTATCTGATATTAAAATGGCTACTCCAGCTTGTTTCCTGAGACCATTTGCTTGTAAAATTGTCTTCCAGCCTTTTACTCTAAGGTAGTGTTTGTCTTTGACCCTGAGGTGTGTTTCCTGTAAGCAGCAAAATGTAGGGTCCTGTTTACGTATCCAGTCAGTTAGTCTGTGTCTTTTTATTGGGGCATTGAGTCCATTGATGTTAAGAGATATTAAGGAATAGTGATTATTACTTCCTATCATTTTTGACGTTATTTTTTAAATTTGATTGCTTAACTTCTTTTGGGTTTGATGAAAGGTTACTATCTTGCTTTTTTCAGGGTGGAGTTTCCCTCCTTGTATTGGTGTTGTCCTCCTATTATCCTTTTTAGGGCTGGGTTTGTGGATAGATATTGGGTGAACTTGGTTTTGTCGTGAAATATCTTAGTTTCTCCATCTTTGGTGATTGAGAGTTTTGCTGGATATAGTAGTTTTGGTTGGCATTTGTGTTCTCTTAGAGTCTGCATGAGATCTGCCCAGGACCTTCTAGCCTTCATAGTCTCAGGTGAAAAGTCTGCTGTGATTCTGATAGGTCTTCCTTTATATGTTACTTGGCCTTTTTCTCTTACTGCCTTTAGTATTCTTTCTTTGTTTAGAACATTTGGTGTTTTGATTATTATGTGACGGGAAGTATTTCTGTTCTGGTCCAGTCTGTTTGGAGTTCTGTAGGCTTCTTGTATATTCATGGGCATCTCTCTCTTTAGGTTAGGGAAGTTTTCTTCCATAATTTTATTGAAGATATTTGCTGGCCCTTTAAGTTGTAAATCTTCACTCTCATCTATGCCTATAATCCTTAGGTTTGGTCTTCTCATTGTGTCCTGGATTTCCTGGATATTTTGGGTTACAAGCTTTTTGCACTTTGCATTTTCTTTAACTGTTGAGTCCATGGTTTCTATGGAATCTTCAGCATCTGAGATTCTTTCTTCTATCTCTTGTATTCTGTTGTTGATATTTGCATCTCTGTCCCCTGATTTCTTCCCAAGGCTTTCTATCTCCAAAGTTGTCTCCCTTTGAGTTTTCTTAGTTGTTTCTACTTCTGATTTTAGATCCTGGATGGTTTTGCTTAGCTCCTTCCCTTGCATGTTTGTGTTTTCCTGTAATTCTTTAAGAGATTTTTGTGTTTCCTCTTTCATGAGCTCAGCCTGTTGACCAAAGTTCTCCTGTATTTCTTTAAGAGATTTTTGTGTTTCGTCTTTCATGACCTCAGCCTGTTGAGCAAAGTTCTCCTGTATTTCTTTAAGTGTTTTTTGCATTTCCTCCTTGTTGGCTTATATTCTCTCTCGAAAGAATATGTAAGAATACCACGTTATAAGGAAATACAGTGTTGCAGAGTAAAGACAAATACGTACGTATTGGAAACACTTTAGGAGAAGAAATAACGCATCGTACAAAATTAGCTTGTATCTCCTAAACAACACGTTGTAACTCGAAAAGATTTGGTGTAGCGTGTAAGTCTAAAAGTGTGGCCTCAAAAGAGAACCCACAGGAGAATTTACCCTCGAATACCATGTTTTAAGGAAATCCCGCATCGTGCAAAATTATCTTTTTTTTCCTAAACAACACGTTGTAACTTGAAATGCTTTGGTATTGCGTGTATGTCTAAGCGTGTAGCCACAAAAGAGAATGAAGAGGAGAGATATCTCTCGAAAAATATGTCAGAATACCACGTTTTATGGAAATCCAGCATTGTGCGATATTATCTTGTTTTTCCTAAACAACACGTTATAACTCGAAAAGCTTTGGTGTTGCGTGTATGTATAAGTGTGTAGCCTCAGAAGAGAATGCACAGGAGAGGTTTCTCTCAAAAGAATATGTCAGAACACCATGTTACAAGGAAATACTGTGTTGCAGAGTAAAGACAAATACGTATGTATTAGAAATACTTAAACTTTACGAGAAGAAATAACTCATCGTACAAAATTATCTTGTATTTCCTAAACAACACGTTGTAACTTGAAAAGATGTGGAGTTGCGTGTATGTCTAAGCTTGTAGCCTCAAAATAGAACGCACAGGAGAGTTTTCACTCGAAAAAATATGTAAGAATATCACGTTTTAAGGAAATACAGTATTGCAAATTAAAGACAAATACGTACATATTGGAAATACTTAAACTTTATGAGTAGAATTAACGCATCGTGCAAAATTATCTTGTTTTCCCTAAATAACACGTTTTAACTCGAAAAGATTTGGTGTTGTGTGTATGCCTAAGCTTCTAGCCTCAAAAGAGAACGCACAGGAGAGTTTTCTTTCGAAAAAACATGTCAGAATACCCCGTTTTAAGGAAATTACGCATCGTGCGAAATTATCTTGTTTTTCCTAAACAACACGTTGTAACTTGAAAAGCTTTGGTGTTGCGTGTATGTGTAAGCATGTAGCCTCAAAAGAGAATGCACAGGAGAGTTTACTCTCGAAAGAATATGTAAGAAAACCATGTTATAAACAAATACAGTGTTGCAGAGTAAAGACAAATACATACGTATTAGAAACACTTAAAATTTATGAGAAGAAATAAAGCAACGTCCAAAATTATCTTGTTTTTCCTAAACAACACATTGTAACTCGAAAGGATTTTATGCTGCGTGTATGTCTAAATGTGTAGCCTCAAAGGAGTACCCACAGCAGAATTTTCTCTCGAAAAAATATGTCAGAATACCACGTTTTAAGGAAATAGCGCATCAAGCGAAATTATCTTGTTTTTCCTAAACAACAAGTTTTAACTCGAAAAGCTTTGGTGTTGCGTGTATGTCTAAGCGTGTAGCCTCAAAAGAGAAAGCACAGGAGAGTTTCCTCTCGAAAGAATATGTAGGAATTCCACGTTATTTCGGAATACAGTGTTGCAGAGTAAAGACAAATACGAACGTATTAGAAATACTTAAACTTTATGAGAAGAAATAACGCATCATGCAAAATTATCTTGTTTTTCCTAAACAACACGTTGTAACTTGAAAAGATTTGGTGTTGCATGTATGACTAAGCGTGTAGCCTCAAAAGAAAACCCAAAGGAGAGTTTTCTCTAGAAAGAAATATGTCAGAATACCACGTTTTAAGGAAATCCAGCATTGTGCAATATTATCTTGTTTATCCTAAACAATAAATTTTAACACGAAAAACTTTGGTGTTGCCTGTATGTCTAAATGTGTAGCCTCAGAAGAGAATGCACAGTAGAGTTTTCTCTCGAAAGAATATGTCAGAACACCAAGTTGCAAGGAAATACAGTGTTGCAGATTAAAGACAAATAAGTACGTATTAGAAATCCTTAAACTTTATGAGAAGAAATAACGCTCCGTACAAATTTATCTTGTATTTCCTTAACAACAAGTTGAAATTCGAAAGGATTTGGTGTTGCGTGTATGTCTAAGCTTGTAGCCGCAAAACAGAAAGCACAGGAGTTTTCTCTCGAAAAAATATGTCAGAATACCATGTTTTAAGGAAATCCCGCATGGTGCGAAATTATCTTGTTTTTCCTAAACAACACACTGTAACTCGAAAAGTTTTGGTGTAGCGTGTATGTCTAAGGGTGCAGCCTCAAAAGAGAACTCACAGGAGAGTTTTCTCTCGAAAGAATATGTAAGAATACCACGTTATAAGGAAATACAGTGTTGCAGAGTAAAGACAAATATTTGCGTATTAGAAATACTTAAACTTTATGAGAAGAAATAATGCATCGTACAAAATTATCTTGTAATTCCTAAACAACACGTTCTAACGTGAAAAGATTTGGTGATGCATGTATGTCTAAACATGTAGCCCTAAAAGAGAACCCACAGGAGAATGTTCCCTCGAAAAAATATATCAGAATACCACGTTTTAAGGAAATCCTGCATCGTGCGAAATTATCTGGTTTTTCCTAAACAACACGTTGTAAGTAGAAAGGATTTGTTGTTACATGTATGTCTAAGATGGTGGCCTCAAAAGAGAATGCACAGGAGTGTTTTCTCTCGAAAAATATGTCAATATACCACGTTTTAAGGAAATCCCGCATCGTGCGAAATTATCTTGTTTTTCCTAAACAACACGTTGTAACTTGAAAAGCTTTGGTGTTGCATGTATGTATAAGCGTGTAGCCTCAAAAGAGAAAAAGAGGAGAGTTTTCTGTCGAAAGAATTTGTAAGAATACCACATTACAAGGAAATACAATGTTGCAGAGTAAAGACAAATAGGTACATATTAGAAATACTTAAACTTTATGAGAAGAAATAACGCATCATACAAAATTATCTTCTATTTCCTAAACAACACGTTGTAACTCGAAAAGATTTGTTGTTGCATGTGTGTCTAAATGTGTAGCCTCAAAAGAGAACCCACAGGAGAATTTTCTCTCGAAAAAATGTCAGAATACCACCTTTTAAGGAAATCCCGCATCGTGTGAAATTATCTTGTTTTTCCTAAACAACATGTTTTAACTCGAAAAGCTTTGGTGTTGTGTGCATGTCTAAAGGTGTAGCCTCAAAAGAGAACGCACAGGCGAGTTTAGTCTCGAAAGAATATGTACGAATACCCCATGATAATCAAATACACTGTTGCAGAGTAAAGACAAATACGTATGTATTAGAAATACTTAAAATGTACGAGAAGAAATAACGCATCGTACAAAATTATCTTGTATATCCTAAGCAACACGTTGTAACTCGAAAAGATTTGGTGTTGCTAGTAACTCTAAATGTGTAGCCTCAAAAGAGAACCCACAGGAGAATTTTCCCTCGAAAAAATATGTCAGAATACCATGTTGTAAGGAAATTCCGCATTGTGCGAAATTATCTTGTTTTTCCTAAACAACACGTTGTAACTTGAAATGCTTTGGTATTGCGTGTATGTCTAAGCGTGTACCCTCAAAAGAGAATGAAGAGGAGAATTTTCTCTCGAAAGAATTTGTAAGAATACCACGTAATAAGCAAAAACAGTGTTGCAGAGTAAAGAAAAATATGTACGTATTAGAAATACTTAAAATTTACGAGAAGAAATATCGCATTGTGCAAAATTATCTTTTTTTTCCTAAACAACACGTTGTAACTCGAAAAGATATGGTGTTGCCTGTATGACTAAGCATGTAGCCTCAAAAGAGAACGCACAGGAGAGATATCTCTAGATAAAATATGTCAGAATACCATGTTTTAAGGAAATCCAGCATTGTGCGATATTATCTTGTTTTTCCTAAACAACACGTTTTAAATCAAAACGTTTGGTGTTGCGTGTATGTATAAGTGTGTAGCCTCAGAAGAGAATGCACAGGAGAGGTTTCTCTCGAAAGAATATGTCAGAAACACCATGTTACAAGGAAATACCGTGTTTGCAGAGTAAAGACAAATACGTATGTATTAGAAATACTTAAACTTTACGAGAGGAAATAACTCATCGTACAAAAATTATCTTGTATTTCCTAAACAACACGTTGTAACTCGAAAAGATGTGGAGTTGCACGTATGTCTAAGTGTGTAGCCTCAAAAGGGAATGCACAGGAGAGTTTTCACTCGAAAGAATATGTAAGAAGACCACGTTTTAAGGAAATACAGTATTGCAGATTAAAGACAAGTACATATTGGAAATACTTGAACTTTATGAGTAGAAATAACGCATCGTGCAAAATTATCTTGTTTTTCCTAAATAACACGTTCTAACTCGAAAAAGATGTGGTGTTGCGTGTATGACTAAGCGTCTAGCGTCAAAAGAGAATGCACAGGAGAGTTTTTCTTTCGAAAAAACATGTCAGAATACCCCGTTTTAAGGAAATTACGCATCGTGCGAAATTATCTTTGTTTTTCCTAAACAACACCTTGTAACTTGAAAAGCTTTGGTGTTGCATGTATGTCTAAGTGTGTAGCCTCAAAAGAGAAGGCACAGGAGAGTTTACTCTCGAAAGAATATGTAAGAATACCACGTTATAAGCAAATACAGTGTTTCAGAGTAAAGACAAATACATACGTATTAGAAATACTTAAAATTTATGAGAAGAAATAACGCAACGTCCAAAATTATCTTGTTTTCTTAAACAACACATTGTAACTCGAAAGGATTTCATGCTGCGTGTATGTCTAAATGTGTAGCCTCAAAAGAGAACCCACATGAGAATTTTCTCTCGAAAAAATATGTCGGAATACCACGTTTTACGGAAATAAGGGCATCATGCGAAATTATCTTTTTTTCCTAAACAACACGTTGTAACTTGAAATGCATAGGTATTGCGTGTATGTCTAAGGTGTAGCCTCAAAAGAGAAAGCACAGGAGAGTTTCCCCTCGAAAAAATATGTAAGAATTCCACGTTATAACGGAATATAGTGTTGCAGAGTAAAGACAAATACGAACGTATTAGAAATACTTAAACTTTATGAGAAGAAATAACGCATCATGCAAAATTATCGTGTTTTTCCTAAACAACACGTTGTAACTCGAAAAGATTTGGTGTTGCATGTATGACTAAGCGTGTAGCCTCAAAAGAGAACACACAGGAGAGTTTTCTCTAGAAAAAAATATGTCAGAATACCACGTTTTAAGGAAATCCAGCATTGTGCGATATTATCTTGTTTTTCCTAAACAATACATTTTAACTTGAAAAGCTTTGGTGTTGCGTGTATGCCTAATTGTGTAGCCTCAGAAGAGAACACACAGTAGTGTTTTCTCTCGAAAGAATATGTCAGAACACCACGTTACAAGGAAATACAGTGTTGCAGAGTAAAGACAAATACGTATGTAGTAGAAATACTTAAACTTTCTGAGAAGAAATAATGCTCCGTATAAATTTATCTTGTATTTCCTAAACAACAAGTTGAAATTCGAAAGGATTTGGAGTTGCGTGTATGTCTAAGCTTGTAGCCGCACAAGAGAACGCACAGGAGAGTTTTCTCTCGAAAAAATATGTCAGAATACCACGTTTTAAGGAAATCCAGCATGGTGCGAAATTATCTTGTTCTTCCTAAACAACACATTGTAACTCGAAAATTTTTGGTGTTGCGTGTATGTCTAAGGGTGCAGCCTCAAAAGAGAACTCACAGGAGAGTTTTCTCTCGAAAGAACATGTAAGAATACCACGTTATAAGGAAATACAGTGTTGCAGAGTAAAGACAAATATTTACGTATTAGAAATACTTAAACGTTATGAGAAGAAATAACGCATCTTACAAAATTATCTTGTATTTCCTAAACAACACGTTGTAACTTGAAAAGATTTGGTGTTGCGTGTATGTCTAAACATGTAGCCTCAAAAGAGAACCCACAGGAGAATGTTCTCTCGAAAAAATATATCAGAATACCACGTTTTAAGGAAATCCTGCATCGTGCGAAATTATCTTGTTTTTCCTAAACAACATGTTGTAACTTGAAAAGCTTTGGTGTTGCGTGTATGTCTAAGCGTGTAGCCTCAAAAGAGAACGCACAGGCAAGTTTATTCTCGAAAGAATATGTAAGAATACCACGTGATAAGCAAATAGAGTGTTGCAGAGTAAAGACAAATACGTATGTATTAGAAATACTTAAAATGTACGAGAAGAAATTACGCATCGTACCAAATTATCTTGTATATCCTAAACAACACGTTGTAACTCGAAAAGATTTAGTGTTGTTAGTAACTCTAAATGTGAAGCCTCAAAAGAGAAACCACAGGAGAATTTTCCCTCGAAAAAATATGTCAGAATACCATGTTTTAAGGAAATCCCGCATCGTGCGAAATTATCTTCTTTTTCCTAAACAACACATTGTAACTTGAAATGCTTTGGTATTGCGTGTATGTCTAAGCGTGTAACCTCAAAAGAGAATGAAAAGGAGAGTTTTCTCTCGAAAGAATATGGAAGAATACCACGTTATAAGCAAATACAGTGTTGCAGAGAAAAGAAAAAAAAACGTACCTATTAGAAATACTTAAAATTTACGAGAAAGAATATCGCATCGTGCAAAATTATCTTTTTTTCCCTAAACAACACGTTGTAACTCGAAAAGATTTGGTGTTGCCTGTATGACTAAGCGTGGAGCCTCAAAAGAGAACGCACAGGAGAGATATCTCTCGAAAAAATATGTCAGAATACCACGTTTTAAGGAAATCCAGCATTGTGCGATATCATCTTGTTTTTCCTAAACAACACGTTTTAAATCAAAAAGCTTTGGTGTTGCGTTTATATATAAGTGTGTAGCCTCAGAAGAGAATGCACAGGAGAGGTTTCTCTCGAAAGAATATGTCAGAACACCATGTTACAAGGAAATACCGTGTTGCAGAGTAAAGACAAATACGTATGTATTAGAAATACTTAAACTTTACGAGAAGAAATAACTCATCGTACAAAATTATCATGTATTTCCTAAACAACACGTTGTAACTCGAAAAGATGTGGAGTTGCGTGTATGTCTAAGAATGTAGCCTCAAAAGAGAATGCACAGGAGAGTTTTCACTCGATAGAATATGTAAGAAGACCACGTTTTAAGGAAATACAGTATTGCAGATTAAAGACAAATACGTACATATTGGAAATACTTAAACTTTACAAGTAGAAATAAAGCATCGTGGAAAATTATCTTGTTTTTCCTAGATAACACGTTTTAACTCAAAACGATTTGGTGTTGCGTGTATGCCTAAGCTTCTAGCCTCAAAAGAGAATGCACAGGAGAGTTTTCTTTCGAAAAAAACATGTCAGAATACCCCGTTTTAAGGAAATTACGCATCGTGCGAAATTATCTTGTTTTTCCTAAACAGCACGTTGTAACTTGAAAAGCTTTGAGTTGCGTGTATGTCTAAGCGTGTAGTCTCAAAAGAGAATGCACAGGAGAGTTTACTCTCGAAAGAATATGTAAGAATACCACGTTATAAGCAAATACAGTGTTGCAGAGTAAAGACAAATACATACGTATTAGAAATACTTAAAATTTATGAGAAGAAATAACGCAACGTCCAAAATTATCTTGTTTTTCCTAAACAACACGTTGTAACTCGAAAAGATTTTATGCTGCGTGTATGTCTAAATGTGTAGCCTCAAAAGAGAGCCCACAGGAGAATTTTCTCTCGAAAAAATATGTCAGAATATCACGTTTTAAGGAAATAGCGCATCATGTGTAATTATCTTGTTTTTCCTAAACAACAAGTTTTAACTCGAAAAGCTTTGGTGTTGCGTGTATGTCTAAGCGTGAAGCCTCAAAAGAGAAAGCACAGGAGAGTTTCCTCTCGAAAGAATATGCAAGAATTCCACGTTATACCGGAATACAGTGTTGCAGAGTAAAGACAAATACGAACGTATTAGAAATACTTAAACTTTATGAGAAGAAATAACGCATCATGCAAAATTATCTTGTTTTTCCTAAACAACACTTTGTAACTCGAAAAGATTTGGTGTTGCCTGTATGAATAAGCGTGTAGCCTCAAAAGAGAACACACAGGAGAGTTTTCTCTAGAAAAAAATATGTCAGAATACCACGTTTTAAGGAAATCCAGCATTGTGCGATATTATCTTGTTTTTCCTAAACAATACATTTTAACTCGAAAAGCTTTGGTGTTGCGTATATGTCTAAATGTGTAGCCTCAGAAGAGAATGCACAGTAGAGTTTTCTCTCGAAAGAATATGTCAGAACACCACGTTACAAGGAAAAACCGTGTTGCAGAGTAAAGACAAATACGTATGTGTTAGAAATACTTAAACTTTACGAGAAGAAATAACTCATCGTACAAAATTATCTTGTATTTCCTAAACAACACGTTGTAACTCGAAAAGATGTGGAGTTGCGTTTATGTCTTAGCGTGTAGCCTCAAAAGAGAACGCACAGGAGAGTTTTCACTCGAAAGAATATGAAAGAATACCATGTTTTAAGGATATACAGTATTGCAGATTAAAGACAAATAAGTACATATTGGAAATACTTAAACTTTACAAGTAGGAATAACGCACCGTGCAAAATTATCTTGTTTTTCCTAAATAACACGTTTTAATTCGAAAAGATTTGGTGTTGCGTGTATGCCTAAGCTTCTAGCCTCAAAAGAGAACGCACAGGAGAGTTTTCTTTCGAAAAAAACATGTCAGAATACCCCTTTTACGGAAATTACGCATCGTGCGAAATTATCTTGTTTTTCCTAAACAACACATTGTAACTTGAAAAGCTTTGAGCTGCGTGTATGTCTAAGCGTGTAGCCTCAAAATAGAATGCACAGGAGAGTTTACTCTCGAAAGAATATATAATAATACCACGTTATGAGCAAATACAGTGTTGCAGAGTAAAGACAAATACGTATGTATTAGAAATACTTAAAATATACGAGAAGAAATAACACATCGTACAAAATTATCTTGTATATCCTAAACAACACATTGTAACTCGAAAAGATTTAGTGTTGCTAGTAACTCTAAATGTGAAGCCTCAAAAGAGAACCCACAGGAGAATTTTCCCTCGAAAAAATATGTCACAATACCATGTTTTAAGGAAATCCCGCATTATGCAAAATTATCTTGTTTTTCCTAAACAACACGTTGTAACTTGAAATGCATTGTTATTGTGTGTATGTCTAAGCGTGTAGCCTCAAAAGAGAATGAGGAGGAGAGCATTCTCTCGAAAGAATATGTATGAATACCACGTTATAAGCAAATACAGTGTTGCAGAGAAAAGAAAAATATGTACGTATTAGAAATACTTAAAATTTACGAGAAGAAATATCATATCGTGCAAAACTATTTTTTTTCCCTAAACAATGCGTTGTAACTCGAAAAGATTTGGTATTGCCTGTATGACTATGCGTGTAGCCTCAAAAGAGAACGCACAGGAGAGATATCTTTCGAAAAAATATGTCAGAATACCACGTTTTAAGGAAATCCAGCACTGTGCAATATCATCTTGTTTTTCCTAAACAACACGTTTTAAATCAAAAAGCTTTGGTGTTGCGTGTATGTATAAGTGTGTAGCCTCAGAAGAGAATGCACAGGAGAGGTTTCTCTCGAAAGAATATGTCAGAACACCATGTTACAAGGAAATACCGTGTTGCAGAGTAAAGACAAATACGTATGTATTAGAAATACTTAAACTTTACGAGAAGAAATAACTCATCGTACAAAATTATCTTGTATTTCCTAAACAACATGTTGTAACTCGAAAAGATGTGGAGTTGCGTGTATGTCTAAGCATGTAGCCTCAAAAGAGAACGCACAGGAGAGTTTTCACTCGAAAGAATATGTAAGAATACCACGTTTTAAGGAAATACAGTATTGCAGATTAAGGACAAATACGTACATATTGGAAATACTTAAACTTTACGAGTAGAAATAAAGCATCATGCAAAATTATCTTGTTTTTCCTAAATAACACATTTTACCTCGAAAAGATTTGGTGTTGCGTGTATGCCTAACCTTCTAGCCTCAAAAGAGAACACACAGGAGAGTTTTCTTTCGAAAAAAATGTCAGAATACCCCGTTTTAAGGAAATTACGCATCGTGCGAAATTATCTTGTTTTTCCTAAACAACACGTTGTAACTTGAAAAGCTTTGAGTTGCGTGTATGTCTAAGCGTGTAGCCTCAAAAGAGAACGCACAGGAGAGTTTACTCTCGAAAGAATATGTAAGAATACCACGTTATAAGCAAATACAGTGTTGCAGAGTAAAGACAAATACATACGTATTAGAAATACTTAAAATTTATGAGAAGAAATAACGCAACGTCCAAAATTATCTTGTTTTTCCTAAACAACACGTTGTAACTCGAAAAGATTTTATGCCGCGTGTATGTCTAAATGTGTAACCTCAAAAGAGAACCCACAGGAGAATTTTCTCTCGAAAAAATATGTCAGAATACCACGTTTTAAGGAAATAGCGCATCATGTGTAATTATCTTGTTTTTCCTAAACAACAAGTTTTAACTCGAAAAGCTTTGGTGTTGCGTGTATGTCTAAGCGTGTAGCCTCAAAAGAGAAAGCACAGGAGAGTTTCCTCTCGAAAGAATATGTAAGAATTCCACGTTATAACGGAATACAGTGTTGCAGAGTAAAGACAAATACGAACGTATTAGAAATACTTAAACTTTACGAGATGAAATAACGCATCTTGCAAAATTATCTTGTTTTTCCTAAACAACACGTTGTAACTCGAAATGATTTGGTGTTGCGTTTATGGCTAAGTGTGTAGCCTCAAAAGAGAACACACAGGAGAGTTTTCTCTAGAAAAAAATATGTCAGAATACCACGTTTTAAGGAAATCCAGCATTGTGCGATATTATCTTTTCTTTTTCCTAAACAACACGTTGTAACTCGAAAGGATTTGGTGTTGCGTTTATGACTAAGCATGTAGCCTCAAAAGAGAACACACAGGAGAGTTTTCTCTAGAAAAAAATATGTCACAATACCACGTTTTAAGGAAATCCAGCATTGTGCGATATTATCTTGTTTTTCCTAAACAATACATTTTAACTCGAAAAGCTATGGTGTTGCATGTATGTCTAAATGTGTAGCCTCAGAAGAGAATGCACAGTAGAGTTTTCTCTCGAAAGAATATGTCAGAACACCACGTTACAAGGAAATACCGTGTTGCAGAGTAATGACAAATACGTACGTATTAGAAATACTTAAACTTTATGAGAAGAAATAACTCTCCGTACAAATTTATCTTGTATTTCCGAAACAACAAGTTGAAATTCGAAAGGATTTGGTGTTGCGTGTATGTCTAAGCTTGTAGCCGCAAAAGAGAATGCTCAGGAGAGTTTTCTCTCAAAAATATGTGAGAATACCACGTTTTAAGGAAATCCAGCATCGTGCGATATTATCTTGTTTTTCCTAAACAATACATTTTAACTCGAAAAGCTATGGTGTTGCGTGTATGTCTAAATGTGTAGCCTCAGAAGAGAACGCACAGTAGAGTTTTCTCTTGAAAGAATATGTCAGAACACCACGTTACAAGGAAATACCATGTTGCAGAGTAAAGACAAATACATACGTATTAGAAATACTTAAACTTTATGAGAAGAAATAAGGCTCCGTACAAATTTATCTTGTATTTCCTAAACAACAAGTTGAAATTCGAAAGGATTGGTGTTGCGTGTATGTCTAAGCTTGTAGCCGCAAAAGACAACACACAGGAGAGTTTTCTCTCAAAAATATGTCAGAATACCACGTTTTAAGGAAATCCTGCATGGTGCGAAATTATCTTGTTTTTCCTAAACAACACGTTGTAACTCAAAAGGTTTTGGTGTTGCGTTTATGTCTAAGGGTGCAGCCTCAAAAGAGAACTCACAGGAGAGTTTTCTCTCGAAAGAATATGTAAGAATACCACGTTATAAGGAAATACAGTGTTGCAGAGTAAAGACAAATATTTACGTATTAGAAAAACTTAAACTTTATGAGAAGAAATAACGCATCATACAAAATTATCTTGTATTTCCTAAACAACACGTTGTAACTTGAAAAGATTTGGTGTTGCGTGTATGTCTAAACATGTAGCCTCAAAAGAGAACCCACAGGAGAATGTTCTCTCGAAAAAATATATCAGAATACCACGTTTTAAGGAAATCCCACATCGTGCGAAATTATCTTGTTTTTCCTAAACAACATGTTGTAACTTGAAAGGATTTGGTGTTACATGTATATCTAAGCTGGTAGCCTCAAAAGAGTACACACAGGAGTGTTTTCTCTCGAAAAAATATGTCAATATACCACGTTTTAAGGAAATCCCGCATCGTGCGAAATTATCTTGTTTTTCCTAAACAACACTTTGTAACTTGAAAGGCTTTGGTCTTGCGTGTATGTCTAAGAGTGTAGTCTCAAAAGTGAACGCACAGGCGAGTTTACTCTGGAAAGAATATGTAAGAATACCACGTGATAAGCAAATACAGTGTTGCTGAGTAAAGACAAATACGTATGTATTAGAAATACTTAAAATGTACGAGAAGAAATAACACATCGTACAAAATTATCTTGTATATCCTAAACAACACATTGTAACTCGAAAAGATTTGGTGTTGCTAGTAACTCTAAATGTGTAGCCTCAAAAAAGTACCCACAGGAGAATTTTCCCTCGAAAAAAATATGTCAGAATACCATGTTTTAAGGAAATCCCGCATCGTGCGAAATTATCTTGTTTTTCCTAAACAACACGTTGTAACTTGAAATGCTTTGGTATTGCGTGTATGTCTAAGTGTGTAGCCTCAAAAGAGAATGAAGAGGAGAGTTTTCTCTTGAAAGATTTTGTAAGAATACCACGTTATAAGAAAATACAGTGTTGCAGAGTAAAGAAAAATACGTACGTATTATAAATACTTAAAATTTACAAGAAGAAATATCGCATCGTGCAAAATTATCTTTTTTTCCTAAACAACACGTTGTAACTCGAAAAGATTTTGTGTTGCCTGTATGACTAAGCGTGTAGCCTCAAAAGAGAACACACAGGAGAGATATCTCTCGAAAAACTATGTCAGAATACCAATTTTTGAGGAAATCCAGCATTGTGCGATATTATCTTGTTTTTCCTAAACAACACGTTTTAAATCAAAAAGCTTTGGTGTTGCGTGTATGTATAAGTGTGTAGCCTCAGAAGAGAATGCACAGGAGAGGTTTCTCTCGAAAGAATATGTCAGAACACCATGTTACAAGGAAATACCGTGTTGCAGAGTAAAGACAAATACGTATGAATTAGAAACACTTAAAATTTACGAGAAGAAATAACTCATCGCAAAAAATTATCTTGTATTTCCTAAACAACACGTTGTAACTCGAAAAGATGTGGAGTTGCGTGTATGGCTAAGCGTGCAGTCTCAAAAGAGAACGCACAGGAGAGTTTTCACTCGAAAGAATATGTAAGAATACCACATTATAAGGAAATACAGTATTGCAGATTAAAGACAAATATGTACATATTGGAAATACTTAAACTTTACGAGTAGAAATAACGCATCATGCAAAATTATCTTGTTTTTCCTAAATAACACGTTGTAACTCGAAAAGATTTGGTGTTGCGTGTATGCCTAAGCTTCTAGACTCAAAAGAGAACGCACAGGAGAGTTTTCTTTCGAAAAAACATGTCAGAATACCCCGTTTTAAGGAAATTACGCATCGTGCGAAATTATCTTGTTTTTCCTAAACAACCAGTTGTAACTTGCAAAGCTTTCGTGTTGCGTGTATGTCTAAGCGTGTAGCCCCAAAAGAAAACGCACAGGAGAGTTTATGCTCGAAAGAATATGTAAGAATACCACGTTATTAGCAAATACAGTGTTGCAGAGTAAAGACAAATACATACATACTAGAAATACTTAAAATTTATGAGAAGAAATAATGCATCGTACAAAATTATCTTGTTTTTCCTAAACAACACGTTGTAATTCGAAAAGATTTTATGGTGCGTGTATGTCTAAGTTCTAGCCTCAAAAGAGAACCCACAATTTTCTCTCGAAAAAATTGTCAGAATACCATGTTTTAAGGAAATAGCGCATCATGTGAAATTATCTTGTTTTTCCTAAACAACAAGTTTTAACTCGAAAAGCTTTAGTGTTGCGTGTATGTCTAAGTGTCTAGCCTCAAAAGAGAATGAAGAGGAGAGTTTTCTCTCGAAAGAATATGTAAGAATACCACGATATGAAGAAATACAGTGTTGCAGAGTAAAGAAAAATACGTACATATTAGAAATACTTAAAATTTACGAGAAGAAATATCGCATCGTGCAAAATTATCTTTTTTTCCCTAAACAACACGTTGTAACTCAAATAGATTTGGTGTTGCTTGTATGACTAAGCGTGTAGCCTCAAAAGAGAATGCACAGGAGAGATTTCTCTCGAAAAAATATGTCAGACTACCACGTTTTAAGGAAATCCAGCATTGTGAGATATTATCTTGTTTTTCCTAAACAACACGTTTTAACTCAAAAAGCTTTGGTGTTGGGTGTATGTCTAAGTGTGTAGCCTCACAAGAGAATGCACAGGAGAGGTTTCTCTCGAAAGAATATGTCAGAACACCATGTTACAAGGAAATACATTGTTGCAGATAAAGACAAATATGTACGTATTAGAAATACTTAAACTTTACGAGAAGAAATAACTCATCATACAAAATTATCTTGTATTTCCTAAACAACACATTGTAACTCGAAAAGATGTGGAGTTGCGTGTATGTATGAGCGTGTAGCCTCAAAAGAGAACACACAGGAGAGTTTTCACTCAAAAGAATATGTAAGAATTCCACGTTTTAAGGAAATACAGTATTGCAGATTAAAGACAAATATGTACATATTGGAAATACTTAAACTTTACGAGAAGAAATAACGCATCATGCAAAATTATCTTGTGTTTCCTAAATAACACGTTGTAACTCGAAAAGATTTGGTGTTGCATGTATGCCTAAGCTTCTAGACTCAAAAGAGAACGCAGAGGAGAGTTTTCTTTCGAAAAAACGTCAGAATACCCAGTTTTAAGAAAATTACGCATCGTGCGAAATTATCTTGTTTTTCCTAAACAACACGTTGTAACTAGAAAAGCTTTGGTGTTGAGTGTATGTCTAAGCGTTAGCCCCAAAGAGAATGCACAGGAGAGTTTACTCTCGAAAAATATGTAAGAATACCACGTTATAAGCAAATACACTGTTGCAAAGTAAAGACAAATACATACGTATTAGAAATACTTAAAATTTATGAGAAGAAATAACGCGTCGTCCAAAATTATCTTGTTTTTACTAAACAACACGTTGTAACTAGAAAAGATTTTATGTTGCATGTATGTCTAAGTGTGTAGCTTCAAAAGAGAACCGACAGGAGAATTTTCTCTCGAAAAAATTGTCAGAATACCACGTTTTAAGGAAATAGCGTGTCATGCAAAATTATCTTGTTTTTCCTAAACAACCAGTTTTAACTCGAAAAACTTTGGTGTTGCGTGTATTTCTAAGCGTGTAGCCTCATTAGAGAACGCACAGGAGAGTTTTCTCTCGAAAGAATATGTAAGAATTCCACGTTAAAACGGAATACAGTGTTGCAGAGTAAAGACAAATATGAACGTATTAGAAATACTTAAACAGTAGGAGAAGAAATAACGCATCTTAGAAAATTAACTTGTATTTCCTAAACAACACGTTGTAACTTGAAAAGATTTGTTGTTGCGTGTATGTCTAAGTGTGTAGCCTCAAAAGAGAACGCACAGGAGAGTTTTCTCTAGAAAAAAATATGTCAGAATACGACGTTTTAAGGAAATCCAGCATTGTGAGATTTTATCTTTTTTTTCCTAAACAATACGTTTTAACTCGAAAAGGTTTGGTGTTGCGTGTATGTTTAAATGTGTAGCCTCAGAAGAGAATGCACAGTAGAATTTTCTCTCGAAAGAATATGTAAGAACACCAGGTTACAAGGAAATACAGTGTTGCAGAGTAAAGACAAATACGTACGTATTAGAAATACTTAAACTTTATGAGAAGAAATAACGTTCCGTACTAAATTATCTTGTATTTTTAAACAGCAAGTTGAAATTCGAAAAGATTTGGTGTTGTGTGTATGTCTAAGCTTGTAGCTGCAAAAGAGAATGCATAGGACAGTTTTCTCTCGAAAAAATATGTCAGAATATCACATTTTAAGGAAATCCCGCATGGTGCGAAATTATCTTGTTTTACCTAAACAACACGTTGTAACACGAAAAGTCTTGGTGTTGTCTGTATGTCTAAAGGTACAGTCTCAAAAGAGAATGCACAGGAGAGTTTTCTCTTGAAAGAATATGTAAGAATACCACGTTATAAGGACATACAGTGTTGCAGAGTAATGACAAATATTTACATATTAGAAATACTTAAACTTTATGAGAAGAAATGATGCATCGTACAAAATTATCTTGTATTTTCTAAACAACAAGTTGTAACATGAAAAGATTTGGTGTTGTGTGTATGTCTAAACCTATAGCCTTAAAAGAGAACCCATAGGAGAATGTTCTCTCGAAAAAATATATCAGAATACCACGTTTTATGGAAATCCTGCATCGTGCGAAATTATCTTGTTTTTCCTAAAGAACACGTTGTAACTCGAAAGGCTTTGGTGTAGCTTGTATGTCTCAGCTTGTAGCCTCAAAAGAGAACCCACAGGAGAATTTTCTCTCGAAAAAACTGTCAGAATACTACGTTTTAAGGAAATAGCTCATCATGCGAAATTATCTTGTTTTTCCTAAACAACAAGTTTTAACACGAAAAGCTTTGGTGTTGCGTGTATGTCTAAGCGTGTAGCTTCAAAAGAGAACGCACAGGAGAGTTTTCTCTTGAAAGAATATGTAAGAATTCCACGTTAAAACGGAATACAGTGTTGCAGAGTAAAGACAAATACGAACGTATTAGAAATACTTAAACTTTACGAGAAGAAATAACGCATTGTAAAAAATTAACTTGTATTTCCTAAACAACACGTTGTAACTCGAAAAGATTTGGTGTTGCGTGTATGTCTAAGGGTGTAGCCTCAAAAGTGAACGCACAGGAGAGTTTTCTGTAGAAAAAATATGTCAGTATACCACGTTTTAAGAAATCAAGCATTGTGAGATATTATCTTGTTTTTCCTAAACAATACATTTTAACTCGAAAAGCTTTGGTGTTGTGTGTATGTTTAAATGTGTAGCCTCATAAGAGAACGCACAGTAGAGTTTTCTCTCGAAAAAATATGTCAGAATACCACGTTACAAGGAAATACAGTGTTGCAGAGTAAAGACAAATACGTACGTATTAGAAATACTTAAACTTTATGAGAAGAAATTACGCTCCGTACAAAATTATCTTGTATTTCCTAAACAAAAAGTTGAAATTCGAAAAGATTTGGTGTTGCGTGTATGTCAAAGCTTGTAGCCGCAAAAGAGAACGCACAGGAGAGTTTTCTTTCGAAAAAATATGTCAGAATACCACGTTTTAAGGATATCCCGCATGGTGCGAAATTATCTTGTTTTTCCTAAACAACATGTTGTAACTCGAAAAGTTTTGGTGTTGCGTGTATGTCTAAGGGTACAGTCTCAAAAGAGAATGCACAGGAGAGTTTTCTCATGAAAGAATATGTAAGAATACCACGTTATAAGGAAATACAGTGTTGCAAAGTAAAGACAAATATTTACGTATTAGAAATACTTAAACTTTATGAGAATAAATAAAGCATCGTAAAAAATTATCTTGTATTTCCTAAACAACAAGTTGTAACTTGAAAAGATTTGGTTTTGCGTGTATGTCTAAACTGGTAGCCTCAAAAGAGAACCCATAGGAGAATGTTCTCTCGAAAAAATATATCAGAATACCACGTTTTAAGGAAATCCTGCATTGTGCGAAATTATCTTGTTTTTCCTAAACAACACGTTGTAACTCGAAAAGCTTTGGTGTAGTTTGTATGTCTCAGCGTGTAGCCTCAAAAGAGAACGCACAGGAGAGTTTTCTCTCAAAAAAATATGTCAGAATACCACGTTTTATGGAACTCCCGCATAGTGCGAAATTATATTATTTTTCCTAAACAACACGTTATAACTCGAAAAGATTTGGTGTTGCGTGGTTGTCTAAACGTGTAGCCTCAAAAGAGAACCCACAGAGGAATTTTCTCTCAACAAAATATATCAGGATACCTCGTTTTAAGGAAATCTTGCATCTTGCGAAATTATCTTTTTTATCCTAAACAAAACGTTGTAACTCGAAAAGCTTTGGTGATGCATGTATGTCTAAGCGTGTAGCCTCGAAAGAGGACGCATAGGAGAGTTTTCTCTCGAAAGAATATGTAAGAATACAAGGTTACAAGGAAATACAGTGTTGCAGAGTAAAGACAAACAAGTACGTACTAGAAATACTTAAACATTACGAGAAGAAATCAAGCATCGTAAAAAATTATCTTGTATTTCCTAAACAACACGTTGTAACTCGAAACGATTTGGTGTTGCGTGTATCTCTAAGCATGTAGCCTTAAAAGAGAATGCAAAGGAGAGTTTTCTCTCAAAAAATATGTCAGAAAACCATGTATTTAGGAAATCCCGCATCGTGCGAAATTATCTTGTTTTTTTAAACAACACGTTGTAACTCGAAAACTTTTGGTGTTGCGTGTATGTCTAAGCATGTAGCCTCAAAAGAGAACGCACAGGAGAGTTTTCTCTCGAAAGAATATGTAAAAATACCACGTTATAAAGAAATACAGTGTTGCAGAGTAAAGACAAATACGTACGTATTGGAAATACTTAAACTTTACGAGAAGAAATAACGCATCTTGCAAAATTATCTTGTTTTTCCTAAACAACACGTTGTAATTCGAAAAGATTTGGTGTTGCGTGTATGTCTAAGCTTGTAGCCTCAAAAGAGAATGCACAGGAGAGTTTTCTCTCGCAAGAATATGTAAGAATACCACGTTACAAGGAAATACAATTTTGCAGAGTAAAGACAAATACGTATATAGTAGAAATACTTAAACTTTACTAGAAGAAATAACGCATATTAAAAAAGTATCTTGTATTTCCTAAACAACACATTGTAACTCCAAAAGGTTTGGTGTGGCGTGAATTATCTAAGCATGTAGCCTCAAAAGAGAACGCACAGGAGAATTTTCTCTCGAAAAAATATGTCAGAGTACCACGTTTTAAGGAAATCCCGCATAGTGCGAAATTATCTTGTTTTTTTGAAACAACACGTGGTAATTCGAAAATATTTGGTGTTGCCTGTATGTCTAAGAGTGTAGCCTCAAAAGAGAATGCACATCAGAGTTTGCTCGCGAAACAATATGTAAGAATACGACGTTTTAAGGAAATACAGTGTTGCAGATTAAAGACAAATAAGTACGTATTAGAAATACTTAAGCTTTATGAGAAGAAATAATGCATCGTACAAAATTATCTTGTATGTCTTAAACAACATGCAGTAACTCGAAAAGATTTGGTGTTGTGTGTATGACTAAGCGTTTAGCCTCAAAAGAGAAGAAACAGGAGAGATTTCTGTCGAAATCATATGTCAGAATACCATGTTATAAGGAAATACAATGTTGCAGAGTAAAGACAAATATGTACCTATTAGAAATACTTAAACTTTACGAGAAGAAATAACGCATCGTAAAAAATTATCTTGTATTTCCTAAACAATACGTTGTAACTCGAAAAGATTTGGTGTTGTGTGTATGTCTAAATGTGTACCCTCAAAAGAGAACGCACAGGAGAGTTTTTTCTCGAAAAAAATATGTCAGAATACCACGTTTTAAGAAAAAATCCTGCATCATGCGAAATTATCTTGTTTTTCGTAAACAACACATTGTAACTCGAAAAGCTTTGGTGTAGCTTGTATGTCTCAGCGTGTAGCCTCAAAATAGAACACACAGGAGAGTTTTCTCTCGAAAAAATATGTCAGAATACCACGTTTTAAGGAAATCCTGCATCGTGAAAATTATCATTTTTTCTAAACAACTTGTTTTAACTCGACAACTTTGGTGTTGCGTTTTTTTTTAAGCGTGCAGCCTCAAAAGAGAACGCACAGGACAGTTTTCTCTCAAAAGAATATGTAAGAATACCATGTTATAAGGAAATATAGTGTTGCAGATTAAAGACAAATATTTATATATTGCAAATACTTAAACTTTACAAGAAGAAATAACGCATCGTGCAAAATTATATTGTCTTTCCTAATCAACACGTTGTAACTCGAAAAGATTTTGTGTTACGTGTATGTCTAAGCTTGTAGCCTCAAAAGAGAACGCACAGGAGAGTTTTCTCTGGAAAAAATATATCAGAATACCACGTTATAAGGAAATCCCGCATCATGCGAAATTATCTTGTTTTTCTTAAAGTACACACTGTAACTCGAAAATCTTTGGTGTTGCGTGTATGCAAAAATTCTCCTGTGCGTTCTCTTTTGAGGCTACACACTTAGTCATACACGCAACACCAATTCTTTTCTAGTTACAGCGTGTTGTTTAGGAAATACAAGATAATGTTGTACGATGTGTTATTTCTTCTCGTAACGTTTAAGAATTTCTAGTACGTACGTATTTGTCTTTAATCTGCAACACTGTATTTCCTTATAACGTGGTATTCTTACATATTCTTTCGAGAGAAAACTCTCCTGTGCGTTCTCTTTTGAGGCTACACACTTAGAAATACACGCAACACCAAAGCTTTTCGAGTTAAAACGTGTTGTTTAGGAAAAACAAGGTAATTTCGCAGGATGCGCGATTTCCTTAAAATGTGGTATTCTGACATATTTTTTTGAGACAAAACTATCCTGTGCGTTCTCTTTTGAGGCTACACGTTTAGTCATACATGCAACACCAAATCTTTTCGAGTTACAACGTGTTGTTTAGGAAAAGCAAGATAATTTTGCACGATGCCGGATTTCTTCGCGTAAAGTTTAAGTATTTCAAATACGTTCGTATTTGTCTTTACTCTGCAACACTGTATTTCCTTATAACGTGTTATTCTTACATATTCTTTTGAGAGAAAACTCTCCTGTGCATTCTCTTTTGAGGCTACATGGTTAGATATACACGCAACACCAAATGTTTCGAGTTACAATGTGTTATTTAGGAAAAACAAAATAATTTCGCACGATGCGGGATTTTCTTAAAACGTGGTATTCTGATATATTATTTTGGGAGAAAATTCTCTTGTGGGTTCTCTTTTGAGGCTACACGCTTAGACATACACTCAACACCATATCTTTTTGAGTAACAACGTGTTGTTTAGGAAATACAAAATAATTTTGTACAATGCATTATTTCTTCTCGTAAAGTTTAAGTACTTCTAATAGGTACATATATGTCCTTACTCTACAACACTCTACTTCCTTGCAATGTGGTATTCTTACATATTCTTTCGAGAGAAAACTCTCCTGTGCATTCTCTTTTGAGGCTACACGCTTAGTCATACACGGAACACCAAATCTTTTCGAGTTACAACGTGTTGTTTAGGAAAAACAAGATAATTTTGAACGATGCATGATTTCTTCTAGTAAAGTTTAAGTATTTCCAATATGTACGTAGTTGTCTTTACTCTGCAACACTGTATTTCCTTATAACGTGGTATTCTTACATATTCTTTCGAGAGAAAACTCTCCTGTGCGTTCTCTTTTGAGGATACACGCCTAGACATACACGCAACACCAAAGGCTTTCGAGTTACAACATGTTCTGTAGGAAAAACAAGATAATTTCGCACGATGCAGGATTTCCTTAAAACATGGTATTCTGACATATTTTTTCGAGAGAAAATTCTCCTCTGGGTTCTCTTTTGAGGCTACATGTTTAGACATACATGCAACACCAAACCTTTTGAGTTACAATATGTTGTTTAGGAAATCCAAGACAATTTTCTATGATGTGTTATTTCTTCTCGTAAAGATTAAGTATTTCTATTACGTATGTATTTGTCTTGTATTGTGGTATTCTTACATATTCTTTTGAGAGAAAACACTCCTGTGCGTTTTCTTTTGAGGGTAAACGCTTAGACATACACGCAACACCAAAGCTTTTCGAGTTACAACGTGTTGTTTAGGAAAAACAAGATAATTTCGCACGATGCGGGATTTCCTTAAAACGTGGTATTCTGAAATATTTTTTCGATAGAAAACTCTCCTGTGCGTTCTCTTATGAGGCTACACACTTAAACATACACGCATCACCAAATCTTTTCGAGTTACAATGTGTTGTTTAGGAAAAACAACATAAATTTGTACGATGCATTATTTCTTCTCCTAAAGTTTAAGTATTTCTAATACGTACGTATTTGTCTTTACTCTGCAACACTGTATTTCCTTGTAACGTGGTATTTTTACATATACTATCGAGAGAAAACTCTCCTGTGCGTTCTCTTTTGAGGCTACACGCTTAGACATACACGCAACAACAAATCTTTTTGAGTTACAACGTGTTGTTTAGGAAATACAAGATAATTTTTCAGGATGCAGGATTTCTTCTCGTAAAGTTTAAGTATTTCAAATACGTTCGTAGTTGTCTTAACTCTGCAACATAGTATTTACTTATAACGTGGTATTCTTACATATTCTTTTGAGAGAAAACTCTCCTGTGCGTTCTCTTTTTAGGCTGCATGCATAGACATACACACAACACCAAAGCTTTTCGAGTTACAACGTGTTGTTTAGGAAAAACAAGATAATTTCGTAAGATGCGGAATTTTTTAAAACGTTGTATTCTGACATATTTTTCCGAGAGAAAATTCTCCTGTGGGTTCTCTTTTGAGGCTACACATTTAGACATACACGCAACACCAAATCATTTTGTGTTAAAAGGTATTGTTTAGGAAATACAAGTTAATTTTTTACGATGCGTTATTTCTTCTCGTAAAGTTTAAGTATTTCTAATATATACGTATTTGTCTTTACTCTGCAACACTGTATTTCCCTATAACGTGGTATTTTTACATATCCTTTCGAGAGAAAACTCTCCTGTGCATTCTCTTTTGAGGTTACATGCAGAGTCATACACGCAACACCAAAGCTTTTCGAGTTACAACTTGTTGTTTAGGAAAAACAAGATAATTTCGCACGATGCAGGATTTCCTTAAAACGTGGTATTTTTACTTATTCTTTTGAGAGAAAACTCTCCTGTGCATTCTCTTTTGAACCTACACACTTAGTCATACACGCTACACCAAATCTTTTCTAGTTACAACGTGTTGTTTAGGAAACACAAGATAATGTTGTACGATGTGTTATTTCTTCTCGTAAAGTTTAAGAATTTCTAGTACATACGTATTTGTCTTTACTCTGCAACACTTTATTTCCTTGTAACGTGGTATTCTTACATATTCTTTCGAGAGAAAACTCTCCTGTGCGTTCTCTTTTGAGGCTACACACTTAGACATACACGCAACACCAAAGCTTTTCGAGTTAAAACGTGTTGTTTAGGAAAAACAAGATAATTTCGCACTATCCGGGATTTCCTTAAAATGTGGTATTCTGACATATTGTTTTGAGAGAAAACTATCCTGTGCGTTCTCCTTTGAGCCTACACGCTTAGTCATACAGGCAACACCAAATCTTTTCGAGTTACAACGTGTTGTTTAGGAAAAACAAGATAATTTTGCACGATGCCGGATTTCTTCTCATAAAGTTTAAGTATTTCAAATACGTTCGTACTTGTCTTTACTCTGCAACAGTGTATTTCCTTATAACGTGTTATTCTTACATATTCTTTTGAGAGAAAACTCTACTGTGCATTCTCTTTTGAGGCTACACGCCTAGACATACACACAACACCAAATGTTTCGAGTTACAACGTGTTGTTTAGGAAAAACAAGATAATTTTTCACGATTCAGGATTTCTTTAAACGTGGTATTCTGACATATTCTTTCGAGAGAAAATTCTCCTGTGGGTTCTCTCTTGAGGCTACACGTTTAGACATACATGCAACACCAAATCTTTTTGAGTTACAATGTGTTGTTTAGGAAATACAAGAGAATTTTGTATGATGCGTTATTTCTTCTCGTAAAGATTAAGTATTTCTATTACGTACGTGTTTTTCTTTACTCTGCAACAATGTATTTCCTTGTAATGTGGTATTCTTACATATTCTTTTGAGAGAAAACTCTCCTGTGTGTTTTCTTTTGAGGCTAAACGCTTAGACTTACACGCAACACAAAAGCTTTTCGAGTTACAACGTGTAGTTTAGGAAAAACAAGATAATTTCGCACGATGAGGGATTTCCTTAAAACGTGGTATTCTGATATTTTTTTTTCGATAGAAAACTCTCCTGTGCATTCTCTTATGAGACTACACACTTAAACATACACACATCACCAAATCTTTTCGAGTTACAATGTGTTGTTTATGAAAAACAAGATAATTTTTTACAATGCATTATTTCTTCTCCTAAAGTTTAAGTATTTCTAATACGTACGTATTTGTCTTTACCCTGCAACACTATATTTCCTTGTTACGTGGTATTTTTATATATTCTTTCGAGAGAAAACTCTCCTGTGCATTATCTTTTAAGGCTACATGCTTAGACATACACGCAGCAACAAATATTTTTGAGTTAAAACATGTTGTTTAGGAAATACAAGATAATTTTGCAGGATGCAGGATTTCTTCTCGTAACGTTTAAGTATTTCAAATACGTTCGTAGTTGTCTTTTCTCTGCAACACTGTATTTAGTTATAACGTGGTATTCTTACATATTCTTTTGAGAGAAAACTCTCCTGTGCGTTCTCTTTTTAGGCTACATGCATAGACATACACCCAACACCAAAGCTTTTCGAGTTACAACGTGTTGTTTAGGAAAAACAAGATAATTTCGTACGATGCAGGATTTCTTTAAAACGTTGTATTCTGAAATATTTTTTCGGGAGAAAATTCTCCTGTGGGTTCTCTTTGGAGGCTACACGTTTAGACATACACGCAACACCAAATCATTTCGAGTTAAAATTTATTGTTTAGGAAATACAGGATAATTTTTTTCGATGTGTTATTTCTTCTAGTAACGTTTAATTATTTCTAATACATAGGTATTTGTCTTTACTCTGAAACACTGTATTTCCCTATAACGTTGTATTCTTACATATTCTTTCGAGAGAAAACTCTCCTGTGCGTTCTCTTTTGAGGCTACATGCTTAGACATACACGCAACACCAAAGCTCTTCGAGTTACAATGTGTTGTTTAGGAAAAACAAGATAATTTCGCACGGTGCGAGATTTCATTAAAACGTGGTTTTCTGACAAATTTTGATGAAAGAGAATTCTCCTGTGGGCTCTCTTTTGAGGCTACACATTTACACATACACGCCACACCAAATCTTTTCGAGTTACAACGTGTTGTTTAGGAGATACAAGCTAATTTTGTACGATGCGTTATTTCTTCTCGTAAAGTGTTTCCAATAGGTACATATTTGTCTTTACTCTGCAACACTGTATTTCCTTATAACGTGGTATTCTTACATATTCTTTCGAGAGAAAACTCTGCTGTGTGTTCTCTTTTGAGGATACACGCTTAGACATACACGCAACACCAAAGCTTTTCTAGTTGCAATGTGTTGTTTAGGAAAAACAAGATAATTTCGAATGATGCGGGATTTCCTTAAAATGTGGTTTTCTGACAAATTTTGACGAAAGAAAATACTCCTGTGTGTTCTCATTTGAGGCTACACGTTTAGACGTACACGCCACACCAAATCTTTTCGAGTTACAACGTGCTGTTTAGTAGATACAAGCTAATTTTGTACGATGCGTTATTTCTTCTCGTAAAGTGTTTCCAATATGTACGTGTTTGTCTTTACTCTGCAACACTGTATTTCCTTATAACGTGGTATTCTTACATATTCTTTTGAGAGAAAACTCTCCTGTGCGTTCTCTTTTGAGGCTACACGCTTAGACTTACACGCAACACCAAATCTTTTCGAGTTACAAAGTGTTGTTTAGGACAAACATGATAATTTCGCACGGTGCGGCATTTCTTTAAAACGTGGTTTTCTGAAAACTTTTGATGAAAGAAAATTCTCCTGTGTGTTCTCTTTTGAGGCTACACGTTTAGACGTACACGCCACACAAAATCTTTTCGAGTTACAACGTGTTGTTTAGGAGATACAAGCTAATTTTGTACGATGCATTATTTCTTCTCTTAAAGTTTAAGTGTATCCAATACTTACGTATGTGTCTTTATTCTGCAACACTGTATTTCCTTATAACGTGGTATTCTTACATATTCTTTCGAGAGAAAACTCTCCTGTGCGTTCTCCTTTGAGGCTACACGCTTAGACATACACGCAACACCAAAGCTTTTCGAGTTGCAATATGTTGTTTAGGAAAAACATGATAATTTCGCACGATGCGGGATTTCCTTAAAACGTGGTTTTCTGACATATTTTGACGAAAGAAAATCTCCTGTCGGTTCTCTTTTGAGGCTAAACGTTTAGACGTACACGTCACACCAAATCTTTTCGAGTTACAACGTGTTGTTTAGGAGATACAAGCTAATTTTGTACGATGCGTTATTTCTTCCCTTAAAGTTTTACTGTTTCCAATACGTACATATTTGTCTTTACTCTGCAACACTGTATTTCCTTATAAAGTGGTATTCTTACATATTCTTTCGAGAGAAAACTCTGCTCTGCGTTCTCTTTTGAGGCTACACGCTTAGACATACACGCAACACCAAAGCTTTTCGAGTTACAACGTGTTTTTTAGGAAAAACTAGATAATTTCACACGATGCGGGAATTCCTTAAAAAGTGGTTTTCTGACAAATTTTGACGAAAGAAAATACTCCTGTGGGCTCTCGTTTGAGGCTACACGTTTAGAGGTACACGCCACACCAAATCTTTTTGAGTTACAACGTGTTGTTTAGGAAATACAAGCTAATTTTTTTATGATGCGTTATTTCTTCTCGTAAAGTGTTTCCAATACGTATGTATTTGTCTTTATTATGCAACAGTGTATTTCCTTATAACGTGGTATTCTTACATATTTTTTTGAGAGAAAACTCTCCTGTGCGTTCTCTTTTAAGGCTACATGCTTAGACATACACGCAACACCAAAGCTTTTCGAGTTACAACGTGTTGTTTAGGAAAAACAAGATAATTTCGCACAATGCGGGATTTCCATAAAATGTGGTTTTCTGACAAATTTGACGAAAGAAATTCTCCTGTGGGTTCTCTTTTGAGACTACACGTTTACACGTACACGCCACACAAAATCTTTTCGAGTTACAACAAGTTGCTTAGGAGATACAAGCTAATTTTGCATGATGCGTTATTTCTTCTCGTAAAGTGTTTCCAATATGTACATATTTGTCTTTCCTCTGCAACACTGTATTTCTTTATAACGTGGTATTCTTACATATTCTTTCGAGAGAAAATTCTCCTGTGCATTCTCTTTTGAGGCTACACGCTTAGACATACACGCAACACCAAATCTTTTCGAGTTACAACGTGTTGTTTAGGACAAACAAGATCATTTCGCAATATGAGGGATTTACTTAAAACATGGTATTCTGACATATTTTTTCGAGAGAAAAATCTCCTGTGCATTCTCTCTTGAGGCTACACGCTTAGTCATACACACAACAACAAATCTTTTTGAGTTACAACGTGTTGTTTAGGAAATACAAGATAATTTAGCAGGATGCAGGATTTCTTCTCATAACGTTTAAGTATTTCAAATACGTTCGTAGTTGTCTTTACTCTGCAACACTGTATTTACTTATAACGTGGTATTCTTACATATTCTTTTGAGAGAAAACTCTCCTGTGCGTTCTCTTTTTAGGCTACATGCATAGACATACACCCAACACCAAAGCTTTTCGAGTTACAACGTTTTATTTAGGAAAAACAAGATAATTTCGTACGATGTGGGATTTCTTTAAAACATTGTATTCTGTCATATTTTTTCGAGAGAAAATTCTCTTGTGGGTTCTCTTTTGAGGCTACATGTTTAGACATACACGCAGCACCAAATCATTTTGAGTTAAAAGGTATTGTTTAGGAAATAAAAGATAATTTTTTACCATGCATTATTTCTTCTCATAAAGTTTAAGTATTTCTAATATATACATATTTTTCTTTACTCTGCAACACTGTATTTCCCTATAACGTGGTATTTTTACATATTCTTTCGAGAGAAAACTCTCCTGTGCGTTCTCTTGTGAGGCTACACGCTTAGTCATACACGCAACACCAAAGCTTTTCGAGTTACAACTTGTTGTTTAGGAAAAACAAGATAATTTCGCACGATGCAGGATTTCCTTAAAACGTGGTATATTTACTTATTCTTTCGAGAGAAAACTCTCCTGTGCGTTCTCTTTTGAGGCTACACACTTAGTCATACACACAACACCAAATCTTTTCTAGTTACAACGTGTTGTTTAGGAAATACAAGATAATGTTGTATGATGTGTGATTTCTTCTCGTAAAGTTTAAGAATTTCTAGTACGTACATATTTGTCTTTACTCTGCAACACTGTATTTCCTTGTAACATGGTATTCTTACATATTCTTTCGAGAGAAAACTCTCCTGTGCATTCTCTTTTGAGGCTACACACTTAGACATACACGCAACACCAAAGCTTTTCGAGATAAAACGTGTTGTTTAGGAAAAACAAGATAATTTCGCACGATGCGGGATTTCCTTAAAATGTGGTATTCTGACATATTGTTTTGAGAGAAAACTATCCTGTGTGTTCTCCTTTGAGCCTACACGCTTAGTCATACACGCAACACCAAATCTTTTTGAGTTAAAATGTGTTGTTTAGGAAAAAAAAGATAATTTTGCACGATGCCGGATCTCTTCTCATAAATTTTAAGTATTTCAAATACGTTCGTATTTGTCTTTACTCTGCAACAGTGTATTTCCTTATAACGTGTTATTCTTACATATTCTTTTGAGAGAAAACTCTCCTGTGCATTCTTTAAACGTGGTATTCTGACATATTTTTTTCGAGAGAAAATTCTCCTCTGGGTTCTCTTTTGAGGCTACAAGCTTAGACATACACACAACACAAAATATTTTCGAGTTACAACGTTTTGTTTAGGAAAAACAAGATAATATTGCACGATGCGTTATTTCTTCTCGTAAAATTTAAGTATTTTTAATACGTACGTATTTGCCTTTACTCTGCAAAACTGTATTTCCTTGTAACGTGGTATTCTTACATAATCTTGGCAGAGAAAATTCTCCTGTGCGTACTCTTTTGAGTCTACAAGCTTAGACATACACGTAACACAAAATCTTTTCGAGTTACAACGTGTTGTTTAGAAAAAACAAGATAATTTTGCACAATGTGTTATTTCTTCTTGTAAAGTTTAAGTATTTCCAATATGTACGTATTTGTCTTTACTCTGCAACACTGTATTTCCTTATAACGTGGTATTTTTACATATTCTTTCGAGAGAAAACTCTCCTGTGCATTCTCTTTTGAGGCTACACGCTTAGTCATACACGCAACACCAAATCTTTTCGAGTTACAACGTGTTGTTTAGGAAATACAAGATAATTTTGTAGGATGCGTTGTTTCTTCTTGTAATGTTTAAGTATTTCTAATACGTACGTATTTGTCTTTACTCTGCAACAGTGTATTTCCTTGTAATGTGGTATTCTTATATATTCTTTCGAGAGAAAACTCTCCAGTGCATTCTCTTTTTAGGCTAAATGCTTTGACATACACGCAGCACCAAAGCTTTTAGAGTTATAACGTGTTGTTTAGGAAAAACAAGATAATTTCGCACGATGCGGGATTTCCGTAAAACGTGGTTCTGACACATTTTTTTGAGAGAAAACTATCCTGTGCATTCTCTTTTGAGCCTACACGCTTAGTCATACACGCACCACCAAATGTTTTCGAGTTACAACGTGTTGTTTAGGAAAAACAAGATAATTTTGCCTGATGCGGGATTTCTTCTCTTAAAGTTTAAGTATTTCAAATACGTTCTTAGTTGTCTTTATTCTGCAACACTGTATTTCCTTATAACGTGATATTCTTACATATTCTCTTGAGAGAAAACTTTCCTGTGCGTTCTCTTTTGAGGCTACATGCTTAGACATACACGCAACACCAAAGCTTTTCGAGTTACAACGTGTTGTTTAGGACAAACAACATAATTTCGCATGATGCAGGATTTCCTTAAAACGTGGTATTCTGACATATTTTTTCGAGAGAAAATTCTCCTGTGGGTCCTCTTTTGAGGTACACGCTTAGACATACACGCAACACCAAATCGTTTCGAGTTACAACGTGTTATTTAGGCAAAACAAGATAATTTTCCACTTTGCATTATTTCTTCTCGTAAGGTTAAAGTATTTCCAATATGTACGTATTTGTCATTAATCTGCAACACTGCATTTCCTTATAATGTGGTATTATTGCATATTATTTCGAGAGAAAATTTTCCTGTGCATTCTCTTTTGAGGCTAAAGGCTTAGACATACACGCAACACAGAAGCTTTTCGAGTTACTACGTTTTGTTTAGGAAAAACAAGAGAATTTCGCACGATGCGGGATTTCCTTAAAACGTGGTATTCTGACATATTCTTTTGAGAGAAAGCTCTCCTGTGCGTTCTCTTTTGAAGCTACAGGCTTAGACATACACACAACACCAAATCTTTCGAATTACAACGTGTTGTTTAGGAAAAACAAGATAATTTTGCACGATGCATTATTTCTTCTCCTAAAGTTTAAGTATTTCCAATACTTAGGTATTTGTCTTTACTCTGCAACACTGTATTTCCGTATAATGTGGTATTCTTACATAATCTTGCGAGAGAAAACTCTCCTATGCATTCTCTTTTGAGGCTACACGCTTAGTCATACACGCAACACCAAATCTTTTCGAGTTAAAACATGTTGTTTAGGAAAAACAAGATAATTTCCCACGATGCAGGGTTTCCTTAAAACGTGGTATTCTGACATATTTTTTCCACAGAAAACTCTACTGTGCGTTCTCTTTTGAGGCTACACGCTTAGACATACAAGCACCACCAAATCTTTTCGAGTTACAACTTGTTGTTTAGGAAATACAAAATAATTTATGTTCGATGCATTATTTCTTCTCGTAAGATTAAGTATTTCTAAAATGTACATATTTGCCTTTACTCTGAAAAACTTTATTTCCTTCTAACGTGGTATTCCTACATATTTTTGGGAGAGAAAACACTCCTGTGCATTCTCTTTTGAATCTACACACTTAGACATACACGCAACACCAAAGCTTTTCTAGTTAAAACATGTTGATTAGAAAAAACAAGATAATTTCGCACGATGCAGGATTTCCTTAAACATGGTATTCTGACATATTTTTTCGAGAGAAAAACCCTTGTGAGTTCTCTTTTAAGGCTACATGCTTAGACATTCACAAAACACCAAATTCTTTAGAGTTACAACGTGTTGTTTAGGAAAAACATGATAATTTTACACGATGCGTTATTTCTTCTCGTAATGTTTAAGTATTTCTAATACGTACGTATTTGTCTTTAATCTGCAACACTCTATTTCCTTATAATGTGACATTCTAACATATTCTTTCGAGAGAAAACTGTGGTGTGCGTTCTCTTTTGAGGCTACACGCTTAGTCATACACGCAACACCAAAGCTTTTCAAGATACAAAGTGTTCTTTAAGAAAAAGAAGATAATTTCGCACGATGTGGGATTTCCTTAAAACGTGGTATTCTGACATATTTCTTTCGATAGAAAACTCTCCTGTGCGTTCCCTTTTGAGTCTACAAGCTTAGACATACACGTAACACAAAATCTTTTCGAGTTACAATGTGTTGTTTAGGAAAAACAAGATAATTTTGCACAATGCGTTATTTCTTCTTGTAAAGTTTAAGTATTTCCAATATGTATGTATTTGTCTTTACTCTGCAACACTGTATTTCCTTATAACGTGGTATTTTTACATATTCTTTCAAGAGAAAATTCTCCTGTGCATTCTCTTTTGAGGCTACATGCTTAGTCATACACGCAACACCAAATCTTTTTGAGTTACAACGTGTTGTTTAGGAATACAAGAAAATTTTGTAGGATGCGTTGTTTCTTCTTGTAATGTTTAAGTATTTCTAATATGTACGTATTTGTCTTTACCCTGCAACACTGTATTTCCTTATAACATGGTATTCTTACATATTCTTTTGAGAGAAAACTCTCCTGTGCATTCTCTTTTGAGGCTACACACTTAGTCATACACGAACACCAAATCTTTTCTAGTTACAACGTATTGTTTAGGAAATATAAGATAATTTTGTACGGTTTGTTATTTCTTCTCGTAAAGTTTAAGAATTTCTAGTACGTATGTATTTATCTTTACTCTGCAACACTGTATTTGCTTGTAACGTGGTATTCTTACATATTCTTTCTATAGAAAACTCTCCTGTGCGTTCTCTTTTGAGGCTACACACTTAGACATACACGCAACACCAAAGCTTTTCGAGTTAAAAGTGTTGTTTAGGAAAAAAAGATAATTTCGCACGATTTCGGATTTCTTTAAAATGTGGTATTCTGACATATTTTTTTGAGAGAAAACTATCCTGTGCGTTCTCTTTTGAGGCTACATGCTTAGTCATACACGCAACAACAAATCTTTTCGAGTTACAACCTGTTGTTTAGGAAAAACAAGATAATTTTGCATGATGCCGGATTTCTTCTCATAAAGTTTAAGTATTTCTAATACGTTCGTATTTGTCTTTACTCTGCAACATTGTATTTCCTTATAACGTGTTATTCTTACATATTCTTTTGAGAGAAAACTCTCCTGTGCATTCTCTTTTGAGGCTACATGTTTAGATATACACGCAACACCAAATGTTTCGAGTTACAATGTGTTGTTTATGAAAAACAAAATAATTTTGCACGATGCGGGATTTTCTTAAAATGTGTTATTCTGACATATTATTTTGAGAGAAAATTCTCCTGTGGGTTCTCTTTTGAGACTACATGCTTAGACATACACTCAACACCAAATCTTTTTGAGTAACAACGTGTTGTTTAGGAAATACAAGATAATTTTGTACAATGCATTATTTCTTCTGGTAAAGTTTAAGTATTTCTAATATGTACATATTTGTCTTTACTCAACAACACTCTATTTCCTTGTAATGTGGTATTCTTACATATTCTCTCTAGAGAAAACTCTCCTGTGCATTCTCTTTTGAGGCTATACACTCAGACATACTCGCAACACCAAAGCTTTTCGAGTTAATACTTGTTGTTTAGGAAAAACAAGATAATTTCGCACTATGCGGGATTTACTTAAAACGTGGTATTCTGACATATTTTTTCTAGAGAAACCTCTCCTGTGCGTTCTCTTTTGTGGCTACACGCTTAGTCATACACGCAACACCAAATCTGTTCAAGTTTCAACGTGTGTTTAGGAAAAACAAGACAATTTTGCACGATGCGGAATTTCTTCTCGTAAAGTTTAAGTATTTCAAATACGTTCTTAGTTGTCTTTACTCTGCAACACTGTACTTCCTTATAACGTGGTATTCTTACATATTCTTTCGAGAGAAAACTCTCCTGTGCGTTCTCTTTTGAGGGTACACGCCTAGACATACATGCAACACCAAAGCTTTTCGAGTTACAACGTGTTGTTTAGGAAAAACAAGATAATTTCGCACGATGCAGGATTTCCTTAAAACGTGGTATTCTGACATATTTTTTCGAGAGAAAATTCTCCTGTCGGTTCTCTTTTGAGGCTACACGTTTAGACATACAAGCAACACCAAATCATTTAGAGTTACAATGTGTTGTTTAGGAACTACAAGACAATTTTGTATGATGCGTTATTTCTTCTCGTAAAGATTAAGTATTTCTATTACGTACGTATTTGTCTTTATTCTGCAACAATATATTTCCTTGTAACATGGTATTCTTACATATTCTTTTGAGAGAAAACTCTCCTGTGCGTTTTCTTTTGAGGCTAAACGCTTAGACATGCACGCAACACCAAAGCTTTTCGAGTTACAACGTGTTGTTTAGGAAAAACAAGATAATTTCGCACGACGTGGGATTTCCTTAAAACGTGGTATTCTGACATATTTTTTCGATAGAAAACTCTCCTGTGTGTTCTCTTATGAGGCTACACACTTAAACATACACGCATAACCAAATCTTTACAAGTTACAATGTGTTGTTTAGGAAAAACAAGATAATTTTGTACGATGCGTTATTTCTTCTCATAAAGTTTAAGTATTTCTAATACATACATATTTGTCTTTACTCTGCAACATTGTATTTCCTTATAACGTGGTAGTTTTACATATTCTTTCGAGAGAAAACTCTCCTGTGCATTCTCTTTTGAGGCTACACGCTTAGACATACACGCAACAAAAAATCTTTTTGAGTTACAACGTGTTGTTTCAGAAATACAAGATAATTTTGCAGGATGCAGGATTTCTTCTCGTAAAGTTTAAGTATTTCAAATACATTCGTAGTTATCTTTACTCTGCAACATTGTATTTACTTATAACGTGGTATTCTTACATATTCTTTTGAGGGAAACTCTCCTGTGCGTTCTCTTTTTAGGCTACATGCATAGACATACACCCAAAACCAAAGCTTTTCGAGTTACAACGTGTTGTTTAGGAAAAACAAGATAATTTCGTACGATGCGGGATTTCTTTTAAATGTTGTATTCTGACATATATTTTCGAGAGAAAATTCTCCTGTGGGTTCTCTTTTGAGGCTACACGTTTAGACATACACGCAACACCAACTCATTTCGAGTTAAAACGTATTGTTTAGGAAATAAAAGAAAATATTTTACGATGCGTTATTTCTTCTAGTAAAGTTTAAGCATTTCTTATACATACGTATTTGTCTTTACTCTGAAACACTGGATTTCCCTATAATGTTGTATTCTTACATATTCTTTCGAGAGAAAACTCTCCTGTGCATTCTCTATTGAGGCTACATGCTTATACATACACGCAACACCAAATCTTTTCGAGTTACAACGTGTTTTTTAGGAAAAACAGGATAATTTTGCATGATGCGTTCTTTCTTCTCGTAAAGTGTAAGTATTTCTAATACATACGTATTTTTCTTTACTCTGCAACACTGTATTTCCTTGTAACGTAGTATTTTTACATATTCTTTCGACAGAAAACACTCCTGTGCGTTCTTTTGTGAGGCTACATGCTTAGTCATACATGCAACACCAAATCTTTTCGAGTTACAACGTGTTGTTTAGGAAAAACAAGATAATTTTGCACGATGCGGGATTTCTTCTCGTAAAGTTGAAGTATTTCAAATACGTTCTTAGTTGTCTTTACTCTGCAACACTGTATTTCCTTATAACGTGGTATTCTTACATATTGTTTCAAGAGAAAACTCTCCTGTGCATTCTCTTTTGAGGCTACACGCTTAGACCTAAAGGCAACACCAAATCTTTTCGAGTTACAACTTTTTTTTTTTTTTTTTTTTTTTTTTAGGAAAAACAAGATAATTTCGCATGATGCAGGATTTCCCTAAAATGTGGCATTCTGACATATTTTTACGATAGAAAATTCTCCTGTGGGTTGTCTTTTGTGGCTACACGCTTAGCCATCCACGCAACACCAAGTCATTTCGAGTTACAATGTGTTATTTAGGAAAAACAAGATAATTTTGCACGATGCATTATTTCTTCTTGTAAAGTTTAAGTATTTCCAATATGTACGTATTTGTCTTTACTCTGCAACACTATATTCCCTTATAACGTGGTATTATTACATATTCTTTCGAGAGAAAACTCACCTGTGCATTCTCTTTTGAGGCTACATGCTTAGACATACACGCAATACCAAAGCTTTTCGAGTTACAACGTTTTGTTTATGAAAAACAAAACAATTTCTCACGATGTGCGCTTTCCTTAAAATGTGGTATTCTGACATATTTTTTTGAGAGAAAACTCTCCTGTGCATTCGCTTTTGAGGCTACATGCTTAGACATACACGCCACACCAAATCCTTTCGAGTTACAACGTGTTGTTTAGGAAATACAAGATAATTTTATACGATGCGTTATTTCTTCTCATAAAGTTTAAGTATTTCTAATATGTACGTATTTGTCTTTACTCTGCAAAAGTGTATTTCCTTGTAACGTGGTATTCTTACATATTCTTGCGAGAGAAAACTCTCCTGTGCATTCTCTTTTGAGGCTACACACTTAGACATACACGCAACACCAAAGCTTTTCAAGTTAAAAAATGTTGTTTAGGAAAAACAAGATAATTTCACACGATGCAGGATTTCCATAAACATGGTATTCTGACATATTTTTTTCAGAGAAAACTCTCCTGTGCGTTCTCTATTGTAGCTACAAGCTTAGACATACACGCGACACCAAATCCTTTCGAGTTGCAACGTGTTGTTTAAGAAATACAAGATAATTGTGTAAGTTGCGTTATTTCTTCTTGTAAAGTTTAAGAATTTCTAATACGTACGTATTTGTCTTTAATCTGCAACACTGTATTTCCTTATAACTTGGTATTCTTACATATTCTTTCGAAAAAAAAAAAAAAACTCCTGTGTGTTCTCTTTGGAGGCTACACGCTTAGACATACATGCCACACCAAATCTTTTCGAGTTACAATGTGTTGTTTAGGAAATACAAGATAATTTTGTATGATGCGTTAATTCTTCTCGTAAAGTTTAAGTATTTCTAATATGTACGTATTTGTCTCTACGCTGCAAAATTTTATTTTTTTGTAACGTTGTACTCTAACATATTCTTGCAAGAGAAAACTCTCCTGTGCATTCTCATTTGAGGCTACAAGCTTAGACATACACGCAACACCAAAGCTTTTTGAGTTACAACGTGTTGTTTAGGAAAAACAAGATAATTTTGCACGATGCATTATTTCTTCTCGTAAAGTTTAAGTACTTCCAATACGTAGGTATTTGCCTTAACTCTGCAACATTGTATTTCCTTATAACTTGGTATTCTTACATATTCTTTCGAGAGAAAACTCTCCTGTGCGTTCTCTTTTGAGGCTGCATCTTTAGACATTCACGCAACACCAATGGTTTTTGAGTTACAATGTGTTGTTTAGGAAAAACAAGATAATTTCGCACGATGCGGGATTTCCTTAAAACGTGGTATTCTGAAATATTTTTTCATGAGAAAACTGTCCTTTGCATTCTCTTTTGAGGCTACACGGTTAGACGTACTCGCAACACCAAACCTTTTCGAGTTACAACGTGTTGTTTAAGAATACAAGAAAATTTTGTATGATGCGTTATTTCCTCTTGTAATGTTTAAGTATTTCTAATACGTACGCATTTGTCTTTATCCTGTAATACAGTATTTCCTTATAACGTGGTATTCTTACATATTCTTTCGAGAGTAAACTCTCCTGTGCGTTCTCTTTTGAAGTTACACGCCTAGACATACACGCAATACCAAAACTTTTCGAGTTACAACGTGTTGTTTAGGAAAAGCAAGATAATTTGCATGATGCAGGATTTCCTTAAAACGTGGTATTCTGACATATTTTTTCGAGAGAAAATTCTCCTGTGCATTCTCTTTCGAAGCTACATGGTTAGATATACACGCAACAGCAAAGGTTTCCAGTTACAACGTGTTGTTTAGGAAAAACAAGATAATTTTGCACGATGAGTTATTTCTTCTCCTAAAGTTTAAGTATTTCTAATACATGCGTATTTGTCTTTACTCTGCAACAGTGTATTTTCTTGTAACATGGTATTTTTACATATTCTTTCGAGAGAAAATTCTCCTGTGTGTTCTCTTTTGAGGCTACACTCTTAGTCATACACGCAACACCAAATATTTTCGAGTTACAACGTGTTGTTTAGGAAATACAAGATAATTTTGTACGATGTGTTATTTCTTTTCGTAAAGTTTCAGTATTTCTAATATGTACATATTTGTCTTTACTCTGCACCACTATATTTCCTTGTAACGTGGTATTCTTACACATTCTTTCGAGAGAAAACTCTCCTGTGCATTTTCTTTTTAGGCTAAATGCTTAGACATACACGCAACACCAAATCTTTTAGAGTTAAAACGTGTTGTTTAGGAAAAACACGATCATTTTGCATGAAGCGGAATTTCCTTAAAACGTCATATTCTGACATAATATTTTGAGAGAAAACTATCCTGTGCGTTCTCTTTGGAGGTTACACGCTTAGTCATACACGCACCACCAAATCTTTTCGAGTTACAATGTGTGCTTTAGGAAAAACAAGATAATTTTGCACGATGCGGGATTTCTTCTTGTAAAGTTTAAATATTTTAAATACGTTCGTATTTGTCTTTACTCTGCAACACTGTATTTCCTTATAACGTGTTATTATTACATATTCTATTGAGAGAAAACTCTCCTGTGCATTCTCTTTTGAGGCTACATGCTTAGATATACACGCAACTCCAAACTTTCGAGTTACAATGTGTTGTTTAGGCAAAACAAGATAATTTTGCACGATCCGTTTTTTCTTCTCGTAAAGTTTAAATATTCCCTATATGTACCTATTTGTCTTTACACTGCTACACTGTATTTCCTTATAACGTGGTATTCTTACATATTCTTTCGAGAGAAAACTCTCCTGTGCGTTCTCTTTTGAAGCTACATGCCTAGACATACACGCAATACCAAAACTTTTCGAGTTACAACGTGTTGTTTAGGAAAAGCAAGATAATTTGCATGATGCAGGATTTCCTTAAAACGTGGTATTCTGACATATATTTTCGAGAGAAAATTCTCCTGTGCATTCTCTTTCGAGGCTACATGGTTAGATATACACGCAACAGCAAAGGTTTCCAGTTACAACGTGTTGTTTAGGAAAAACAAGATAATTTTGCACGATGAGTTATTTCTTCTCCTAAAGTTTAAGTATTTCTAATACATGCGTATTTGTCTTTACTCTGCAACAGTGTATTTTCTTGTAACATGGTATTTTTACATATTATTTCGAGAGAAAATTCTCCTGTGTGTTCTCTTTTGAGGCTACACTCTTAGTCATACATGCAATACCAAATATTTTCTAGTTACAACGTGTTGTTTAGGAAATAGAAGATAATTTTGTACGATGTGTTATTTCTTTTCGTAAAGTTTCAGTATTTCTAATATGTACGTATTTGTCTTTACTCTGCACCACTATATTTCCTTGTAACGAGGTATTCTTACACATTCTTTCGAGAGAAAACTCTCCTGTGCATTCTCTTTTTAGGCTAAATGCTTAGACATACACGCAACACCAAAGCTTTTAGAGTTAAAACGTGTTGTTTACGAAAAACACGATCATTTCGCATGAAGCGGGATTTCCTTAAAACGTCATATTCTGACATAATATTTTGAGAGAAAACTATCCTGTGCGTTCTCTTTGGAGGTTACACGCTTAGTCATACACGCACCACCAAATCTTTTCGAGTTACAATGTGTGCTTTAGGAAAAACAAGATAATTTTGCACGATGCGGGATTTCTTCTTGTAAAGTTTAAGTATTTTAAATACGTTCGTATTTGTCTTTACTCTGCAATACTGTATGTCCTTATAACGTGTTATTCTTACATATTCTATTGAGAGAAAACTCTCAAGGGCATTCTCTTTTGAGGCTACATGCTTAGATATACACGCAACTCCAAACTTTCGAGTTACAATGTGTTGTTTAGGAAAAACAAGATAATTTTGCACGATCCGTTTTTTCTTCTCGTAAAGTTTAAATATTCCCTATATGTACCTATTTGTCTTTACACTGCTACACTGTATTTCCTTATAACGTGGTATTCTTACACATTCTTTCAAGAGAAAACTCTCCTGTGCGTTCTATTTTGAGGCTACAAGCTTAGACATACACGCAACACCAAATCTTTTTGAGTTACAACGTGTTGTTTTGGAAAAACAAGATAATTTTGCACGATGCGTTATTTGTTCTCGTAAAGTTTATGCATTTCCAATACGTATGTATTTGTCTTTACTCTGCAAAACTATATTTCCTCATAACGTGGTATGCTTACATATTCTTTCGAGAGAAAACTTTCCTGTGCGTTCTCTTTTGAGGCTGCACGCTTAGACAAAAACGCAACACCATAGCTTTTTGAGTTACAACAAGTTGTTTAGAAAAATCAAGATAATTTAGCACGATACGCGATTTTCTTAAAATGTGGTATTCTGACAAATTTTTTCGATGGAAAACTGTCCTGTGCATTCACTTTTGAGGCTACACAATTAGACATACACGCAACCCCAGAGATTTTCGACTTACAATGTGTTTTTTAGGAAAAAAAAGATATTTTCACACGATGCAGGATTTCCTTAAAACATGGTATTTTGACAAATTTTTCGAGAGAAAATTCTCCTGTGGGTTCTCTTTGAGGCTACACATTTAGACATACACACAACACCAAATCTTTTCGAGTTACAACGTGTTCTTTAGGAAATACAAGATAATTTTTTTACGATGTGTTATTTCTTTTCATAAAGTTTAAGTATTTCTAATACATAAATATTTGTCTTTAATCTGCAACACTGTATTTCCTTATAACGTGGCATTCTTACATATTCTTTCGAGAGAATACTCTCCTGTGCATTGTCTTTTGATGCTACACGCTTAGACATACACGCAACTCCAAATATTTTCGAATTACCACGTGTTGTTTAGGAAAAACAAGATAATTTCTCACTATGCGGGATTTCCATAAAACGTGGTATTCTGACATTTTTTTTCAAGAGAAATCTCTCCTGTTCATTCTCTTTTGAGGCTACACGCTTAGACATACACGCCACACCAAATCTTTTCGAGTTACAACGTGTGGTTTAGGAAATACAAATAATTATATACGATGCGTTATTTCTTCTCGTAAAGTTTAAGTATTTCTAATATGTACGTATTTGTCTTTACTCTGCAAAACTGTATTTCCTTGTAACGTGGTATTCTTACATATTCTTGCGAGAGAAAACTCTCCTGTGCATTCTCTTTTTATGCTTCACACTTAAACATACATGCAACACCAAAGCTTTACGAGTTAAAACATGTTGTTTAGGAAAAACAACATAATTTCGCACGATGCAGGATTTCCTTAAAACGTGGTATTCTGAGATATTTTTTCGAGAGAAAACTCTCCTGTGCGTTCTCTTTTGAGGCTACACGCTGAGACATACAAGCAACACCAAAGCTTTGTGAGTTACAACGTGTTGTTTAGGAAAAACAAGATAATCTCGCACGATGCAGGATTTCCTAAAAACGTGGTATTCTGACATATTATTTCTAGAGAAAATTCTCCTGTGGGTTCTCTTTTGAGGCTACACATTTAGACATACACGCAACACCAAATCTTTTCGAGTTACAACGTGTTGTTTAGGAAATACAAGATAATTTTTATATGATGCCTTATTTCTTCTAGTAAAGTTTAAGTATTTCTAATATGTATGTATTTGTCTTTACTCTGCAACACTGTATTTCCTTGTAACATGGTATTCTTAGATATTCTTTCGTGAGAAAACTCTCCTCTGCATTCTCTTTTGAGGCTACACGCTTAGACATACACGCAACACCAAAGCTTTTCGAGTTAAAATATGTTGTTAAGGAAAAACAAGATAATTTCTCACGATGCGTGATGTCCTTAAAACGTGGTATTCTGACATGTTTTTTTTTTTGAGAGAAAACTCTCCTTTGCGTACACTTTTGAGGCTACACGCTTAGACATACACGCAACACCAAATCTTTTCGAGTTACAATGTGTTGTTTAGGAAAAACAAGATAATTTTGAACGATGCATTATTTCTTCTCGTAAAGTTTAAGTATTTCTAATAAGTACGTATTTCTCTTTAATCTGCTACACTGTATTTCCCTATAACATGTTATTCTTACATGTTCTTTTGTGAGAAAACTCTCCTGTGCGTTCTCTTTTGAGGCTACACGCTTAGACATACACTCCACACCAAATCATTTCGAGTTACAACGTGTTGTTTAGGAAATACAAGATAATATTTTACGATGCTTTATTTTTTCTCGTAAAGTTTAAGTATTTCTAATATGTACGTATTTGTCTTTAATCTGCAAAACTGTATTTCCTTGAAACGTGGTATTCTTACATATTCTTGCGAGAGAAAACTCTCCTGTGCATTCTCTTTTGAGGCTACACACTTAGACATACACACAACACCAAAGCTTTTCAAATTAAAACATGTTATTTAGGAAAAACAAGATAATTTCACACGATGCAGGATTTCCATAAACATGGTATTCTGACATATTTTTTCGAGAGAAAACTCTCCTGTGCGTTCTCTATTGAGGCTACAAGCTTAGACATACACGCGACACCAAATCCTTTCGAGTTACAATGTGTTGTTTAAGAAATACAAGATAATTTTGTAAGTTGCGTTATTTCTTCTTGTAAAGTTTATGAATTTCTAATGCGTACGTATTTGTCTTTAATCTGCAACACTGTATTTCCTTATAACTTGGTATTCTTACATATTCTTCCGAAAAAAATCTCCTGTGTGTTCTCTTTTGAGGCTACACGCTTAGACATACATGCCACACCAAATCTTTTCGAGTTACAACGTGTTGTTTAGTAAATACAAGATAATTTTGTATGATGCGTTATTTCTTCTCGTAAAGTTTAAGTATTTCTAATATGTACGTATTTGTCTCTACTCTGCAAAATTTTATTTCCTTGTAACGTTGTACTCTAACATATTCTTGTGAGAGAAAACTCTCCTGTGCATTCTCATTTGAGGCTACAAGCTTAGACATATACGCAACACCAAAGCTTTTCGAGTTACAACGTGTTGTTTAGGAAAAACAAGATAATTTTGCACGATGCATTATTTCTTCTCGTAAAGTTTAAGTATTTCCAATACGTAGGTATTTGTCTATACTCTGCAACATTGTATTTCCTTATAACTTGGTATTCTTACATATTCTTTCGAGAGAAAACTCTCCTGTGCGTTCTCATTTGAGGCTGCATCCTTAGACACACACGCAACACCAATGGTTTTCGAGGTACAACGTGTTGTTTAGGAAAAACAAGATAATTTCTCACGATGCGGGATTTCCTTAAAACGTGGTATTCTGAAATATTTTTTCATGAGAAAACTGTCCTTTGCATTCTCTTTTGAGGCTACATGCTTAGACGTACTCGCAACACCAAACCTTTTCGAGTTACAACGTGTTGTTTTAAAAATACAAGAAAAATTTGTATGATGCTTTATTTCTTCTTGTAATGTTTAAGTATTTCTTATACTTGCGTATTTGTCTTTACTCTGCAACACTGAATTTCCTTATAACGTGGTATTCTTACATATTCTTTCGAGAGAAAACTCTCCTGTGCGTTCTCTTTGAAGCTACACGCCTAGACATACACGCAATACCAAAACTTTTTGAGTTACAACTTGTTGTTTAGGAAAAGCAAGATAATTTCGCATGATGCACGATTTCCTTAAAACGTGGTATTCTGACATATTTTTTCGAGAGAAAATTCTCCTGTGCATTCTCTTTTGAGGTTACATGGTTAGATATACACGCAACACCAAAGGTTTCCAGTTACAACGTGTTGTTCAGGAAAAACAAGATAATTTTACACGATGCGTTATTTCTTCTCTTAAAGTGTAAGTATTTCTAATACATACGTATTTGTCTTTACTCTTCAACACTGTATTTCCCTGTAACGTGGTATTTTTACATATTCTTTCGAGAGAAAACTCTCCTGTGTATTCTCTTTTGAGGCTACACTCTTAGTCATACACGCAACACCAAATATTTTCGAGTTACAACGTGTTGTTTAGGAAATACAAGATAATTTTGTACGATGTGTTATTTCTTCTCATAAAGTTTAAGTATTTCTAATACGTACATATTTGTCTTTACTCTGCAACACTATATTTCCTTGTAACGTGGTATTCTTACACATTCTTTGGAGAGAAAACACTCCTGTGCATTCTCTTTTTAGGCTAAATGCTTAGACATACACGCAACACCAAAGCTTTTAGAGTTAAAATGTGTTGTTTAGGAAAAACAAGATAATTTCGCATGATGTGGGATTTCCTTAAAACGTGGTATTCTGACATATTTTTTTGAGAGAAAACTATCCTGTGCGTTCTCCTTGGAGGCTACATGCTTAGTCATACACGCACCACCAAATCTTTTCGAGTACAATGTGTGCTTGAGGAAAAACAAGATAATTTTGCATGATGCGGGATTTCTTCTTGTAAAGTTTAAGTATTTTAAATACGTTCGTATTTGTCTTTACTCTGCAACACTGTATTTCCTTATAATGTGTTATTCTTACATATTCTATTGAGAGAAAACTCTCCTGTGCATTCTCTTTTGAGGCTACATGCTTAGATATACACGCAACTCCAAACTTTCGAGTTACAATGTGTTGTTTAGGAAAAACAAGATAATTTTGCACGATCCGTTTTTTCTTCTCGTAAACTTTAAATATTCCCAGTATGTACGTATTTGTCTTTACTCTGCAACACTGTATTTCCTTATAACGTGGTATTCTTACATATTTTTTCGAGAGAAAACTCTCCTGTGCATTCTATTTTGTGGCTACAAGCTTAGAAATACACGCAACACCAAATCTTTTTGAGTTACAACGTGTTGTTTAGGAAAAACAAGATAATTTTGCATGATGCGTTATTTCTTCTCGTAAAGTTTATGCATTTCCAATACGTACGTATTTGTCTTTACTCTGCAAAACTATATTTCCTCATAACGTGGTATGCTTACATATTCTTTCGAGAGAAAACTCTCCTGTGTGTTCTCTTTTGAGGCTGCACGCTTAGACAAAAACGCAACACCATAGCTTTTCGAGTTACAACAAGTTGTTTAGGAAAAAAAAATAATTTCGCACGATACGGGATTTTCTTAAAACGTGGTATTCTGACATATTTTTTCGATGGAAAACTGTCCTGTGCATTCTCTTTTGAGGGTACACACTTAGACATACACGCAATCCCAAAGCTTTTTGAGTTACAATGTGTTTTTTAGGAAAAACAAGATATTTTCGCTCGATGCAGGATTTCCTTAAAACGTGGTATTCTGACATATTTTTTGAGAGAAAATTCTCCTGTGGGTTCTCTTTGAGGCTACACATTCAGACATACACACAACACCAAATCTTTTCGAGTTACAACGTGTTCTTTAGGAAATACAAGATAATTTTTTTACAATGTGTTATTTCTTTTCGTAAAGTTTAAGTATTTCTAATACGTAAGTATTTGTCTTTAATCTGCAACACTGTATTTCCTTATAACGTGGTATTCTTACATATTCTTTCGAGAGAATACTCTCCTGTGCATTGTCTTTTGATGCTACACGCTTAGACATACACGCAACTCCAAATATTTTCGAATTACCACGTGTTGTTTAGGAAAAACAAGATAATTTCGCACTATGCGGGATTTCCTTAAAACGTGGTATTCTGACATATTTTTTCGAGAGAAAACTCTCCTGTTCATTCTCTTTTGAGGCTACACACTTAGACATACACGCCACACCAAGTCTTTTTGAGTTACAACGTGTGGTTTAGGAAATACAAGATAATTTTATACGATGCTTTATTTCTTCTCGTAAAGTTTAAGTATTTCTAATATGTACGTATTTGTCTTTACTCTGCAAAACTGTATTGCCTTGTAACGTGGTATTCTTACATATTCTTGCGAGAGAAAACTCTCCTGCGCATTCTCTTCTTAGGCCACACACTTAAACATACACGCAACACCAAAGCTTTAAGAGTTAAAACATGTTGTTTAGGAAAAACAACATAATTTCGCACGATGCAGGATTTCTTTAAAACGTGGTATTCTGAGATATTTTTTCGAGAGAAAACTCTCCTGTGCGTTCTCTTTTGAGGCTACATGCTGAGACATACAAGCAACACCAAAGCTTTTCGAGTTACAATGTGTTGTTTAGGAAAAACAAGATAATTTCGCACGATGCAGGATTTCCTAAAAACGTGGTATTCTGACATATTTTTTCGAGAGAAAATTCTCCTGTGGTTTCTCTTTTGAGGCTACACGTTTAGACGTACACGCAACACCAAATCTTTTCGAGTTACAACGTATTGTTTAGGAAATACAAGATAATTTTGTACGATGCGTTATTTCTTCTAGTAAAGTTTAAGTATTTCTAATATGTATGTATTTGTCTTTACTCTGCAACACTGTATTTCCTTGTAACGTGGTATTCTTACATATTCTTTCGTGAGAAAACTCTCCTGTGCATTCTCTTTTGAGGCTACACGCTTAGACATACACGCAACACCAAAGCTTTTCGAGTTAAAATATGTTGTTAAGGAAAAACAAGATAATTTCTCACGATGCGTGATGTCCTTAAAACGTGGTATTCTGACATGTTTTTTTTGAGAGAAAACTCTCCTTTGCGTACTCTTTTGAGGATACATGCTTAGACATACATGCAACACCAAATCTTTTCGAGTTGCAATGTGTTGTTTAGGAAAAATAAGATAATTTTGTACGATGCATTATTTCTTCTCGTAAAGTTTAAGTATTTCTAATAAGTACGTACTTGTCTTTAATCTGCAACACTGTATTTCCCTATAACATGTTATTCTCACATACTCTTTTGAGAGAAAACTCTCCTGTGCGTTCTCTTTTGAGGCTACACGCTTAGACATACACTCCACACCAAATCATTTCGAGTTACAACGTGTTGTTTAGCCTCAAAAGAGTATGCACAGGAGAGTTTTCTCTCGCAAGAATATGTAAGAATACAACGTTACAAGGAAATACAGTTTTGCAGAGTAAAGTCAAATACATACATATTAGAAATACTTAAACTTTATGAGAAGAAATAAAGCATCATAAAAATTATCTTGTATTTCCTAAACAAAACGTTGTAACTCGAAAAGATTTGGTGTTGCGTGTATGTCTAAGCTTCTAGCCTCAAAAGAGAACGCACAGGAGAGTTTTCCCTCGAAAAAATATGTCAGACTACCACGTTCATGGAAATACTGCATCGTGCGAACTTATCTTTTTTTTTCCTAAACAAAACGTTGTAACTTGAAAAGCTTTGGTTTAGCTTGCATGTCTCAGCGTGTAGCCTCAAAGAGAACGCAAAGCAGAGTTTTCTCTCCAAAAAATATGTCAAAATACCACGTTTTAAGGAAATCCTACATCGTGTGAAATTATGTTGTTTTTCCTAAACAACACGATGTAACTCGAAAAGCTTTGGTGTTGCATGTATGTCTAAGCGTGTAGCCTCCAAAGAGAACGCAAAGGAGAGTTTTCTCTCAAAAGAATATGTAAGAATACCAGGTTATAAGGAAATACAGTGTTGCAGAGTAAAGAAAATACGTACGTATTAGAAATACTTAAACTTTACAAGAAGAAGTAACGCATCATGCAAAATTATCTTGTTTTTCCTAAACAACACGTTGTAACTCGAAAAGATTTGGTGTTGCATGTATATCTAAGCTTGTAGCCTCAAAAGAGAATGCACAGGAGAGTTTTCACTCGAAAAAATATGTTAGAATACCACGTTTTAAGGAAATCCTGCATATTGCGAAATTATCTTGTTTTTCCTAAACAACATGTTTTGACTCGAAAAGCTTTGGTGTTGCGTGTATGTCTAAGTGTGTAGTCTCAAAAGAGAATGAACAGGAGAGTTTTCTCTCATAAGAATATATAAGAATACCATGTTACAAGGAAATACAGTTTTGCAGATCAAAGACAAATATGTACATATGAGAAATACTTAACCTTTACGAGAAGAAATAACGCATCTTAAAAAATTATCATCTATTTCCTAAACAATACATTGTAACTCGAAAAGATTTGGTGTGGTGTGTATGTCTAAGCGTGTACCCTCAAAAGAGAACGCACAGGAGAGTTTTCTCTCGAAAAAATATGTCAGAATACCACGTTTTAAGGAAATCCCGCATCGTGCGATATTAACATGTTTTTCTTAAACAACACGTTGTGACTCGAAAAGCTTTGGTGTTGCGTGTATGTCTAAGCCTGTAGCCTCAAAAGAGAACGCACAGGAGACTTTTTTCTCAAAAGATATGTAAGAATACCACATTATAAGGAAATACAGTGTTGTAGAGTAAAGACAAATGCGTACATATTAAAAATACTTAAAATTTACGAGAAGAATTAACGCATCGTAAAAAATTATCTTGTATTTCCTAAGCAACACGTTGTAACTCGAAAAGATTTGGTGTTGTGTGTATGTCTAAATGTGTAGCCTCAAAAGAGAATCCACAGGAGAATTTTCTCTCGAAAAAATATGTCAGATTACCACGTTTTAAGGAAATCCTGCATCATGCGAAATTATCTTGTTTTTCCTAAACAACACGTTGTAACTCAAAAATCTTTGGTGTTGCGTGTATGTCTAAGCGTGTAGCCTCAAAAGAGAACGCACAGGTGAGTTTTCTCTCGAAAAAATATGTCCGAATACCACGTTTTAAGGAAATCTTGCATCTTGCCAAATTATCTTTTTTTTCCTAAACAACTTGTTGTAACTCGAAAAGCTTTGGTGTTGCGTTTTTGTCTAAGCGTGCAGGCTCAAAAGAGAACGCACAGGAGAGTTTTCTCTCAAAAGAATATGTAAGAATACCACGTTATAAGGAAATATAGTGTTGCAGAGTAAAGACAAATACTTACGTATTGGAAATATTTAAACTTTACGAGAAATTATCTTGTTTTTCCTAAATAACCCGTTGTAACTCGAAAAGATTTGGTGTTGCGTGTATGTCTAAGCTTGTAGCTTCAAAAGAGAATGCACAGGAGAGTTTTCTCTCGAAAAAATATGTCAGAATACCACGTTATAAGGAAATCCTGAATATTGAGATATTATCTTGTTTTTCCTAAACAACACGTTGTACCTCGAAAAGCGTTGGTGTAGCTTGCATGTCTCAGCGTGTAGCCTCAAAAGAGAACACACAGGAGAGTTTTCTCTCGAAAAAAACATGTCAGAATACCATGTTTTAAGGAAATTGTGCATCGTGCGAAATTATCTTTTTTTTCCTAAACAACTTGTCGTAACTCGAAAAGCTTTGGTGTTGCGTTTTTGTATAACCGTGCAGCCTCAAAAGAGAATGCACAGGAGAGTTTTCTCTCAAAAGAATATGTAAGAATACCACGTTATAAGGAAACCGGTGTTGCAGAGTAAAGACAAATACGTACGTATTAGAAATACTTAAACTTTAAGAGAAGAAATAACGTATCGTACAAAATTAACGTGTATTTCCTAAAGAACACGTTGTAACTCGAAATGATTTGGTGTTGCGTGTATGTCTAAACGTGTATCCCCAAAAGAAAAAGAACAGGAGGATTTTATCTCGAAAAAATATGTCAGAATACCACGTTTTAACGAAATCCTGCATCGTGCAAAATTATCTTGTTTTTCCTAAACAACATGTTCTAACTTGAAAAGCTTTCGTGTTGCTTGTATGTCTCTGTGTGTAGCCTCAAAAGAGCACGAACAGGAGAGTTTTCTCTCGAAAAAATATGTCAGTATACCACGTTTTAAGGAAATCCTGCATCGTGCGATTATCTTGTTTTTCCTAAACAACATGTTTTAACTGGAAAAGCTTTGGTGTTGCGTTTATGTCTAAGCATGTAGCCTCAAAAGAGAATGCACAGGAGAGTTTTCTCACGAAAGAATATGTAAGAATACCATGTTATAAGGAAATACTGTGTTGCAGAGTAAAGACAAATACGTACGTATTAGAAATACTTAAACTTTACTCGAAGAAATAATGCATCCTGCAAAATTATCTTGTTTTTCCTGAACAACACGTTGTTACTCGAAAAGATTTTGTGTTACATGTATATCTAAGCTTGTAGCCTCAAAGGAGAACGCACAAAAGAGTTTTCTCTCGAAAAAATATGTCAGAATAGCACGTTTTAAGGAAATCCCACATCGTGCGAAATTATCTTGTTTTTCTTAAAGAACACGTTTTAACTCGAAAAGCTTTTGTGTTGCATGTATGTCTAAGGGTGTAGACTCAAAAGAGAATGCACAGGAGAGTTTTCTCTTGAAAGAATATGTAAGAATACCACATTATAAGGAAATAAGTGTTGCAGAGTAAAGACAAATACGTACGTCTTAGAAATACTTAAACCTTATGAGAATAAATAACGCATCGTAAAAAATTATCTTGTATTTCCTAAACAACACGTTGTAACTCAAAAAGATTTGGTGTTGCGTGTATGTCTAAATGTGTAGCCTCAAAAGAGAATGCACAGGAGAGTTTTCTCTCGGAAAAATATGTCAGAATACCACGTTTTAAAGAAATCCTGCATATTGCGAAATTATCTTGTTTTTCCTAAACAACACGTTGTAACTCGAAAAGCTTTGTTGTAGCTTGCATGTCTCAGCGTGTAGCCTCAAAGAGAACACACAGGAGAGATTTCTCTCGTAAAAATGTCAGAATACCACGTTTAAAGGGAATCCTGCATCGTGTGAAATTATCTTGTTTTTCCTAAACAACACGATGTAACTCGAAAAGCTTTGGAATTGCATGTATGTCTAAGTGTGTAGCCACAAAAGGGAACGCAAAGGAGAGTTTTCTCTCGAAAGTATATGTAAGAATACCTCGTTATAAGGAAATACAGTGTTGCAGAGTAAAGACAATAACGTACGTATTAGAAATACTTAAACTTTACGAGAAAAAATAACGCATCGTGCAAAATTATCTTGTTTTTCCTAAACAACATGTTGTAACTCGAAAAGATTTGTTGTTGCGTGTATGTCTAAGCTTGTAGCCTATAAAGAGAACACACAGGAGAGTTTTCTCTCGAAAAACTATGTCAGAATACCACGTTTTAAGGAAATCCTGCATATTGTGAAATAATCTTGTTTTTCCTAAACAACATGTTTTAACACGAAAAGCTTTGGTGTTGCGTTTCTGTCTAAGTGTGTAGCCTCAAAAGAGAATGCACAGGAGAGTTTTCTCTCGAAGGACATGTAAGAATACCATGTTACAAGGAAATACAGGTTTGCAGAGTAAAGACAAAAACGTACATATTATTAATACTTAAACTTTACGAGAAGAGATAACGCATCGTACAAAATTATCTTGTATTTCCTAAACAACACATTGTAACTCGAAAAGATTTGGTGTGGCGTGTATGTCTAAGCATTTAACCTCAAAAGAGAACACACAGGAGAGTTTTCTCTCGAAAAAATATGTCAGAATACCACGTTTTAAGGAAATCCCGCATCGTGCGATATTAACTTGTTTATCTTAAACAACACGTTGTAACTCGAAAAGCTTTGGTATTGCATGTATGTCTAAGCCTGTAGCCTCAAATGAGAACGCACAGGAGAGTTTTCTCTCGGAAGAATGTGTAAGAATACCACATTATACGGAAATATAGAGTTGCAGAGTAAAGACAAATGTGTACGTATTAGAAATACTTAAACTTTACCAGAAGAAATAACGCATCGTAAAAAATTATCTTGTATTTCCTAAACAACACATTATAACTCGAAAAGATTTGTTGTTGTGCGTATGTCTAAATGTGTAGCCTCAAAAGAGAACCACAGGAGAATTTTCTCTCGAAAAAAATATGTCAGAATACCACGTTTTAAGGAAATCCTGCATCATGCGAATTTATCTTGTTTTTCCTAAACAACACGTTGTAACTAGAAAATCTTTGGTGTTGTATGTATGTCTAAGCGTATAGCCTCAAAGAGAACGCACAGGAGAGTTTTCTTTCGTAAAAATATGTCAGAATACCACGTTTTAAGGAAATCCTGCATCGTGCAAAATTATCTTGTTTTTCCTAAACAACATGTTGTAACTCGAAAAGCTTTGGTCTTGCTTGTATGTCTCAGTGTGTAGCCTCAAAAGAGAATGCACAGGAGAGTTTTCTCTCAAAAAATATGTCAGAATACCACGTTTTAAGGAAATCCTGCATCGTGCGAAATTATCTTGTTTTTCCTAAACAACATGATTTACCTCGAAAAGCTTTTGTGTTGCATGTATGTCTAAAAAATGTAGCCTCAAAAGAGAATGCACAGGAGAGTTTTCTCACAAAAGAATATGTAAGAATACCACGTTATAAGGAGATATGTGTTGCAGAGTAAAGACAAATACGTACGTATTAGAAATACTTAAACTTTACGAGAAGATATAATGCATCGTGCAAAATTATCTTGTTTTTCCTAAAAAACACGTTGTTACTCGAAAAGATTTTGTGTTACATGTATATCTAAGCTTGTAGCCTCAAAGGAGAACGCACAGAAGAGTTTTCTCTCGAAAAAATATGTCAGAATACCACGTTTTAAGGAAATCCCGCATCGTGCGAAATTATCTTGTTTTTCTTAAAGAACACGTTGTAACTCGAAAAGCTTTTGTGTTGCATGTATGTCTAAGGGTGTAGACTCAAAAGAGAACGCACAAGAGAGTTTTCTCTAGAAAGTATATGTAAGAATACCACATTATAAGGAAATACAATGTTGCAGAGTAAAAACAAATAAGTTCGTATTAGAAATACTTAAACTTTATGAGAAGAAATAACGCATCATAAAAAATTACCTTGTATTTCCTAAACAACACGTTGTAACTCGAAAGGATTTGGTGTTGTGTGTATGTCTAAATGTGTAGCCTCAAAAGAGATCCCACAGGAGAATTTTCTCTCGAAAAAATATGTCAGATTACCACGTTTTAAGGAAATCCTGCATCGTGCGAAATTATCTTGTTTTTCCTAAACAACACGTTGTAACTCGAAAATCTTTGGTGTTGCATGTATGTCTAAGCGTGTAGCCTCAAAAGAGAACGCAAAGGTGAGTTTTCTCTCGAAAAAATATGTCCGAATACCACGTTTTAGGGAAATCCTGCATCGTGCGAAATTATCTTTTTTTTCCTAAACAACTTGTTGTAACTCGAAAAGCTTTGGTGTTGCATTTTTGTCTAAGCGTGCAGCCTCAAAAGAGAATGCACAGGAGAGTTTTCTCTCAAAAGAATATGTAAGAATACCACGTTATAAGGAAATATAGAGTTGCAGAGTAAAGACAAATACATACGTTTTGGAAATATTTAAACTTTAGGAGAAGAATAACGCATCGTGCAAAATTATCTTGTTTTTCCTCAATAAGCCGTTGTAAATCGAAAGGATTTGGTGTTGCGTGTATGACTAAGCTTGTAGCTTCAAAAGAGAATGCACAGGAGAGTTTTCTCTCGAAAAAAATATGTCAGAATACCACGTTTTAAGGAAATCCTGCATATTGAGATATTATCTTGTTTTTCCTAAACAACAGGTTGTAACTCGAAAAGCGTTGGTGTAGTTTGCATGTCTCAGCGTGTAGCCTCAAAAGAGAACACACAGGAGAGTTTTCTCTCGAAAAAATATGTCAGAATACCACGTTTTAAGGAAATCCTGCATCGTGCAAACTTATCTTGTTTTTCCTAAACAACATGTTGTAACTCGAAAAGATTTAGTGTTGCCTGTATGTCTCAGTGTGTAGCCTCAAAAGGGAATGCACAGGAGAGTTCTCTCTCGAAAAAATATGTCAGAATACCATGTTTTAAGGAAATCCCCCATCGTGAGGAATTATTTTGTTTTTCCTAAATAGCATGTTTTAACTCGAAACGCTTTGGTGTTGCGTGTATGTCTAAACGAGTAGCCTCAAAAGAGAACGCACAAAAGAGATTACTCTCGAAAGAATATGTAAGAATACCACGTTATAAGGAAATACAGTGTTGCAGAGTACAGACAAATACGTAAGTATTAGAAATACTTAAACTTTACGAGAAGAAATAACACATCATGCAAAATTATCTTGTTTTTCATAAACAACACGTTGTAACTCGAAAAGATTTTGTGTTACATGTATGTATAAGCTTCTAGCCTCAAAGAAGAATGCACAGGAGAGTTTTCTCTCGAAAAAATATGTCAGAATACCACGTTTTAAGGAAATCCTGCATCATGCGAAATTATCTTGTTTTTCCTAAACAACATGGTTTAACTCAAAAAGCTTTGGTGTTGCGTGTATGTCTAAGACTGTAGCCTCAAAAGAGAACGCACAGGAGAGTTTTCTCCCAAAAAATGTGTCAGAATACCACGTTTTAAGAAAATGCCGTATCGAGCGAAATCATCTTGTTTTTCCTAAACAACTTGTTTTAACTCAAAAATCTTTGGTGTTGCGTTTTTGTCTAAGCGTGCAGCCTCAAAAGAGAACGCACAGGAGAGTTTTCTCTCGAAAGAATATGTAAGAATACCACGTTATAAGGAAAAATAGTGTTGCAGAGTAAAGAGAAGTACGTACTTATTAGAAATATTTAAAATTTACCAGAAGAAATAACGCATCGTGCAAAATTATCTTGTTTTTTTCCTAAACAACACGTTGTAACCCAGAAAGATTTGGTGTTGCGTTTATGTCTAAGCTTGTACACTCCAAAGAGAACGCACAGGAGAGTTTTCTCTCAAAAAAATATGTCAGAATGCCACGTTTTAAGGAAATCCCGCATAGTGCGAAATTATCTTGTTTTTCCTAAAAAGCAAGTTGTAACTCGAAAAAATTTTGTGATGTGTGTATGTCTAAACGTGTAGCCTCAAAAGAGAACCCACAGGAGAATTTTTTCTCGACAAAATACGTCAGAATACCACGTTTTAAGGAAATCCCGCATCGTGCAAAATTATCTTTTTTTTCTTTAACAACACGTTGTAACTCGAAAAGCTTTGGTGATTCGTGTATGTCTAAGCGTTTAGCCACAAAAGAGAACGCACAGGAGAGTTTTCTCTCAAAAGAATATGTAAGAATACCACGTTACAAGGAAATAGAGTGTTGCAGAGTACAGACAAATACGTATATATTAGAAATACTTAAACATTACAAGAAGAAGTAACGCATCGTACAAAATTATCTTGTATTTCCTAAACAACACGTTGTAACTCAAAATGATTTGGTGTTGCGTGTATGTCTAAGCGTTTAACCTCAAAAGAGAATGTACAGGAGAGTTTTCTGTCGAAAAAATATGTCAGAATACCACAATTTAAGGAAATCCTGCATCATGCGAAATTATCTTGTTTTTCCTAAACAACACAATGTAACTCGAAAAGCTTTGGTGTAGCTTGCATGTCTCAGCATGTAGCCTCAACGAGAACACACATGAGAGTTTTCTCTCGAAAAAATATGTCAGAATACCATGTTTTAAGGAAATCCTGCATCGTGTGAAATTATCTTGTTTTTCGTAAACAGCACGATGTAACTTGAAAAGCTTTGGTGTTACATGTATGTCTAAGCGTGTAGCCTCAAAAGAAAATGGAAAGGAGAGTTTTCTCTCAAAATAATATGTAAGAATACCACGTTATGAGAAAATACAGTGTTGCAGAGTAAAGACAAATACGTACGTATTAGAAACACTTAAACTTTACGAGAAGAAGTAATGCATCGTGCAAAATTATCTTGTTTTTCCTAAACAACACGTTGTAACTCAAAAGGATTTGGTGTTGCGTGTATGTCTAAGCTTGTAGCCTGAAAAGATAACGCACAGGAGAGTTTGCTCTCGAAAAAATATGTCAGAATACCATGTTTTAAGGAAATCCTGCATATTGCGAAATTATCTTGTTGTTCCTAAACAACACGTTGTAACTCGAATAGCTTTGTTGTAGCTTGCATGTCTCAGCGTGTAGCCTAAAAGAGAACACACAGGAGAGTTTTCTCTCGAAAGAATATGTAAGAATACCTCGTTATAAGGAAATACAGTGTTGTAGAGTAAAGACAATAACGTACGTATTAGAAATACTTAAACTTTACGAGAAGAAATAACGCATCATGCAAAATTATCTTGTTTTTCCTAAACAACACGTTGTAACTCGAAAAGCTTTGGTGTTGCATGTATGTCTAAGTGTGTAGCCTCAAAAGAGAATGCACAGACAGTTTTCTCTCAAAATAATATGTCAGAATACCACGTTTTAAGGAAATCCCACATCGTGCGAAATTATCTTGTTTTTCCTAAACAACACGTTGTAACTCGAAAAGCTTAGGTTTTGCGTGTATGTCTAAGCATGAAGACTCAAAAGAGAATGCACAGGAGAATTTTCACTCGAAAGAATATGTGAGAATACCACGTTATAAGGAAATACAGTGTTGCATATTAAAGACAAATACGTACATATTGGAAATACTTAAACTTTATGAGAAGAAATAAAGCATCATGCAAAATTATCTTGTTTTTCCTAAATAACATGTTGTAACTCGAAAAGATTTGGTATTGCGTATAAGTCTAAGCTTCTAGCCTCAAAAGAGAACGTACAGGAGAGTTTTCTCTCGAAAAAATATGTCAGAATACCCCGTTTAAAGGAAATCGCACATCATGTGAAATTATCTTGTTTTTCCTAAACAACACGTTGTAACTTGAAAAGCTTTGGTGTTGCGTGTATGTCTAAGTGTGTAGCCTCAAAAGAGAACGCACAGGAGAGATTTCTGTCCAAAGAATATGTAAGAATACCACGTTATAAACAAATACAGTGTTGCAGAGTAAAGACAAATACATACGTATTAGAAATACTTAAACTGTACTAGAAGAAATAATGCACCATAAAAAATTATCTTTTATATCCTAAACAACACGTTGTAACCTGAAAAGATTTGGTGTTGCTTGTAAGTCTAAATGTGTAGCCTCGAAAGAGAACCTACAGGAGAATTTTCTCTCATAAAAATATGTCTAAGGTTGTAGCCTCTAAAGGGAACGCACAGGAGAGTTTTCTCTAGAAAAAATTTGTCAGAATACCACGTTTTAAGGAAATGCTGCATAGTGCGAAATTATTTACTTTTTCCTAAACAACATGTTGTAACTCGAAAAGCTTTGGTGTTGCGTGTATGTCTAAGCGAGCAGCCTCATAAGAGAACGCACAGGAGAGTTTTCTCTCGAAAGAATATGTAAGAATACCACGTTATAAGGAAATAAGTGTTGCAGAGTAAAGACAAATACGTACATATTGGAAATTCTTAAACTTACGAGAAGAAATAAGGCATCGAGCAAAATTATCTTGATTTTAAAAAACAAAACGTTTTAACTCTAAAACATTTGGTGTTGCTTGTATGTCTAAGCATGAAGCCTCAAAAGAGAACCCACAGGAGAATTTTCTCTTGAAAAAATATGTCAGAATGCCACGTTTTAAGGAAATCCCGCATCGTGCGAAATTATCTTGTTTTTCCTAAACAACACGTTGTAACTCGAAAAGCTTTGGTGTTACGTGTATGTCTAAGCATGCAGCCTGAGAAGAGAACTCACAGGAGAGTTTTCTCTCGAAAGAATATGTAAGAATACCACGTTATAAGGAAATAAAGTGTTGCAGAGTAAATACAAAAACGTACTTATTAGAAATACTTAAACTTTATGAGAAGAAATAACGCATCGTATAAAATTATCTTGTATTTCCTATACAACACGTTGTAACTGGAAAAGGTTTGGTGTTGCGTGTATGTATAAGGGTGCAGCCTCAAAAGAGAATGCACAGGAGAGTTTTCTCTCGAAAGAATATGCAAGAACACCACGTTATAAACAAGTACAGTGTTGCAGAGTAAAGACAAATACCTATGTATAAGAAATACTTAAACTTTACGAGAAGAAATAACGCATCATGCAAAATTATCGCGTCTTTCCTAAACAACAAGTAACTCGAAAAGCTTTGGTGTTGCCTGTATGTCTAAACATGTAGCCTCAAATAGAACGCACAGGAGAGATTTCTCTCGAAAGAATATGTAAGAATAACACGTTATAAGGATATACAGTGTTTCAGAGTAAAGACAAATACTAACGTATTAGAAATACTTAAACTTTACGAGAAGAAATAACGCATCATACAAAATTATCTTGTATTTCCTAAACAAAACGTTGTAACTCCAAATGATTTGGTGTTGCGTGTATGTCTAAACATGTAGCCTCAAAAGAGAACCCACAGGAGAATTTAATCTCGAAAAAATATGTCAGAATACCACGTTTTAAGGAAATCTCGCATCGTGTGAAATTATCTTCTTTTTCCTAAACAACACGTTGTAACTCTAAAAGCTTTGGTGTTGTGTGTATGTCTAAGCGTGCAGCCTCAGAATAGTATGCACAGGAGAGTTTTCTCTCGAAAGAATATGTAAGAATACCACGTTATAAGGAAATACAGTGTTGCGGAGTAAAGGCGAATACGTACGTATTAGAAATACTTAACTTTTATGAGAAGAATTATCGCTTCGTGCAAAATTATCTTGTTTTTCCTAAACAAAACTTTGTAACTCGAAAAGATTTGGTATTGCGTGTATGTCTAAGCTTGTAGCCTCAAAAGAGAATGCACAGGAGATTTTTCTCTCTAAAAAATATGTCAGAATACCACGTTTTTAGGAAATCGCGCATCGTGCGAAGTTATCTTGTTTTTCCTAAACAACATGTTGTAACTCGAATAGATTTGGTGTTGCATGTATGACTAAGCATGTAGCCTCAAAAGAGAATGCACAGGAGAGCTTTCTCTCAAAAAATATTTCAGAATACCACCTTTTAAGGAAATCCCGCATCGTGAGAAATTATCTTGTTTTTCCTAAACAACACGTTGTAACTCGAAAAGATTTGGTGTTGCGTGTATGTCTAAGCGTCTAGCATCAAAAGAGAATGCAGAGGAGAGTTTTCTCTCCAAAAAATATGACAGAATACCACGTTAAAGGAAATCCCGCATCGTGCGAAATTATCTTGTTTTTCCTAAACAACCAGTTGTAACTCGAAAAACTTCGGTGTTGCATGTCTGTCTAAGGTTGTAGCCTCAAAAGAGAATGCACAGGAGAATTTTCTCTCGAAAGAATATGGAAGAATACGAAGTTATAAGGAAATACAGTGTTGCAGAGTAAAGACAAATACGTATGTATTAGAAATACTTACACTTTACGAGAAGAAATAGCACATCGTGCAAAATTATCTTGTTTTTCCTAAACAACACGGTGTAACTCGAAAAGATTTGGTGTTCCATGTATGTCTAAGCTTGTAGCCTCTAAAGGGAATGCACAGGAGAGTTTTCTCTAGAAAAAATATGTCAGAATACCACGTTTTAAGGAAATCCCGCATTGTGCAAAATTATCTTGTTTTTTCCTAAACAACACGTTTTAACTCGAAAAGCTTTGGTGTTGCGTGTAAGTGTGTAGCGTCAGAAGAGAACGCACAGGAGAGTTTTCACTCAAAATAATATGTGAGAATACCTCCTTACAAGGAAATACACTGTTGCAGAGTAACGACAAATAAGTACGTATTAGAAATACTTAAACTTTACTAGAAGTAAAGTATTGTTCAAAATTATCTTGTTTTTCCTAAACAACACGTTGTAACTCGAAAAGTTTTGGTGTTCCGTGTATATCTAAGTTTGTAGCCCCTAAAGGGAACGCACAGGAGAGTTTTCTCTAGAAAAAATATGTCAGAATACCACGTTTTAAGGAAATCCTGCATCGTGCGAAATTATCTTCTTTTTCCTAAACAACATTTTGTAACTCGAAAAGTTTGGTGTTGCGTGTATGTCTAAGCGAGCAGCCTCATAAGAGAACGCACAGGAGAGTTTTCTCTCGAAAGAATATGTAAGAATACCACGTTATAAGCAAATAAGTGTTGCAGAGTAAAGACAAATACGTACGTATTGGAAATTCTTAAACTTACGAGAAGAAATAAGGCATCATGCAAAATTATCTTGATTTTAAAAAACAAAACGTTTTAACTCGAAAACGTTTGGTATTGCTTGTATGTCTAAGCATGAAGCCTCAAAAGAGAACCCACAGGAGAATTTTCTCTCGAAAAAATATGTCAGAATGCCACGTTTTAAGGAAATTCCGCATCATGCGAAATTATTTTGGTTTTCCTAAACAACACGTTGTAACTCGAAAAGCTTTGGTGTTACGTGTATGGGTAAGCGTGCAGCCTGAGAAGAGAACTCACAGGAGAGGTTTCTCTCGAAAGAATATGTAAAAATACCACATTATAAGGAAATACAGTGTTGCAGAGTAAATACAAATACGTACGTATTAGAAATACTTAAACTTTATGTGAAGAAATAAGGCATCTTACAAAATTATCTTGTATTTCCTATACAACACGTTGTAACTGGAAAAGGTTTGGTGTTGCGTGTATGTATAAGGGTGCAGCCTCAAAAGAGAATTCACAGGAGAGTTTTCTCTCGAAAGAATATGCAAGAATACCACGTTATAAGCAAATACAGTGTTGTAGAGTAAAGACAAATACCTATGTATAAGAAATACTTAAACTTTACGAGAAGAAATAACGCATCATGCAAAATTATCGCGTTTTTCCTAAACAACACGTAACTCGAAAAGCTTTGGTGTTGCCTGTATGTCTAAACATGTAGCCTCAAATAGAACGCACAGGAGAGATTTCTCTCGAAAGAATATGTAAGAATACCACGTTATAAGGATATACAGTGTTGCAAAGTAAAGACAAATATGAACATATTAGAAATACTTAAACTTTACGAGAAGAAATAATGCATCATTCAAAATTATACTGTATTTCCCAAACAAAACGTTGTAACTCCAAATGATTTGGTGTTGCGTGTATGTCTAAACATGTACCCTCAAAAGAGAACCCCCAGGAGAATTTAATCTCGAAAAAATATGTCAGAATACCACGTTTTAAGGAAATCTCGCATCGTGTGAAATTATCTTCTTTTTCCTAAACAACACGTTGTAACTCTAAAAGCTTTGGTGTTGTGTGTATGTCTAAGCGTGCAGCCTCAGAATAGAATGCACAGGAGAGTTTTCTCTCGAAAGAATATGTAAGAATACCACGTTATAAGGAAATACAGTGTTGCAGAGTAAAGGCGAATACGTACGTATTAGAAATACTTAACCTTTATGAGAAGAATTATCGCTTCGTGCAAATTTATCTTGTTTTTCCTAAACAAGACTTTGTAACTCGAAAAGATTTGGTATTGCGCGTATGTCTAAGCTTGTAGCCTCAAAAGAGAATGCACAGGAGATTTTTCTCTCTAAAAAATATGTCCGAATACCACATTTTTAGAAAATCGCGCATCGTGCGAAATTATCTTGTTTTTCCTAAACAACACATTGTAACTCGAAAGGATTTGGTGTTGCGTGTATGTCTAAGCTTGTAGCCTCAAAAGGGAACGAACAGGAGAGTTGTCTCTCGAAAAAATATGTCAGATTAACACAATTCATGGAAATTCCACATCATTCGAAATTATCTTCTTTTTCCTAAACAACACATTGTAACTCTAAAAGATTTGGTGTTGCGTGTATGTCTAAGCGTGCAGCCTCAAAAAAGAGAACGCACAGGAGAGTTTTCTCTCGAAAGAATATGTAAAAATACCACGTTATAAGGAAATACAGTGTTGCAGATTAAATACAAATACGTACATATTAGAAATACTTAAAATTTATGAGAAGAAATAATGCATCGTGCAATATTATGTTGTATTTCCTATACACGACATTGTAACTCGAAAGGATTTGGTGTTGCGTGTATGTCTAACGGTGCAACCTCAAAAGATAACGCATAGGAGAGTTTTCTCTCGAAAGAATATGTAAGAATACCACATTATAAGGAAATACAGTGTTGCAGTGTAAAGACAAATACCTACGTATAGGTAATACTTAAACTTTACGAGAAGAAATAATGCATCATGCAAAATTATATTGTTTTTCCTAAACAACACGTTGCAACTCGAAAAAATTTGGAGTTGCATGTATGTCTAAGCTTGTAGCCTCACAAGAGAACGCACAGGAGTGTTTTCTCTCCAAAGAATATGTAAGAATACCATGTTACAAGGAAATACAGTGTTGCAGAGTAAAGACAAATACGTGCATATTAGAAATACTTAAACTTTACGAGAAGAAATAAAGCATCTTAGAGATTTATCTTGTATTTCCTAAACAACCCGTTGTAACTCGAAAAGAGTTGGTGTTGCGTGTATGTCTAAGCTTGTAGCCTCATAAGAGAACACACAGGAGAGTTTTCGCTCGAAAAAATATGTCAGAATACCACCTTTTATGGAATTCCCGCATCGCGCGAAATTATCTTGTTTTTCCTAAACAACACGTTGGAACTCGAAAAGCTTTGGTGTTGCGTGTGTGTCTAAGCATGCAGCCTCAAAAGAGAATGCACAGGAGAGTTTTCTCTCCAAAGAATATGTAAGAATACCAAGTTACAAGGAAATACAGTGTTGCAGAGTAAAGACAAATATGTACTTTTAGAAATACTTAAACTTTACAAGAAGAAATAACGCATCGTAGAGAATTATCTTGTATTTCCTAATCAACATGTTGTAACTCTAAAATCTTTGGTGTTGCGTGTATGTCTAAGCGTGCAGCCTCAGTATAGCATGCATAGGAGTGTTTTATCTCGAAAGAATATGTACGAATACCACGTTATAAGGAAATACAGTGTTGCAGATTAAATACAAATACATACATATTAGAAATACTTAAACTTTATGAGAAGAAATAATGCATTGTACAAAATTATCTTGTATTTCCTATACAACACGTTTTAACTCGAAAAGATTTGGTGTTGCGTGTATGTCTAAGGGTGCAGCCTCAAAAGAGAACGCACAGGAGAGTTTTCTCTCGAAAGAATATGTAAGAATACAACGTTATAAGGAAATACAGTGTTGCAGCGTAAATTCAAATACCTACGTATAGGTAATAGTTAAACTTTACGAGAAGAAATAACGCATCGTGCAAAATTATCTTGTTTTTCCTAAACAACACTTTGTAACTCGAAAAGATTTGGTGATGAATGTATGTCTAAGCTTGTAGCCTCAAAAGAGAATGCACAGGAGAGTTTTCTCTCGAAAGAATATGTAAGAATACCACGTTATAAGGATATACAATGTTGCAGAGTAAAGACAAATACTTACGTATAAGAAATACTTAAACTTTACGAGAAGAAATAACGCATCATGCAAAATTATCACGTTTTTCCTAAACAACACGTAACTCGAAAAGATTTGGTGTTACGTGTATGTCTCAATATGTAGCCTCAAAAGAGAACCCACAGGAGAATTTAATCTCGAAAAAATATGTCAGAATACCACGTTTTAAGGAAATCTCGCATCGTGTGAAATTATCTTCTTTTTCCTAAACAACACGTTGTAACTCGAAGAGCTTTGGTGTTGATTGTATGTCTAAGCATTGTGCCTCAAAAGAGAATGCGAGGAGAGTTTTCTCTTGAAAAAATATGTCAGATTTCCATCTTTTAAGTAAATCCCGCATCGTGCGAAATTATCTTGTTTTTCCTCAACAACTTGTAACTCGAAAAGCTTTGGTGTTGCGTTTTTGCTTAAACGTGCAGCCTCAAATAGAACGCACAGGAGAGTTTTCTCTCGAAAGAATATGTAAGAATACCACGTTATAAGGAAATACAGTGTTGCAGAATAAAGACAAATATGTACGTATTGGAAATACTTAAACTTTATGAGAATAAATAATGCATCCTGCAAAATATTCTTGTTTTTCCTAAACAACACGGTGTAACTCGAAAAACTTTCGTGTTGCGTGTATGTATAAACGTGTAGCCTCAAAAGAGAACGCACAGGAGAGTTTTCTCTCGAAAGTATATGTATGAATACCACGTTATAAGGAAATACAGTGTTGCAGAGGAAAGACAAATACGTACGTATTAGAAATACTTAAACCTTACAAGAAGAAACAACGCATCGTACATTATTATCATGTATTTCCTAAACAACACATTGAAACTCGAAAGATTTGGTTTTGCCTGTATGTCTACATGTGTAGCCTCAAAAGAGAACCCACAGGAGTATTTTCTCTTGAAAAAATATGTCAGAATAGCACGTTTTAAGGAAATCCTGCATCGTGCGAAATTATCATGTTTTTCCTAAACCACACTTTGTAACTTGAAAAGCTTTGTTTTTGCGTGTATGTTTAAGCTTGTAGCCTCAAAAGAGAACGCACAGGAGAGTTTTCTCTCGAAACCATATGTCATAATACCACGTTTTAAGGAAATCCCGCATCATGCGAAATTATCTTGTTTTTCCTAAACAACACGTTGTAACTCGAAATGCTTTAGTGTTGCGTGTATGTCTAAGCATGCAGCCTCAAAGGAGAATGCACAGGAGAGATTTCTCTCAAAAGAATCTGTAAGAATACCATGTTATAAGGAAATACAGTGTTGCAGAGTAAAGACAAATACGTACGTATTAGAAATACATAACCTTTACGAGAAGAAATATCACATCGTGCAAAATTATCTTGTTTTTCCGAAACAACTCATTGTAACTCGAAAAGATTTGGTGTTGCATGTATGACTAAGCGTGCTGCCTCAAAAGAGAATGCACAGGAGAGTTTTCTCTCGAAAAAATATGTCAGAATACCACGTTTAAGGAAATCCCGCATCGTGCGAAATTATCTTATTTTTCGTAAACAACACGTTGGACCTCGAAAAGGTTTGGTGTTGCGTAAATGTCTAAGCGTGCAGCCTCAAAAGACAATAAACAGGAGAGTTTTCTCTCGAAAGAATATGTAAGAATACCACGTTATGAGGAAATAGAGTGTTGCAGAGTAAAGACAAATACGTACGTATTAGAAATTCTTAAACTTATGAGAAGAAATTACGCATCCTTCAAAATTATCTTGCATTTCCTAAAAAACATGTTGTAACTCGAAAAGATTTGGTGTTGCGTGTATGTCTAAGTGAGTAGCATCAAAGGAGATGGCACAAGGAAGTTTTCTCTGGAAACAATATGTCAGAATACCACGTTTTAAGGAAATCCCTCATCGTGCGAAATTATCTTGTTTTTCCTAAACAACTTGTTGTAACTCGAAAAGCTTTGGTGTTGCGTTTTTGTCTAAGTGCGCAGCCTCAAAAGAGAAAGCACAGGAGAGTTTTCTCTTGAAAGAATATTTAAGAATACCACGTTATAAGGAAATACAGTGTTGCAAAGTAAAGACAAATACTTACGTATTAGAAATACTTAAACTTTTTGAGAAGAAATAAAGCATCGTGCAAAATTATCTTGTTTTTCCTAAGCAACATGTTGTAACGCGAAAAGATTTGGTGTTGCGTGTATGTCTAAGCGTGTAGCCTCAAAAAAGAACACACAGGAGAGTTTTCTCTCAAAAAAATATGTCAGAATACCACGTTTTAAGGAAATCCCGCATCGTGGGAAATTATCCTGTTTTTCCTAAACAACATGTTTTAACTCGAAAAGCTTTGGTGTTGTGTGTATGTCTAAGTGGTTAGTCTCAAAAGAGAACGCACATGAGAGTTTTCTCTCAAAAGAAAATGTAAGAATACCACATTACAAGGAAATACAGTGTTGCAGAGTAAAGACAAATATGTACATATTTGAAATACATAACCTTTACGAGAAGAAATAACACATCGTGCAAAATTATCTTGTTTTTCCGAAACAACTCGTGGTAACTCGAAAAAATTTGGTGTTGCCTGTATGACTAAGCATGTCGTCTCAAAAGAGAATGCACACGAGAGATTTCTCTCGAAAAAATATGTCAGAATACCACGTTTAAGGAAATCCAGCATCGTGCAAAATTATCTTATTTTTCCTAAACAACTCATTGTACCTCGAAAAGGTTTGGTGTTGCGTGTATGTCTAAGCGTGCAGCCTCAAAAGAGAATGCACAGGAGAGTTTTCTCTCGAAAGAATATGTAAAAATACCACGTTATGAGGAAATACAGTGTTGCAGAGTAAAGACAAATATGTACGTATTAGAAATACTTAAACTTTACAGGAAGAAATTATGCATCGTACAAAATTATCTTGCATTTCCTAAAAAACAAGTTGTAACTCGAACAGACTTGGTGTTGCGTGTATGTCTAAGCTTGTAGCCTCAAAAGAGAAAGCATAGCAGAGGTTTCTCTCCAAAAGAATATGTCAGAATACTACGTTTTAAGGAAATCCCGCATCGTGCGAAATATCTTGCTTTTCCTAAACAACACGTTGTAACAAGAAAAGGTTTGGTGCTGCATGTATGTCTAAGTGTGTAGCCTCAAAAGAAAATGAACAGGATAGTTTTCTCTCGAAATAATATGTAAGAATACCACGTTACAAGGAAATACAGTGTAGCAGAATAAAGACAAATACGTACATATTAGAAATACTGAAACTTTACGAGAAGAAATAATGCATTTACAAAATTATCTTGTATTTCCTAAAAAACACTTTGTAACTCGAAAAGATTTGGTGTTGCATGTATGCCTAAACGTGTCGCATCAAAGTAGAACACACAGGTGAATTTTCCCTTGAAAAAATATGTAGGAATGCCATGTTTTAAGGGAATCCTGCATCGTGCGAAATTATCTTGTTTTTCCTAAATAACACGTTGTAACTCGAAAAGATTTGGTGTTGCGTGTATGTCTAAGCGTGTAGCCTCAAAAGAGAATGCCAGGAGCGGTTTCTCTCAAAAAAAATATGTCAGAATACCACGTTTTAAAGAAATCCCGCATCGTGGGAAATTATCCTGTTTTTCCTAAAAACATGTTTTAACTCGAATAGCTTTGGTGGTGCATGTATGTCTAAGTGTGTAGTCTCAAAAGAGAACGCACAGGAGAGTTTTCTCTCGAAAGAATATGTAAGAATAACACGTTATAAGGAAATACAGTGTTGCAGAGAAAAGACAAATACATACATATTAGAAATACTTAACCTTTACAAGAAGAAATAACGCATCGAACAAATTTATCTTGTATTTCCTAAACAACACGTTGTAACTTGAAAAGATTTGGGGTTACGTGTATGTCTAAGCATGTAGCCTCACAAGAGAATGCACAGGAGAGTTTTTTCTCAAAAGAACATTAAAGAATACCACGTTACAAGGAAATACAATGTTATAGAGTAAAGACAAATTCGTACGTATTAGAAATACTTAAACTTTACGAGAAGAAATTATGCATCTTACAAAATTATTTTGCATTTCCTAAAAAACACGTTGTAACTCGAAAAGATTTTGTGTTGCGTGTATGTCTAAGCGAGTAGCCTCAAAGGAGAAGGCACAAGAGAGTTTTCTCTCGAAACAATATGTCAGAATATCACGTTTTAAGGAAATACTGCATCGTGCGAAATTATCTTGTTTTTCCTAAACAACTTGTTGTAACTCGAAAAGCTTAGGTGTTGCATTTTTGTCTAAGCGCGCAGTCTCAAAAGAGAAAGCACAGGAGAGTTTTCTCTTGAAAGAATATGTAAGAATACCACGTTATAAAGAAATACAGTTTTGCATAGTAAAGACAAATAATTAAGTAGTAGAAATACTTAAACTTTTTGAGAAGAAATAAAGCATAGTGCAAAATTATCTTGTTTTTTCCTAAACAACACGTTGTAACTCGAGAAGATTTGTTGTTGCATGTATTTCTAAGCGTGTAGCCTCAAAAGAGAATGCACAGGAGTGTTTTCTATCGAAAAATATGTCAGAATACCACGTTTTAAGGAAATCTCGCATCGTGGGAAATTATCCTGTTTTTCCTAAACAATATGTTTTAACTCGAAAAGCTTTGGTGTTGCATGTATGTCTAAGTGTGTAGTCTCAAAGAGAATGCACAGGAGAGTTTTCTCTCGAAAGAATATGTAAGAACACAACTTTATAAGGAAATACAGTGTTGCAGAGTAAAGACAATTACCTACGTATTAGAAATACTTAAACTTAACGAGAAGAAATTACGCATCGAAAAAAATTATCTTGTATTTCCTAAACAACACGTATTAACTCGAAACGATTTGGGGTTGCGTGTATGTCTAAGCGTGTAGCCTTTAAAGAGAACGCACAGGAGAGTTTTCTCTCGAAAAAATATGTCAGAATACCACGTTTTAAGGAAATACAGTGTTGCAGAGTAAAGACAAATACGTACGTATTAGAAATACTTAAACTTTACTAGAAGAAATTATGCATCGTGCAAAATTATCTTGTTTTTCCTAAACAACACATTGTAACTCGAAAAGATTTGGTGGTGCGTGGATGTCTAAGCTTGTAGCCTCAAAGGAGAACACATAGGAGAGTTTTCTCTCCAAAAAAATATGTCAGAATACCACGTTTTAAGGAAATCCTGCATCTTGCGAAATTATCTTGTTTTTACTAAACAACTTGTTATAACTCGAAAAGCTTTGGTGTTGTGTTTTTTTCTAAGGGCGCAGTCTCAAAAGAGAACACACAGGAGAGTTTTCTCTTGAAAGAATATGTAAGAACACCACGTTATAAGGAAATACAGTATTGCATAGTAAAGACAAATGCTTACATATTAGAAATACTTAAACTTTTTGAGAAGAAATAAAGCATCATGCAAAATTATCTTGTTTTTCCTAAACAACACGTTGTAACTCGAAAAGATTTGGTGTTGCGTGTATGTCTAAGCGTGTAGCCTCAAAAGAGAAAGCACAGGAGAGTTTTCTCTCGAAAAAATATGTCAGAATACCACGTTTTAAGGAAATCCCGCATTGTGGGAAATTATCCTGTTTTTCCTAAAAACATGTTTTAACTCGAATAGCTTTGGTGTTGCATGTATGTCTAAGTGTGTAGTCTCAAAAGAAAACGCACAGGAGAGTTTTCTCTCGAAAGAATATGTAAGAATACAACGTTACAAGAAAATACAGTGTGGCAGAATGAAGACAAATACGTACTTATTAGAAATACTTAAACTTTATGAGAAGAAATAACGCATCATACAAAATTATCTATTTTTTCCTAAACAACACGTTGTAACTCGAAATGATTTGTTGTTGCGTGTATGTCTAAGCGTCTAGCCTCAAAGAGAATGCACAGGAGAGTTTTCTCTCGAAAGAATATGTAAGAATACTACTTTATAAGGAAATACAGTGTTGCAGAGTAAAGACAAATTCGTACTTATTGGAAATACTTAAACTTTACCAGCAGAAATAACTCATCGTGCAAAATTATCTTGTTTTTCCTAAACAACAACTTGTAACTCGAAAAGATTTCGTGTTGCGTGTATGTCTAAGCTTGTAAGGTCAAAAGAGAATGCACAGGAGAGTTTTCTCTTGAAAAAATATGTCAGAATACCAAGTTTTAAGGAAATTCCGCTTCGTGTGAAATTATCTTGTTTTTCCTAAACAACATGTTGTAACTCAAAAAGTTTTGGTGTTGCGTGTATGTTAAGTGTGTAGCCTCAAAAGAGAACCCACAGGAGAATTTTCTCTCAAAAAAATATGTCAGAATACCACGTTTATGGAAATCCGACATCGAGCGAAATTATCTTGTATTTCCTAAACAACACGTTGTAACTCGAAAAGCTTTGGTGTTGCTTGTATGTCTCAGTGTATAGCCTCAAAAGGGAACACACAGGAGAGTTTTCTCTCGAAAAAATATTTCAGAATGCCACGTTTTAAGGAAATGCCGCATCGTGTGAAATTATCTTTTTTTTTCTAAACAACTTGTTGTAACTCGAAAAGCTTTGGTGTTCCATTTTTGTCTAAGCGTTCAGCCTCAAAAGAAAACCCACAGGATAGTTTTCTCTTGAAAGAATATGTAAGAATACCACGTTTTAATGAAATATAGTGTTGCAGAGTAAAGACAAATACGCACAGGAGAGTTTTCTCTCAAAAAAAAATATGTCAGAATACCACGTTTCAAGGAAATCCCTCTTCATGCGAATTTATCTTGTTTTTCATAAACAACATGTTGTAACTCGAAAAGCTTTTGTGTTGGGTCTATTTCTAAGCCTGTAGACTCAAAAGAGAACGCACAGGAGAGTTTTCTCTCGAAAGAATCTGTAAGAATACCACGTTATAAGGAAATACAGTGTTGCTGAGTAAAAACAAATACGTACATATTAGAAGTGCTTAAACTTTACGAGAAGAAATAACGCATCGTGCAATATCATCTTGCTTTTCCTAAACAACACGTTGTAACTCGAAAAGATTTGGTCTTGCGTGTATGTCTACACGTGTAGCCTGAAAAGAGAACCCACAGGAGAATTTTCTCTTGACAAAATATGTCAGAATACAATGTTTTAAGGAAATCCAGCATTGTGCGTAATTATCTTGTATTTCCTAAACAACACGTTGTAACTCGAAAAGATTTGGTGTTGCATGTATGTCTAAGCATGTCGCCTCAAAAGTGAACGCACAGGAGAGTTTTCTCTCAAAAAAATATGTCAGAATACCACGTTGTAAGGAAATCCCGCATCGTGCGAAATTATCTTGTTTTTCTTAAACAACATGTTGTAACTCGAAAATGTTTGGTGTTGCGTGTAGGTCTAAGCGTGTAAAGAGAATGCACAGGAGAGTTTTCTCTCGAAAGAATATGTAAGAATATCACGTTATAAGGAAATATAGTGTTGCAGAGTAAAGACAAATACATACGTATTGTAAATACTTAAACTTTACCAGAAGTAACGCATTGTGCAAACTTATCTTGTTTTTCCTAAACAACACGTTGTAACTCAAAAAGATTTGGTGTTGCGTGTATGTCTAAGCTTGTAGCCTCAAAGGAGAACACACAGGAGAGTTTTCTCTGAAAAAATATGTCAGAATACCACGCTTTAAGGAAATCCCACATCGTGAGAAATTATCTTGCTTTTCCTAAACAACATGTAACTCGAAATGCTTTGGTGTTGTGTTTATGTCTAAGCGTGTAGCCTCAAAAGAGAAAGCACAGGAGAGTTTTCTCTCGAAAAAATATGTCAGAATACCACGTTTTAAGGATATCCCGCATCGTGCGAAATTATCATGTTTTTCTTAAACAACACGTTATAACTCGAAAAGCTTTGGTGTTGCGTGTAAGTCTAACTGTGTAGCCTCAAAACGGAACGCACAGGAGAGTTTTCTCTCGAAAGAATATGTTAGAATACCACATTATAAGGAAATACAGTGTTGCAGAGTAAAGACAAATACATACTAATTAGAAATACTTAAACTTTATGAGAAGAAATAATGCATCGTGCAATATTATCTTGTTTTTCCTAAACAACACGTAGTAACTAGGAAAGATTTGGTGTTGCGTGTATGTCTAAGCATGTAGCCTCAAATGAGAATGCAGAGGAGAGTTTTCTCTCGAAAAAATATGTCAGAATACCACGTTTTAAGGAAATCCTGCTTCGTTTGAAATTATCTTGTTATTCTTAAACAATACGTTGTAACTCAAATAGCTTTGGTGTTGCGTGTATGTCTAAGTGTGTAGCCTCAAAAGAGAATGCACAGGAGAGTTTTCTCTCGAAGGAATATGTAGGAATATCACGTTATAAGGAAATACAGTGTTTCAGAGTAAAGACAATAGGTACGTATTAGAAATACTTAAACTTTACGAGAAGAAATAACACATCGTGCAAAATTAACTTGTTTTTCCTAAACAGGTTGTAACTCAAAAAGATTTGGTGTTGCATGTATGTCTAAGCGTGTAGCCTCAAATGAGAATGCACAGGAGAGTTTTTTTCTCAAAAAAATATGTCAGAATACCACGTTATAAGGAAATCCTGCATCGTGCGAAATTATCTTTTTTTTCCTAAACAACATGTTTTAACTCAAAAATCTTTGGTGTTGCGTGTATGTCTAAGTGTGTAGCCTCAAAAGAGAATGCACAGGAGAGTTTTCTCTCGCATGAATATGTAAGAATACCACGTTACAAGGAAATACAGTTTTGCAGAATAAAGGCAAATACGTACATATTAGAAATACTTATACTTTACAAGAAGAAATAATGAATCGTACAAAATTATCTTGTTTTTCCTAAACAACATGTTGGAGCTCAAAAAGTTTTGGTGTGGCGTGTATGTCTAAGCTTGTAGCCTCAAAAGAGAACGCACAGGAGAGATTTCTCTGAAAAAATATGTCAGAATTCCACATTTTTAGGAAATCCCGCATCGTGAGAAATTATCTTGTTTTTCCTAAACAACTTGTAACTCGAAAAGCTTTGGTGTTGCGTTTATGTCTACGTGTTTAGCCTCAAAAGAGGACGCACAGGAGAGTTTTCTCTCGAAAAAATATGTCAGAATACCACGTTTTAAGGATATCCCGCATCGTGGGAAATTATCTTGTTTTTCTTAAACAACACGTTATAACTTGAAAAGCTTTGGTGTTGCGTGTATGTCTAAGCGTGTAGCCTCGAAACAGAAGGCACAGGAGAGTTTTCTCTCGAAAGAATATGTAAGAATACCACATTATAAGGAAATACAGTGTTGCAGAGTAAAGAAAAATACATAGTTATTAGAAATACTTAAACTTTATGAGAAGAAATAACGCATCGTGCAATATTATCATGTTTTTCCTAAACAACACGTTGTAACTCGAAAAGATTTGGTGTTGCATGTTTGTCTAAAACTGAACGAGAAGAAATAACGCATCGTGCAAAATTATCTTGGTTTTCCTAAACAACATGTTGTAACTCGAAAAGCTTTGGTGTTGCGTGTATGTCTAAGCGTGTAGCCTCAAAAGAGAACGCACAGGAGAGTTTTAATTAAAAAGAATATGCAAGAATACCATGTTAGAAGGAAATACAGTGTTGAAGATTAAAGGCAAATAAGTACGTATTAGAAATACTTAAACTTTAGGAGAAGAAATAACGCATCGTGCAATATTATATTGTTTTTCCTAAACAACACGTTGTAACTCGAAAAGATATGGAGTTGCGTGTATGTGTAAACGTGTAGCCTCAAAAGAGAACCCACAGAAGAAATTTCTCTCAACAAAATCTGTCAGAATACCACGTTTTAAGGAAATCCCGCATCATGAGAAATTATCTTGATTTTCTTAAACAACACGTTGTAACTGGAAAAGCTTTGGTGTTCAGTGTATGTCTAAGTGTGTAGCCTCAAAAGAGAACGCACAGGAGAGTTTTCTCTCGAAAGAATATGTAAGAATACCACGTTATAAGGAAATACAGTATTGCAGAGTAAAGGCAACTACATACATATTACAAATATGTAAACTTTACAAGAAGAAATAACGCATTGTGCAAAATTATCTTGGTTTTCCTAAACAACACGTTGTAACTCGAAAAGATTTTGTGTTGCGTGTATGTCTAAACGTGTAGCCTCTAAAGAGAACCCACAGGAGAATTTTCTCTCGAAAAAATATGTCAGAATACCACGTTATAAGGAAATACAGTGTTTTAGAGTAAAGAAAAATATGTACGTATTAGAAATACTTAAACTTTATGAGAAGAAATAAAGCATCGTGCAAAATTATCTTGTTTTTCTTAAACAACACGTTGTAACTCGAAAAGCTTTGGTGTTGCATGTATGTCTAAGCGTGTAGATTCAAAAGAGAATGCACAGGAGAGTTTTCTCTCGAAAAAAATATGTCAGAAGACCACATTTTAAGGAAATCCTGCATCGTGCGAAATTATCTTTTTTATCCTAAACAACTTGTTGTAACTCAAAAAGCTTTGGTGTTGCGTGTATGTCTAGGAGTATAGCCTCAAAAGAAAATGCACAGGAGGGTTTTCTCTCGCAAGAATATGTAAGAATACCACGTTACAAGGAAATACAGTTTTGCAGAGTAAAGACAAATACGTACATATTAGAAATACTTAAAATTTACGAGAAGAAATAACACATCATACAAAATTATCTTGTATTTCCTAAAAAACACGTTGTATCTCGAAAAGCTTTGGTGTTGCGTGTATGTCTAATTGTGTAGCCTCAAAAGAGAATGCACAGGAGAGTTTTCTCTCGAAAAAATATGTCAGAATACCACGTCATAAGGAAATCCCGCATCATGAGAAATTATCTTGCTTTTCCTAAACAAATTGTTGTAACTCGAAAAGCTTTGGTGTTGCGTTTTTGTCTAAGCACGCAGCATCAAAAGAGAACGCACATGAGAGTTTTCTCTTGAAAGAATATGTAAGAATACCACGTTATAAGGAAATACAGTGTTGCAGAGTAAAGACAAATACTTACTTATTAGAAATACTTAAATTTTTTGAGAAGAAATAATGCATCGTGCAAAATTAAATTGTTTTTTTCCTAAACAACACGTTGTAACTCGAAAAAATTTGGTGTTGAGTGTATGTCTAAGAATGTAGCCTCAAAAGATAACGCACAGGAGAGTTTTCTCTCGAAAAAAAATATGTCAGAATACCATGTTTTAAGGAAATCAGGCATCGTGCGAAATATCTTGATTTTCCCAAACAACACGTTGTAACTCGAAAAGCTTTGATGGTGCATGTATGTCTAAGTGTCTAGCCTCAAAAGAGAACACACAGGAGAGTTTTCTCTTGAAATAATATGTAAGGATACCATGTTACAAGGAAATACAGTGTTGCAGAGTAAAGACAAGTACGTACGTATTGGAAATACTTAAACTTTACAAGAAGAAATAAGGCATCGTACAAAATTATCTTGTATTTCCTAAACAACACGTTGTAACTCGAAAAGATTTAGGGTTGCGTGTACGTCTAAACATGTAGCCTCAAAAGAGAACACACAGGAGAATTTTCTCTTGAAAAAAATGTCAGAATACCAGGTTTCAAGGAAATACTACATCGTGCAAAATAATCTTGTTTTTCCTAAACAACACGTTGTACCTCGAAAATCTTTGGTGTTGCATGTATGTCTAATTGTGTAGCCTCAAAAGAGAATGGACAGGAGAGTTTTCTCTCGAAAAAATATTTCAGAATACCAAGTTCTAAGGATATCCCGCATCGTGCGAAATTAGCTTGTTTTTCCTAAACAACAGGTTGTAACTCGAAATGCTTTGGTGTTGCGTGTATGTCTAATTGTGTAGCCTCAAAAGAGAACGCACAGAAGAGTTTTCTCTCGAAAAAATATGTCAGAATACCACGTCATAAGGAAATCCCGCATCATGCGAAATTATCTTGGCTTTTCCTAAACAAACTGTTGTAACTCGAAAAGCTTTGGTGTTGCGTTTTTGTCTAAGCACGCAGCATCAAAAGAGAACACACATGAAAGTTTTCTCTTGAAAGAATATGTAAGAATACCACGTTATAAGGAAATACAGTGTTGCAGAGTAAAGACAAATACTTACTTATTAGAAATACTTAAATTTTTTGAGAAGAAATAATGCATCGTGCAAAATTAAATTGTTTTTTTCCTAAACAACACGTTGTAACTCGAAAAAAATTGGTGTTGAGTGTATGTCTAAGAGTGTAGCCTCAAAAGAGAACGCACAGGAGAGTTTTCTCTCGAAAAAAATATGTCAGAATACCATGTTTTAAGGAAATCCGGCATCGTGCGAAATATCTTGATTTTCCCAAACAACACGTTGTAACTCGAAAAGCTTTGATGCTGCATGTATGTCTAAATGTCTAGCCTCAAAAGAGAACACACAGGAGAGTTTTCTCTTGAAATAATATGTAAGGATACCATGTTACAAGGAAATACAGTGTTGCAGAGTAAAGACAAGTACTTACGTAATAGAAATACTTAAACTTTACAAGAAGAAATAAGGCATCGTACAAAATTATCTTGTATTTCCTAAACAACACGTTGTAACTCGAAAAGATTTGGTGTTGCGTGTATGTCTAAACGTGTAGCCTCAGAAGAGAACACACAGGAGAATTTTCTCTTGAAAAAATGTCAGAATACCACGTTTTAAGGAAATACTACATCGTGCGAAATTATCTGTTTTTTCCTAAACAACACGTTGTAACTCGAAAATCTTTGGAGTTGTGTGTATGTCTAATTGTGTAGCCTCAAAAGAGAACGGACAGGAGAGTTTTCTCTCGAAAAAAATATGTCAGAATACCACGTTTTAAGGAAATCCCGTATCGTGCGAAATTATCTTGTTTTTCCTAAACAACATGTTGTAACTCAAAATGCTTTGGTGTTGCGTGTATGTCTAAGCTTGCAGCCTCAAAAGAGAATGCACAGGAGAGTTTTCTCTCGAAAGAATATGTAAGAATACCACATTATAAGGAAATACAGTATTGCAGAGTACAGACAAATACGTACGTATTGGAAATATTTAAACTTTACGAGAAGAAATAACGCATCGTGCAAAATTATCTTGTTTTTCCTAAACAACACATTGTAACTCGAAAAGATTTGGTGTTTTTGGATTTCTAAGTGTGTAGCCTCAAAATAGAACACATAGGAGAGTTTTCTCTCCAAAAAAATATGTCAGAATACCACGTTTTAAGGAAATCCTGCATCATGCAAAAAATCTTGCTTTTCCTAAACAACACGTTGTAACTCGAAAACCTTTGGTGCTGCATGTATGTCTATGTGTGTAGCCTCAAAAGAGAACGCACAGGAGAGGTTTTTCTCGAAATATTATGTAAGGATACCAAGTTACAAGGAAATACAGTGTGGCAGAGTAAAGACAAATATGTACGTATTAGAAATACTTAAACTTTAGGAGAAGAAATGACGCATCATACAAAATTATCTTTTATTTCCTAAAATACAGGTTGTAACTCGAAAGGATTTGATATTGCGTGTATGTCTAAACCTGTAGCCTCAAAAGAGAACACACAGGTTAATTTTCCCTTGAAAAAATATGTCAGATACCACGTTTTAAGGAAATCCTGCATCGTGCAAAAAAAAATCTTGCTTTTCCTAAACAACACGTTGTAACTCAAAAACCTTTGGTGCTGCATGTATGTCTAAGTATGTAGCCTCAAAAGAGAACTCACAGGAGAGATTTCTCTCGAAATAATATGTAAGGATACCAAGTTACAAGGAAATAGTGTTGCAGAGTAAAGACAAATACGTACATATTAGAAATACTTAACCTTTACGAGAAGAAATAACGCATCGTACAAAATTATCTTGTATTTCCTAAACAACACGTTGTAACTCGAAAAGATTTGGGGTTGCGTGTATGTCTAAGCGTGTATAGTCAAAAGAGAACACACAGGAGAGTTTTCTCTCGAAAAGATATGTCAGAATACCACATTTTAAGGAAATCCCGCATCGTGCGAAATTATCTTGTTTTTCCTAAACAACTTGTTGTAACTCGAAAAGCTTTGGTGTTGCATTTTTGTCTAAGCATTCAGCCTCAAAAGAGAATGCACAGGAGAGTTTTCTTTCGAAAGAATATGTAAGAATACCACATAATAAGGAAATACAGTGTTGCAGAGTAAAGACACTTACGTACGTATTGGAAATACTTAAACTTTACGAGAAGAAATATTGCATCGTGCAAAATTATCTTGTTCTTCCTAAACAACATGATGTAACTCGAAAAGCTTTAGTGATGCGTGTATGTCTAAGCGTGTAGCCTCAAAAGAGAATGCACAGGAGAGTTTTCTCTAGAAAGAATATATACGAATACCACGTTATAAGGAAATACAGTGTTGCAGAGTAAAGACAAATAAGTACGTATTAGAACTACTTAAACTTTACAAGAAGAAATAACACATCGTACAAAATTATCTTGTATTTCCTAAACAACACGTTGTAACTCGAAAAAATTTGGTGTTGAGTGTATGTCTAAGAGTGTAGCCTCAAAAGAGAAAGCACAGGAGAGTTTTCTCTCGAAAAAAATATGTCAGAATACCATGTTTTAAGGAAATCCGGCATCGTGCGAAATATCTTGATTTTCCAAAACAACACGTTGTAACTCGAAAAGCTTTGATGCTGCATGTATGTCTAAGTGTCCTGCCTCAAAAGAGAACACACAGGAGAGTTTTCTCTTGAAATAATATGTAAGGATACCATGTTACAAGGAAATACAGTGTTGCAGAGTAAAGACAAGTACGTAAGTATTAGAAATACTTAAACTTTACAAGAAGAAATAAGGCATCGTACTAAATTATCTTGTATTTCCTAAACAACACGTTGTAACTCGAAAAGATTTGGTGTTGCGTGTATGTCTAAAGGTGTAGCCCTAGAAGAGAACACACAGGAGAATTTTCTCTTGAAAAAATGTCAGAATACCACGTTTTAAGGAAATACTACATCGTGCGAAATTATCTGGTTTTTCCTAAACAACACGTTGTAACTCGAAAATCTTTGGAGTTGCGTGTATGTCTAATTGTGTAGCCTCAAAAGAGAACGGACAGGAGAGTTTTCTCTCGAAAAAAATATGTCAGAATACCACGTTTTAAGGAAATCCTGTATCGTGCGAAATTATCTTGTTTTTCCTAAACAACATGTTGTAACTCAAAATGCTTTGGTGTTGCGTGTATGTCTAAGCTTGCAGCCTCAAAAGAGAATGCACAGGAGAGTTTTCTCTCGAAAGAATATGTAAGAATACCACATTATAAGGAAATACAGTATTGCAGAGTACAGACAAATACGTACGTATTGGAAATATTTAAACTTTACGAGAAGAAATAACGCATCGTGCAAAATTATCTTGTTTTTCCTAAACAACACATTGTAACTCGAAAAGATTTGGTGTTTTTGGATTTCTAAGTGTGTAGCCTCAAAATAGAACACATAGGAGAGTTTTCTCTCCAAAAAAATATGTCAGAATACCACGTTTTAAGGAAATCCTGCATCGTGCAAAAACAATCTTGCCTTTCCTAAACAACACGTTGTAACTCGAAAACCTTTGGTGCTGCATGTATGTCTAAGTATGTAGCCTCAAAAGAGAATGCACAGGAGAGATTTCTCTCGAAATAATATGTAAGGATACCACGTTACAAGGAAATAGTGTTGCAGAGTAAAGACAAATACGTACATATTAGAAATACTTAACCTTTACGAGAAGAAATAACGCATCGTACAAAATTATCTTGGATTTCCTAAACAACACGTTGTAACTCGAAAAGATTTGGGGTTGCGTGTATGTCTAAACGTGTATCGTCAAAAGAGAACGCACAGGAGAGTTTTCTCTCGAAAAAATATGTCAGAATACCACATTTTAAGGAAATCCCGCATCGTGCGAAATTATCTTGTTTTTCCTAAACAACTTGTTGTAACTCGAAAAGCTTTGGTGTTGCATTTTTGTCTAAGCATGAAGCCTCAAAAGAGAATGCACAGGAGAGTTTTCTTTCGAAAGAATATGTAAGAATACCACGTAATAAGGAAATACAGTGTTGCAGAGTAAAGACACGTACGTATTGGAAATACTTAAACTTTACGAGAAGAAATAATGCATCGTGCAAATTATCTTGTTCTTCCTAAACAACATGATGTAACTCGAAAAGCTTTAGAGTTGCGTGTATGTCTAAGCATGTAGCCTCAAAAGAGAATGCACAGGAGAGTTTTCTCTAGAAAGAATATATACGAATACCACGTTATAAGGAAATACAGTGTTGCAGAGTAAAGACAAATAAGTACGTATTAGAACTACTTAAACTTTACAAGAAGAAATAACACATCGTACAAAGTTATCTTGTATTTCCTAAACAACACGTTGTAACTCGAAAAAATTTGGTGTTGAGTGTATGTCTACGAGTGTAGCCTCAAAAGAGAACGCACAGGAGAGTTTTCTCTCGAAAAAAATATGTCAGAATACCATGTTTTAAGGAAATCCGGCATCGTGCGAAATATCTTGATTTTCCAAAACAACACGTTGTAACTCGAAAAGCTTTGATGCTGCATGTATTTCTAAGTGTCCTGCCTCAAAAGAGAACACACAGGAGAGTTTTCTCTTGAAATAATATGTAAGGATACCATGTTACAAGGAAATACAGTGTTGCAGAGTAAAGACAAGTACGTACGTATTAGAAATACTTAAACTTTACAAGAAGAAATAAGGCATCGTACAAAATTATCTTGTATTTCCAAAACAACACGTTGTAACTCGAAAAGATTTGGTGTTGCGTGTATGTCTAAACGTGTAGCCTCAGAAGAGAACACACAGGAGAATTTTCTCTTCAAAAAATGTCAGAATACCACGTTTTAAGGAAATACTACATAGTGCGAAATTATCTGGTTTTTCCTAAACAACACCTTGTAACTCGAAAATCTTTGGAGTTGCGTGTATGTCTAATTGTGTAGCCTCAAAAGAGAACGGACAGGAGCGTTTTCTCTCGAAAAAAATATGTCAGAATACCACGTTTTAAGGAAATCCCGTATCGTGCGAAATTATCTTGTTTTTCCTAAACAACATGTTGTAACTCAAAATGCTTTGGTGTTGCGTGTATGTCTAAGCTTGCAGCCTCAAAAGAGAATGCACAGGAGAGTTTTCTCTCGAAAGAATATGTAAGAATACCACATTATAAGGAAATACAGTATTGCAGAGTACAGACAAATACGTACGTATTGGAAATATTTAAACTTTACGAGAAGAAATAACGCATCGTGCAAAATTATCTTGTTTTTCCTAAACAACACATTGTAACTCGAAAAGATTTGGTGTTTTTGGATTTCTAAGTGTGTAGCCTCAAAATAGAACACATAGGAGAGTTTTCTCTCCAAAAAAATTGTCAGAATACCACGTTTTAAGGAAATCCTGCATCGTGCAAAAAAAAAATCTTGCTTTTCCTAAACAACACGCTGTAACTCGAAAACCTTTGGTGCTGTATGTATGTCTATGTGTGTAGCCTCAAAAGAGAACGCACAGGAGAGGTTTTTCTCCAAATAATATGTAAGGATACCAAGTTACAAGGAAATACAGTGTGACAGAGTAAAGACAAATATGTACGTATTAGAAATACTTAAACTTTAGGAGAAGAAATGACGCATCATACAAAATTATCTTTTATTTCCTAAAATACAGGTTGTAACTCGAAAGGATTTGATATTGCGTGTATGTCTAAACCTGTAGCCTCAAAAGAGAACACACAGGTTAATTTTCCCTTGAAAAAATATGTCAGATACACCGTTTTAAGGAAATCCTGCATCGTGCAAAAAAAATCTTGCTTTTCCTAAACAACACGTTGTAACTCGAAAACCTTTGGTGCTGCATGTATGTCTAAGTATGTAGCCTCAAAAGAGAACGCACAGGAGAGATTTCTCTCGAAATAATATGTAAGGATACCACGTTACAAGGAAATAGTGTTGCAGAGTAAAGACAAATACGTACATATTAGAAATACTTAACCTTTACGAGAAGAAATAACGCATCGTACAAAATTATCTTGTATTTCCTAAACAACACGTTGTAACTCGAAAAGATTTGGGGTTGTGTGTATGTCTAAGCGTGTATCGTCAAAAGAGAACGCACAGGAGAGTTTTCTCTCGAAAAATATGTCAGAATACCACGTTTTAAGGAAATCCCGCATCGTGCGAAATTATCTTGTTTTTCCTAAACAACTTGTTGTAACTCGAAAAGCTTTGGTGTTGCATTTTTGTCTAAGCATGCAGCCTCAAAAGAGAATGCACAGGAGAGTTTTCTTTCGAAAGAATATGTAAGAATACCACGTAATAAGGAAATACAGTGTTGCAGAGTAAAGACACTTACGTACGTATTGGAAATTCTTAAACTTTACGAGAAGAAATAATGCATCGTGCAAAATTATCTTGTTCTTCCTAAACAACATGATGTAACTCGAAAAGCTTTAGTGTTGCGTGTATGTCTAAGCGTGTAGCCTCAAAAGAGAACGCACAGGAGAGTTTTCTCTAGAAAGAATATATACGAATACCACGTTATAAGGAAATACAGTGTTGCAGAGTAAAGACAAATAAGTACGTATTAGAACTACTTAAACTTTACAAGAAGAAATAACACATCGTACAAAATTATCTTGTATTTCCTAAACAACACGTTGTAACTCGAAAGATCTGGTGTTGCCTGTATGTCTAAATGTGTAGCCTCAAAAGAGAACCCACAGGAGAATTTTCTCTCGAAAAAATATGTCAGAATACCACGTTTTAAGGAAATCCAGCATCGTGCGAAATTATCTTGTTTTTCCTAAACAAATTGTTGTAAATTGAAAAGCTTTGGTGTTGCGTTTTTGTCTAAGCACGCAGCCTCAAAAGAAAACGCACATGAGAGTTTTTTCTTGAAAGAATATGTAAGAATACCACGTTATAAGGAAATACACTGTTGAGAGTAAAGACAAATAAGTACGTATTAGAAATACTTAAATTTTTTGAGAAGAAATAAAGCATCGTGCAATTAAGTTGTTTTTTTCCAAAACAACACGTTGTAACTAGAAAACATTTGGTGTTGAGTGTATGTCTAAGAGTGTAGCCTCAAAAGAGAACCCACAGGAGAGTTTTCTCTCGAAAAAAAATATGTCAGAATACCATGTTTTAAGGAAATCCGGCATCGTGCGAAATATCTTGCTTTTCCTAAACAACACGTTGTAACTCGAAAATCTTTGATGCTGCATGTATGTCTAAGTGTCTAGCCTCAAAAGAGAACGCACAGGAGAGTTTTCTCTCGAAATAATATGTAAGAATACCACGTTACAAGGAAATACAGTGTTGCAGAGTAAAGACAAATACATACGTATTAGAAATACTTAAACTTTACAAGAAGAAATAATGCATCATACTAAATTATCTTGTATTTCCTAAACAACACGTTGTAACTCGAAAAGATTTGTTGTTGCGTGTATGTCTAAACGTGTAGCCTCACAAGGGAAAACACAGGAGAATTTTCTCTTGAAAAAATATGTCAGAATACCAGGTTTTAAGGAAATACTACATCATGCGAAATTATCTTGTTTTGCCTAAACAACATATTGTAACTCAAAAATCTTTGGTGTTGAGTGTATGTCTAATTGTGTAGCCTCAAAAGAGAACGGACAGGAGAGTTTTCTCTCGAAAAAATATGTCAGAATACCACGTTTTAAGGAAATCCCGCATCGTGCGAAATTATCTTGTTTTTCCTAAACAACACCTTGTAACTCGAAAAGCTTTGGTGTTGCGTGTATGTCTAATTGTGTAGCCTCAAAAGCGAACGCATTGGAGAGTTTTTCTCGAAAAAATATGTCAGAATGCCACGTTTTAAAGAAATCCCGCATCATGCGAAATTATCTTGTTTTTCCAAACAACACGTTGTAACTCGAAAAGATTTGATGCTGCATGCATGTCTAAGTGTCTAGCCTCAAAAGAGAACATACAGGAGAGTTTTCTCTCGAAATAATATGTAAGAATACCACGTTACAAGGAAATACAGTGTTGCAGAGTAAAGACAAGTACGTACATATTAGAAATATTTAAACTTTACAAGAAGAAATAATGCATCGTACAAAATTATTTTGTATTTCCTAAACAACACGTTGTAACTCGAAAAGATTTGGTGTTGCGTGTATGTCTAAACGTGTAGCCTCAATAGAGAACACACAGGAGGATTTTCTCTTGAAAAAATATATCAGAATACCACGTTTTAAGGAAATCCTACATCGTGCGAAATTATCTTGTTTTTCCTAAACAACACGTTGTATCTCGAAATGCTTTGGTGTTGCGTGTATGTCTAAGCTTGCAGCCTCATAGGAGAACGCACAGGAGAGTTTTGTCTCGAAAGAATCTGTAAGAATACCACGTTATAAGGAAATACAGTGTTGCACAGTAAAGACAAATATGTACATATTAGAAATACTTAAATTTTTTGAGAACAAATAAAGCATCGTGCAAAATTATCTTGTTTTTCCTAAACAACACGTTGTAACTCGAAAAGATTTGGTGTTGAGTGTATGTCAAAGAGTGTAGCCTCAAAAGAGAACGCACAGGAGAGTTTTCTCTCGAGAAATTATGTCAGAATACCGTGTTTTAAGGAAAACCTGCATTGTGCGAAATATCTTGCTTTTCCAAAACAACACGTTGTAACTCGAAAAGCTTTGATGCTGCATGTATGTCTAAGTGTCTAGCATCAAAAGAGAATGCACAGGAGAGTTTTCTCTCGAAATAATATGTAAGAATACCACGTTGCAAGGAAATACATTGTTGCAGAGTAAAGACAAATCAGTACGTATTAGAAATACCTAAACTTTACAAGAAGAAACAACGTATCGTGAAAAATTATCTTGTATTTCCTAAACAACACGTTGTAACTCAAAATGATTTGATGTTGCGTGTATGTTTAAACGTGCAGCCTCAAAAGAGAACACAGAGGAGAATTTTCCCTTGAAAATATAGGTCAGAATACCACGTTTTAAGGAAATCCTACATCGTGAGAAATTATCATGTTTTTCCTAAACAACACGTTGTAACTCGAAAAGCTTTGGTGTTGCGTGCATGTCTCATTGTATAGCCTCAAAAGAGCACGTACAGGAGAGTTTTCTCTCGAAAAAATATGTCAGAATACCACATTTTAAGGAAATCCCGCATCGTGCGAAATTATCTTGTTTTTCCTAAACAACATGTTGTAACTCGAAATGCCTTGGTGTTGCATGTATGTCTAAGCATGCAGCCTCCAAAGAGAACGCACAGGAGAGTTTTCTCTCAAAAGAATATGTAAGAATACCACATTATAAGGAAATACAGTGTTGCAGAATACACAGGAGAGTTTTTTCTCGAAAGAATATGTAAGAATACCACATTATAAGGAAATACAGTGTTACAGAATACAGACAAATACGTACGTATTGGAAATATTTAAACATTACAAGTAGAAATAACGCATCGTGCAAAATTATCATGTTTTTCCTAAACAACACGTTGTAACTTGAAAACCTTTGGTGCTGCATGTATGTCTAAGTGTGTAGCCTCAAAAGAGAACTCACAGGAGAGTTTTCTCTCAAAATAATATGTAAGGATACCACGTTACAAGGAAATACAGTATTACAGAGTAAAGACAAATACATACCTATTAGAAATACTTAACCTTTAAGAGAAGAAATAACGCATGGTACAAAATTATCTTGTATTCCCTAAACAACGCATTTTAACTCGAAAAGATTTGGGGTTGCGTGTATGTCTAAGCGTGTATCGTAAAAGAGAACGCACAGGAGAGTTTTGTCTCGAAAAAAATATGTCAGAATACCATGTTTTAAGGAAATCCCGCATCCTGCGAAATCATCTTGTATTTCCTAAACAACACGTTGTAACTCGAAATACTTTGGTGTTGCGTGTATGTCTAAGCATGCAACCTCAAAAGACAACGCACAGGAGAGTTTTGTCTCGAAGGAATCTGTAAGAATATCACGTTATAAGGAAATACAGTGTTGCAGAGTAAAGACAAATATGTACTTATCGGAAATACTTAAACTTATGAGAAGAAATAATGCATCGTGCAAAATTATCTTGTTTTTCCTAAACAACACATTGTAACTTGAAAAGATTTGGTGGTGCGTGGATGTCTAAGCTTGTAGCCTCAAAAGAGAACGCATAGGAGAGTTTTCTCTCCAAAAAATATGTCAGAATACCACGTTTTAAAGAAATCCCGCATCGTGCGAAATATCTTGCTTTTCCTAAACAACACGTTGTAACTCGAAAAGATTTGGTGCTGCATGTATGTCTAAGTGTGTAGCCTCAAAAGAGAAGGCCCAGGGAATTTTTCTCTCGAAATAATATGTAAGAATACCACGTTACAAGGAAATACATTGTTGCAGAGTAAAGAAAAATACGTACGTATTAGAAATACTTAAACTTTATGAGAAGAAATAACACATCTTACAAAATTATCTTTAATTTCCTAAAAAACACGTTGTTACTCGAAAACATTTGGTGTTGCGTGTATGTCTAAACGAAACGTGTCACCTCAAAAGAGAACACACAGGTGAATTTTCCGTTGAAAAAATATGTAAGAATACCACGTTTTAAGGAAATCGTGCCTCGTGCGAAATTATCTTGTTTTTCCTAAACAAGTTGTAACTCGAAAAGCTTTGGTGTTGCTTGTATGTCTAAGCATGTAGCCTCAATAAAGAACGACAGGAGAGTTTTCTTTCGAAAAAATATTTCAGAATACCACGTTTTAAAGAAATCCTGCATCGTGCGAAATTATCTTGTTTTTCCTAAACAACTTGTTGTAACTCGAAAAGCTTTGGTGTTGCGTTTTTGTCTAAGCGTGCAGCCTCAAAGGAGAACGAACAGGAGACTTTTCTCTCGAAACAATATATAAGAATACCACGTTATAATGAAATACAGTGTTGCAGAGTAAAGACAAATACGTACGTATTGGATATACTTAAACTTTATAAGAAGAAATAATGCATCGTGCAAAATTATCTTGTTTTTCCTAAACAACATGGTGTAACTCGAAAAGCTTTGGTGTTGCGTGTATTTCTATGCTTGTAGCCTCTCTCTCGAAAGAATATGTACGAATACCACTTTAAAAGGAAATACAGTGTTGCAGAGGAAAGACAAATATGTATGTATTAGAAATACTCTAACTTTACAAGAAGAAATAACGCATCATACAAAATTATCTTGTATTTCCTAAACAACAAGTTGTAACTCGAAAGATCTGGTGTTGCCTGTATGTCTAAATGTGTTGCCTCAAAAGAGAACCCACAGGAGAATTTTCTCTCAAAAAAATATGTCAGAATACCACGTTTTACGGAAATCCTGCATCGTGCGAAATTATTTTGTTTTTCCTAAACAACACGTTGTAACTCGTAAAGTTTTGGGTGTTGCATGTATGTCTAAGTGTGCAGCCTCAAAAGAGAATGCACAGGAGAGTGTTCTCTCAAAAGAATATGTAAGAATAACACGTTATAAGGAAATACAGTGTTGCAGAGTAAGACAAATACGTACTTATTAGAAATACTTAAACTTTATGAGAAGAAATTAAGCATCGTACAAAATTATCTTGCATTTCCTAAAAAACACGTTGTAACTCGAAAGATTTGGTGTTGTGTGTATGTCTAAGCGAGTAGCCTCAAAGGAGAAGGCACAAGAGAGTTTTCTCTCGAAACAATATGTCAGAATACCACGTTTTAAGGAAATCCCTCATCATGCTAAATTATCTTGTTTTTCCTAAACAACTTGTTGTAACTCGAAAAGCTTTGGTGTTGCGTTTTTCTCTAAGCACGCAGCCTAAAAAGTGAACACACAGGAGAGTTTTCTCTTGAAAGAATATGTAAGAATACCACGTTATAAAGAAATACAGAGTTGCAGAGTAAAAACAAATACTTACGTATTAGAGATACTTAAACTTTTTGAGAAGAAATAAAGCATCGTGCAAAATTATCATGTTTTTCCTAAACAACACGTTGTAACTAGAAAAGCTTTGGTGTTGCGTGTATGTCTAAGCGTGTAGCCTCAAAAGAGAACGCACAGGAGCGTTTTCTCTCGAAAAAATATGTCAGAATACCACGTTTTAAGAAAATTCCGCATCGTGGGAAATTATCCTGTTTTTCCTAAACAACATGTTTTAACTCGAAAAGCTTTGGTGTTGCGTGTATGTCTAAGTATGTAGTCTCAAAAGAGAATGCACAGGAGAGTTTTCTCTCAAAAGAATATGGAAGAATACCACGTCCAAGGAAATACAGAGTTGCAGAGTAAAGAGAAATACGGATATATTTGAAATACATAACCTTACGAGAAAAAATAACACATCGTGCAAAATTATCTTGTTTTTCCTAAACAACACATTGGAACCCGAAAAGATTTGGTGTTGCGTGTATGACTAAGCATGTAGCCTCAAAAGAGAATGCACAGGAGAGTTTTTTATCGAAAAAATATGTCAGAATACCACTTTTAAGGAAATCCCGCATCGTGCGAAAATATCTTGTTTTTCCTAAACAACACGTTTTAACTCGAAAAGCTTTGGTGTTGCATGTATATCTAAGTGTGTAGCCTCAAAAGAGAATGCATATATGTAAGAATACCACGTTACAAAGAAATACAGTGTTGCAGAGTAAAGACAAATTCGTACGTATTAGAAAAACTTAAACTTTACGAGAAGAAATTATGCATCACACAAAGTTATTTTCCATTTCCTAAAAAACACGTTGTAACTCGAAAAGATTTAGTGTTGCGTGTATGTCTAAGCGAGTAGCCTCAAAGGAGAAGGCACAAGAGAGTTTTCTCTCGAAACAATATGTCAGAATACCACATTTTAAGGAAATCCTGCATCGTGCGAAATCTTGTTTTTCCTAAACAACTTGTTGTACCTCAAAAAGCTTTGGTATTGCGTTTCTGTCTAAGCGCGCAGCCTCAAAAGAGAATGCACAAGAGAGTTCTCTCTTGAAAGAATATGTAAAAAATACCACGTTATAAGGAAATACAGTGTTGCAGAGTAAAGACAAATACGTACATATTAGAAATACTTAAACTTTTTGAGAAGATATAAAGCATTGGGCAAAATTATCTTGTTTTTCCTAAACAACATGTTGTAACTCGAAAAGATTTGGTGTTGCATGTATTTCTAAGCGTGTAGCCTCAAAAGAGAATGCACAGGAGATTTTTCTATCGAAAAAATATCAGAATACCACGTTTTAAGGAAATCTCGCATCGTGGAAAATTATCCTGTTTTTCCTAAACAACATGTTTTAACTCCAAAAGCTTTGGTGTTGCATGTATGTCTAAGTGTGCAGCCTCAAAAGAGAATGCACAGGAGAGTGTTCTCTCAAAAGAATATGTAAGAATAACACGTTATAAGGAAATACAGTGTTGCAGAGTAAGACAAATACGTACTTATTAGAAATACTTAAACTTTATGAGAAGAAATTAAGCATCGTACAAAATTATCTTGCATTTCCTAAAAAACACGTTGTAACTCGAAAGATTTGGTGTTGTGTGTATGTCTAAGCGAGTAGCCTCAAAGGAGAAGGCACAAGAGAGTTTTCTCTCGAAACAATATGTCAGAATACCACGTTTTAAGGAAATCCCTCATCATGCTAAATTATCTTGTTTTTCCTAAACAACTTGTTGTAACTCGAAAAGCTTTGGTGTTGCGTTTTTCTCTAAGCACGCAGCCTAAAAAGTGAACACACAGGAGAGTTTTCTCTTGAAAGAATATGTAAGAATACCACGTTATAAAGAAATACAGAGTTGCAGAGTAAAAACAAATACTTACGTATTAGAGATACTTAAACTTTTTGAGAAGAAATAAAGCATCGTGCAAAATTATCATGTTTTTCCTAAACAACACGTTGTAACTAGAAAAGCTTTGGTGTTGCGTGTATGTCTAAGCGTGTAGCCTCAAAAGAGAACGCACAGGAGCGTTTTCTCTCGAAAAAATATGTCAGAATACCACGTTTTAAGAAAATTCCGCATCGTGGGAAATTATCCTGTTTTTCCTAAACAACATGTTTTAACTCGAAAAGCTTTGGTGTTGCGTGTATGTCTAAGTATGTAGTCTCAAAAGAGAATGCACAGGAGAGTTTTCTCTCAAAAGAATATGGAAGAATACCACGTCCAAGGAAATACAGAGTTGCAGAGTAAAGAGAAATACGGATATATTTGAAATACATAACCTTACGAGAAAAAATAACACATCGTGCAAAATTATCTTGTTTTTCCTAAACAACACATTGGAACCCGAAAAGATTTGGTGTTGCGTGTATGACTAAGCATGTAGCCTCAAAAGAGAATGCACAGGAGAGTTTTTTATCGAAAAAATATGTCAGAATACCACTTTTAAGGAAATCCCGCATCGTGCGAAAATATCTTGTTTTTCCTAAACAACACGTTTTAACTCGAAAAGCTTTGGTGTTGCATGTATATCTAAGTGTGTAGCCTCAAAAGAGAATGCATATATGTAAGAATACCACGTTACAAAGAAATACAGTGTTGCAGAGTAAAGACAAATTCGTACGTATTAGAAAAACTTAAACTTTACGAGAAGAAATTATGCATCACACAAAGTTATTTTCCATTTCCTAAAAAACACGTTGTAACTCGAAAAGATTTAGTGTTGCGTGTATGTCTAAGCGAGTAGCCTCAAAGGAGAAGGCACAAGAGAGTTTTCTCTCGAAACAATATGTCAGAATACCACATTTTAAGGAAATCCTGCATCGTGCGAAATCTTGTTTTTCCTAAACAACTTGTTGTACCTCAAAAAGCTTTGGTATTGCGTTTCTGTCTAAGCGCGCAGCCTCAAAAGAGAATGCACAAGAGAGTTCTCTCTTGAAAGAATATGTAAAAAATACCACGTTATAAGGAAATACAGTGTTGCAGAGTAAAGACAAATACGTACATATTAGAAATACTTAAACTTTTTGAGAAGATATAAAGCATTGGGCAAAATTATCTTGTTTTTCCTAAACAACATGTTGTAACTCGAAAAGATTTGGTGTTGCATGTATTTCTAAGCGTGTAGCCTCAAAAGAGAATGCACAGGAGATTTTTCTATCGAAAAAATATCAGAATACCACGTTTTAAGGAAATCTCGCATCGTGGAAAATTATCCTGTTTTTCCTAAACAACATGTTTTAACTCCAAAAGCTTTGGTGTTGCGTGTATGTCTAAGTGTGTAGTCTCAAAAGAGAACGCACAGGAGAGTTTACTCTCGAAAGAATAGGTAAGAATACAACTTTATAAGGAAATACAGTGTTGCAGAGTAAAGACAATTATGTATGTATTAGAAATACTTAAACCTTACGAGTAGAAATTACACATCGAACAAAATTATCTTGTGTTTCCTAAACAATATGTTGTAACTTGAAAAGATTTGGTGTTGCATGTATGTCTAAACGTGTAGCCTCAAAAGAGACCCCACAGGAGATTTTTTTCTCGAAAAAATATGTCAGAATACCACTTTTAAGGAAATCCCGCATCGTGCGAAATTATCTTGTTTTTCCAAAACAACACATTGTAACTCGAAAAGGTTTGGTGTTGCGTGTATGTCTAAGCGTGTAGCCTCAAAAGAGAACGCACAGGAGAGTTTTCTCTCGAAAGAATATGTAAAAATACCACGTTATGAGGAAATACAGAGTTGCAGAGTAAAGACAAATACATACGTATTGGAAACACTTAAGCTTTATGAGAAGAAATAACGCATCATCCAAAATTATCTTGTTTTTCCTAAACAACACATTGAAACTCGAAAAGATTTGGTGTTACGTGGATGTCTAAGCTTGTAGCCTCAAAAGAGAATGCATAGGAGAGTTTTCTCTAGAAAAAATATGTCAGAATACCATGTTTAAGGAAATCCCGCACCGTGCGAAATATCTTGCTTTTCCTAAACAACACGTTTATCTCGAAAAGCTTTGATGCTGCATCTATGTCTAAGTGTGTTGCCTCAAGAGAACGCACAGGAGAGTTTTCTCTCGAAATAATTTGTAAGAATACCACCTTACAAGGAAATACAGTGTTGCAGAGTAAAGACAAATACGTACGTATTAGAAATACTTAAACTTTAGGAGATGAAATAACGCATTGTAGAATATTATCTTGTATTTCCTAAACAACATGTTGTAAGTCGAAAAGATTTGGTTTTGCGTGTATGTCTAAACGTGTAGCCTCAAAAGGGAACACACAGGAGAATTTATTCTTGAAAAAATATGTCAGAATACCACGTTTTAAGGAAATCCTGCATCGTACGAAATTATCTTGTTTTTCCTAAACAACACGTTGTAACTTGAAAACCTTTGTTGTTGCGTGTCTGTCTAAGCATGCAGCCTCAAAAGAGAACACACAGGAGAGTTTTCTCTTGAAACAATATGTCAGAATACCACGTTTTAAGGAAATCCAGCATCGTGCGAAATTATCTTGTTTTTCCTCAACAACACGTTGTAACTCGAAATGCCTGGGTGTTGCGTGAATGTCTAAGCATGCAGCCTCAAAAGAGAATGCACGGGAGAGTGTTCTCTCGAAAGAATATGTAATAATAACATGTTATAAGGAAATACAGTGTTGCAGAGTAAAGACAAATAGGTACGTATAGGAAATGCTTGAACTTTACTAGAAGAAATAACGCATTGTGCAAAATTATCTTGTTTTTCCTAAACAACACATTGTAACTCGATAAGATTTGGTGGTGCGTGGATATCTAATCTTGTAGCCTCAAAAGAGAATGCATGGGAGAGTTTTCTCTCTAAAAAATATGTCAGAATACCATGTTTTAAGGAAATCCCGCATCATGCGAAATATCTTCCTTTTCCTAAACAACACGTTGTAACTCGAAAAGCCTTGGTGTTGCATGTATGTCTAAGTGTGTAGCCTCAAAAGAGAACGCACAGGAGAGTTTTCTCTCGAAATAATACGTAAGAATACCACGTTACAAGGAAATACAGTGTTGCAGTGTAAAGAAAAATGTGTACGTATAAGAAATAATTAAACTTTACGAGAAAAAATAACGCATCTTACAAAATTATCTTGTATTTCCTAAAAAACACGTTGTAACTCGAAAAGATTTGGTGTTGCGTGTATGTCTAAACGAAACGTGTCGCCTCAAAAGAGAACACACAGGTGAATTTTCCGTTGAAAAAAATATGCAAGAATACCACGTTTTAAGGAAATCGTGCCTCGTGCAAAATTATCTTGTTTTTCCTAAACAACACATTGTAACTCGAAAAGATTTGGTGTTGCCTGTATGTCTAAGCGTGTAGCCTCAAAAGAGAAGGTCCGGAGAGTTTTCTCTCGAAAAAAAATTTCAGAATACCACGTTTTAAAGAAATCCCGCATCATGCGAAATTATCTTGTTTTTCCTAAACAACTTGTTGTAACTCGAAAATCTTTGGTGTTGAGTTTTTGTCTAAGCATGCAGCCTCAAAAGAGAATGCACAGGAGAGGTTTCTCTAGAAAGAATATGTAAGAATACCACCTTATAATGAAATACAGTGTTGCAGAGTAAAAACAAATACTTATGTATTGGAAATTCTTAAACTTTATGAGAAGAAATAATGCATCCTGCAAAATTATCTTGTTTTTCCTAAACAACACGGTATAACTAGAAAAGCTTTGGTGTTGTGTGTATTTCTAAGCTTGTAGCCTCAAAAGAGAACGCACAGGAGAGTTTTCTCTCGAAAGATTATGTAAGAATACCACATTACAAGGAAATACAGTGTTGCAGAATAGACAAATACAACGTATTAGAAATACTTACCCTTATGAGAAGAAATAACGCATCGTACAAAATTATCTTGTATTTCCTAAACAACACGTTGTAATTCCAAAAGATTTGGTGTTGCGTGTATGTCTAAGCGTATAGCCTCAGAAGAGAATGCACAGGAGAGTTTTCTCTCGAAAGAATAAGTACGAATACCACGTTATAAGGAAATACAGTGTTGCATAGTAAAGACAAATACGTACCTATTAGAAATACTTAAACTTTACAAGAGGAAATAACGCATCGTACAAATTTATCTTGTATTTCCTAAACAACACGTTGTAACTCAAAGGATTTGGTGTTGCCTGTATGTCTAAATGTGTAGCCTCAAAAGAGAACCGACAGGAGAGTTTTCTCTCGAAAATATGTCAGAATACCACATTTTAAGGAAATCCTGCATCGTGCGGAAATATCTTGTTTTTCCTAAACAACACGTTGTAACTCAAAAATCTTTGGTGTTGCCTGTATGTCTAAGCGTGTAGCCTCAAATGAGAATGAAGAGGAGAGTTTTCTCTCGTAAGAATATGTAAGATACCACATTACATGGAAATACAGTGTTTCAGAAAAAAATACAAATACGTAAGTATTAGAAATGCTTAAACTTTATGAGAAGAAATAAAGCATCGTGCAAAATTATCTTGTTTTACCTAAAGAAGACACTGTAACTCGAAAAGATTTGGTGTTGCGTGTATGTCTAAGCGTTTAGCCTCACATGCTAATGCACAGGAGAGTTTTCCCTCGAAAAAATATGTCAGAATACCACGTTTTAAGGAAATCCCGCATCGTGGGAAATTATCTTGTTTTTCCTAAAAAACATGTTTTAACTCGAAAGGCTTTGGTGTTGCGTGTTTGTCTAAGTGTGTAGCCTCAAAAGAGAACGCACAGGAGAGTTTTCTCTTGAAAGAATATGTAAGAATACCACGTTATAAGAAAATACAGTGTTGCAGAGTAAAGACAAATACATACGTATTGGAAATACCTAAACTTTTCGAGAAGAAATAATGCATCGTGCAAAATTATCTGGTTTTCCTAAACAATATGGTGTAATTCGAAAAGCTTTGGTGTTGCATGTATGTCTAAGCTTGTAGCCTCAAAAGAGAACGCACAGGAGAGTGTTCTCTGAAAAGAATGTGTAAGAATACCTGTTTATAAGGAAATACAGTGTTGCAGAGTAAAGACAAATACCTACTTATTAGAAATACTTAAACTTTATGAGAAGAAATTTACCATAGTACAAAATTATCTTGTATTTCCTAAACAACTTGTTGTAACTCGAAAAGCTTTGGTGTTGCGTTTTTCTCTAAGTGCGCAGCCTCAAAAGAGAACGCACAGGAGAGTTTTCTCTTGAAAGAATATGTAAGAATACCACGTTATGAGTAAATACAGTGTTGCAGAGTAAAGACAATTACTTACGAATTAGAAATAATTAAACTTTTTGAGAAGAAATAAAGCATCATGCAAAATTATCTTGTTTTTCCTAAACAACACGTTGTAACTCGAAAATATTTGGTGTTGCGTGTATGTCTAAGCATGTAGCCTCAAAAGAGAACTCACAGGAGAGTTTTCTCTCGAAAAAATATGTCAGAATACCACGTTTTAAGGAAATCCCGCATCGTGGGAAATTATCCAGTTTTTCCTAAACAACATGTTTTAACTCGAAAAGCTTTGGTGTTGCATGTTTGTCTAAGTGTTTAGTCTCAAAAGAGATCGCACAGGAGAGTTTTCTCTCAAAAGAACATGTAAGAATACCACGTTACAAGGAAATACAGTGTTGCAGAGTAAAGACAAATACGTACGTATTAGAAATACATAACCTTTATGAGAAGAAATAACACATCGTGCAAAATTATCTTGTTTTTCCGAAACAACTCGTTGTAACTCGAAAAGATTTGGTGTTGCATATATGACTAAGCGTGTTGCATCAAAAGAGAACGCACAGGAGAGTTTTCTCTTGAAACAATATGTCAGAATACCACGTTTAATAAATCCTGCATCGTGGGTAATTATCATGTTTTTCGTAAACAGCACGTTGTACCTCGAAAAGGTTTGTTGTTGCGTGTCTGGCTAAGTGTGCAGCCTCAAAAGATAATACACAGGAGAGTTTTCTCTCAAAAGAATATGTAAGAATACCACGTTATGAGGAAATACAGTGTTGCAGAGTAAAGACAAATAAGTACGTATAAGAAATACGTAAACTTTACGAGAAGAAATTACGCATCGTACAAAATTATCTTGCATTTCCTAAAAAACACGTTGTAACTCGAAAAGATTTGGTGTTCCGTGTATGTCTAAGCGAGTAGCCTCAAAGGAGAAGGCACAAGAGAGTTTTCTCTCGAAACAATATGTCAGAATACCACGTTTTAAGGAAATCCCTCATCGTGCGAAATTATCTTGTTTTTCCTAAACAACTTGCTGTAACTCGAAAAGCTTTGGTGTTGCGTTTTTGTCTAAGCGTGCAGCCTCAAAAGAGAACGCACAGGAGAGTTTTCTCTTGAAAGAATATTTAAGAATACCACGTTATAAGGAAACACAGTGTGGCCGAGTAAAGAAAAATACGTACGTATTAGAAATACTTAAACTTTACGAGAAGAAATATTGCATCTTACATAATTATCTTGTATTTCCTAAAAAACACGTTGTAACTCGAAAAGATTTGGTGTTGCGTGTATGTCTAAACGTGTCGCCTCAAAAGAGAACACACAGGTGAATTTTCCCTTGAAAAAATATGTAGGAATACCACGTTTTAAGGAAATCCTGCATCGTGCGAAATTATCTTGTTTTCCTAAACAACACGTTGTAACTCGAAAAGATTTGGTGTTGCGTGTATGTCTAAACGTGTCGCCTCAAAAGAGAACACACAGGTGAATTTTCCCTTGCAAAATTATGTAGGAATACCACGTTTTCAGGAAATCCTGCATCGTGCGAAATTATCTTGTTTTCCTAAACAACACGTTGTAACTCGAAAAGCTTTGGTGTTGAGTGTATGTCTAAGCGTATAGCCTCAAAAGAGAATGCCAGGAGAGTTTTCTCTCCAAAAAATATGTCAGATTACCACATTTTAAGGAAATCCAGCATCGTGCGAAATTATCTTGTTTTACCTCAACAACTTGTTGTAACTCGAAAAGTTTTGGTGTTGCATTTTTGCCTAAGCGTGCAGCCTCAAAAAAGAATGCACAGGAGAGTTTTCTCTCGGAAGAACATGTAAGAATACCACGTTATAAGGAAATACAGTGTTGCAGAATAAAGACAAATATGTATGTATTGGAAATACTTAAACTTTACGAGAAGAAATAATGCATCGTGCAAAATTATCTTGTTTTTCCTAAACAACACTTTATAACTCGACATGATTTGGTCTTGCGTGTATGTCTAAACATGTAGTCTCAAAAGAGAACCCACAGGAGAATTTTCTCTCGACAAAATATGTCAGAATACGTTTTAAGGAAATCCATCATCCTGCGAAATTATCTTGTATTTCCTAAATAACACGTTGTAACTCGAAAAGATTTGGTGTTGCGTGTATATCTAAGCATGTCGCCTCAAAAGCGAACGCACAGAATAGTTTTCTCTCGAAACAATATGTCAGAATACCACGTTGTTAGGAAATCCCGCATCGTGCGAAATTATCTTGTTTTTCTTAAACAACATGTTGTAACTCGAAAAGGTTTGGTGTTGCGTGTATGTCTAAGCGAGTAGCCTCAAAAGAGAATGCACAGGAGAGTTTTTTTCTCGAAAGAATATGTAAGAATGCCACGTTATAAGGAAATATAGTGTTGCAGAGTAAAGACAAATACATACGTATTGGAAATACTTAAACTTTACCAAAAGAAATAAGGCATTGTGCAAAATTATCTTGTTTTACCTAAACAACACGTTGTAACTCGAAAAGATTTGGTGTTGCGTGTACATCTAAGCTTGTAGCCTCAAACGAGAACGCACAGGAGAGTTTTCTCTGAAAAAATATGTCAGAATACCACGTTTTAAGGAAATCCCGCATCATGAGAAATTATCTTCTTTTTCCTAAACAACATGTAACTCGAAATGCTTTGGTGTTGCGTTTAAGTCTAAGCGTATAGCCTCAAAAGAGAAAGCACAGGAGAGTTTTCTCTCGAAAAAATATGTCAGAATACCTCGTTTTAAGGATATCCCGCATCGTGTGAAATTATCTTGTTTTTCTTAAACAACACGTTATAACTCGAAAAGCTTCGGTGTTGTGTGTATGTCTAAGCGTGTAGCCTCAAAACAGAACGTACAGGAGAGTTTTCTCTCGAAAGAATATGTAAGAATACCACATTATAAGGAAATACAGTGTTGCAGAGTAAAGACAAATAAGTACTTATTAGAATTACTTAAACATTATGAGAAGAAATAATGCATCGTGCAATATTATCTTGTTTTTCCTAAACAACACGTTGTAACTAGAAAATATTTGGTGTTGCGTGTATGTCTAAGCATGTACCCTCAAATGAGAATGCAGAGGAGAGTTTTCTCTCGAAAAAATATGTCAGAATACCATGTTTTAAGGAAATCCTGCTTCGTGTGAAATTATCTTGTTATTCTTAAACAACACGTTGTACCTCGAACAGCTTTGGTGTTGCGTGTATGTCTAAGCGTTTAGCCTCACATGCTAATGCACAGGAGAGTTTTCCCTCGAAAAAATACGTCAGAATACCACGTTTTAAGGAAATCCCGCATCGTGGGAAATTATCTTGTTTTTCCTAAAAAACATGTTTTAACTCGAAAAGCTTTGGTGTTGTGTGTTTGTCTAAGTGTGTAGCCTCAAAAGAGAACGCACAGGAGAGTTTTCTCTCGAAAGAATATGTAAGAATACCACGTTATAAGAAAATACAGTGTTGCAGAGTAAAGACAAATACATACGTATTGGAAATACCTAAACTTTTCGAGAAGAAATAATGCATCGTGCAAAATTATCTGGTTTTCCTAAACAATATGGTGTAATTCGAAAAGCTTTGGTGTTGCATGTATGTCTAAGCTTGTAGCCTCAAAAGAGAACGCACAGGAGAGTGTTCTCTGAAAAGAATGTGTAAGAATACCTGTTTATAAGGAAATACAGTGTTGCAGAGTAAAGACAAATACCTACTTATTAGAAATACTTAAACTTTATGAGAAGAAATTCAGCATAGTACAAAATTATCTTGTATTTCCTAAAAAACACGTTGTAACTCGAAAAGATTTGGTGTTGCATGTATGTCTACGTGAGTAGCCTCAAAGGAGAAGGCACAAGAGAGTTTTCTATCGAAACAATATGTCAGAATACCACGTTTTAAGGAAATCCCTCATTGTGCGAAATTATCTTGTTTTTCCTAAACAACTTGTTGTAACTCGAAAAGCTTTGGTGTTGCGTTTTTCTCTAAGTGCGCAGCCTCAAAAGAGAACGCACAGGAGAGTTTTCTCTTGAAAGAATATGTAAGAATACCACGTTATGAGGAAATACAGTGTTGCAGAGTAAAGACAAATACTTACGAATTAGAAATAATTAAACTTTTTGAGAAGAAATAAAGCATCATGCAAAATTATCTTGTTTTTCCTAAACAACACGTTGTAACTCGAAAATATTTGGTGTTGCGTGTATGTCTAAGCGTGTAGCCTCAAAAGAGAACTCGCAGGAGAGTTTTCTCTCGAAGGAATATGTAAGAATACCACGTTATAAGGAAATACAGTGTTTCAAGTAAAGACAATACGTACTTATTAGAAATACTTAAACTTTACGAGAAGAAATAATGCATCGTGCAAAATTAACTTGTTTTTCCTAAACAACACGTTGTAACTCAAAAAGATTTGGTGTTGCGTGTATGTCTAAGCGTGTAGCCTCAAATGAGAATGCACAGGAGTGTTTTTTGTCGGAAAAATATGTCAGAATACCACGTTATAAGGAAATCCTGCATCGTGCGAAATTATCTTGTTTTTCCTAAACAACATGTTTTAACTCGAAAAGCTTTGGTGTTGCGTGTATGTCTAAGTGTGTAGTCTCAAAAGAGAATGCACAGGAGAGTTTTCTCTCGCAAGAATATGTAAGAATACCACGTAACAAGGAAATACAGTTTTGCAGAGTAAAGGCAAATACGTACATATTAGAAATACTTAAACTTTACAAGAAGAAATAACGCATCGTACAAAATTATCTTGTTTTTCCTAAACAACACGTTGGAGCTCGAAAACCTTTGGTGTTGCGTGTATGTCTAAGCTTGTAGCCTCAAAAGAGAAGGCACAGGAGGGTTTTGTCTGAAAAAAATACGTCAGAATACCACATTTTAAGGAAATCCGGCATCCTGAGAAATTATCTTCTTTTTCCTAAACAACATGTAACTCGAAATGCTTTGGTCTTGCGTTTATGTCTACGCCTGTAGCCTCAAAAGAGAATGAACAGGAGAGTTTTCTCTCGAAAAAATATGTCAGAATACCACGTTATAAGGATATCCCGCATCGTGTGAAATTATCTTATTTTTCTTAAACAACACGTTATAACTCGAAAAGCTTAGGTGTTGCATGTATGTCTAAGCGTGTAGCCTCAGAACAGAACGTACAGGAGTGTTTTTTCTCGAAAGAATATTTAGGAATATCACATTATAAGGAAATACAGAGTTGCATAGTAAAGGCAAATACATACTTATTAGAAATACTTAAATTTTATCAGAAGAAATAAAGCATCGTGCAATATTATCTTGTTTTTCCTAAACAACACATTGTAACTCGAAAAGATTTGGTGTTGCGTGTTTGTCTAAGCATGTAGCCTCAAAAGAAAATGCACAGCAGATTTTTTTCTCTAAAAATATGTCAGAATACCACGTTATAAGGAAATCCTGCATTGTGCGAAATTATCTTGTTTTTCCTAAACAACATGTTTTAACTCAAAAAGCTTTGGTGTTGCGTGTATGTCTAAGTGTGTAGCCTCAAAGGGAATGCACAGGAGAGTTTTCTCTCGCAAGAATATGTAAGAATACCAAGTTAGAAGGAAATACAGTTTTGCAGAGTAAAGGCAAATACGTACATATTATAAATACTTAAACTTTACAAGAAGAAATAACTCATCGTACAAAATTATCTTGTTTTGCCTAAACAACACGTTGCAGCTCGAAAAGCTTTGGTGTTGCGTGTATGTCTAAGCGTGTAACATAAAAAAAGAACGCACAGGAGTTTTCTCTCGAAAGAATATGTAAGAATACCATGTTATAAGGAAGTACAGTAATGCAGAGTAAAGACAAATTCTTACATATTAGAAATACTTAAACTTCACGAGAAGAAATAACGCACCGTGCAAAATTATCTTGGTTTTCCTAAACAACACATTGTAACTCAAAAAGCTTTGGTGTTGCGTGTATGTCTAAGCATGTAGCGTCAAAAGAGAATGCACAGGAGAGTTTTCTCTCGAAAGAATATGTAAGAATACCATGTTATAAGGAAATACAGTTTTGCAGATTAAAGACAAATACGTATGTATTAGAAATACTTAAACTTTATGGGAAGAAATAACGCACCGTACAAAATTATCTTGTATTTCCTAAACAACACGTTGTAACTCGAAAATATTTGGTGTTGCTTGTATGTCTAAGCGTTTAACCTCAAAAGAGAACGGAAAGGAGAGTTTTCTGTCTAAAAAATATGTCAGAATACCAAGTTTTAAGGAAATCCCGCATCGTGCGAAATTATCTTGTTTTTCCTAAACAACACGTTTTAACTGGAAAAGCTTTGGAGTTGCGTGTATGTCTAAGTGCGTAGCCTCAACAGAGAATGCACAGGAGAGTTTTCTCTAGAAAGAATATGTAAGAATACCACGTTACAAGGAAATACAGTTTTGCAGAGTAAAGACAAATATGTACATTTTAGAAATACTAAATCTTTACAAGAAGAAATAATGCGTCTTACAAAATTATCTTGTATTTCCTAAACAACACATTGTAACTCGAAAATATTTGGTGTTGCGTGTATGTCTAAGCATTTAGCCTCAAAACAGAACGCAAAGGGGAGTTTTCTGTCGTAAAAATATGTCAGAATACCACATTTTAAGGAAATCCCGCATCGTGCTATATTACCTTTTTTTTCTTAAACAACACTTTGTAACTCGAAAAGCTTTGGTGCTGCGTGTATGTCTAAGCGTGTAGCCTCAAAAGAGAATGCACAGGAAAGTTTTCTCTCGAAATAATATGTAAGAATTCCACGTTATAGCGCAATACAGAGTTTCAGAGTAAAAACCAATACCTACATATTAGAAATACTTAAAGTTTATGAGAAGAAATAACACATCATACAAAATTATCTTGTATTTCCTAAACAACACGTTGTAACTCAAAAAGATTTTGTGTTACGTGTATGTCTAAACGGGTAGCCTCAAAAGAGAACCGACAGGAGAATTTTCTCTAGAAAAAATATGTCAGAATACCACGATTTAAGGAAATCCTGCATCGTGCAAAATTATCTTGGTTTTCTAAAACAACACGTTGTAACTCGAAAAGGTTTGGTGTTGCTTGTATGTCTCAGCGTATAGCCTCAAAAGACAACGCACAGGAGAGTTTTCTGTCGAAAAAATATGTCAGAATACCACGTTTTAAGGAAATCCTTCATCGTGCGAAATTATCTTGTTTTTCCCAAACAACATGTTTTAACTCGAAAAGTTTTGATGTTGCGTGTATGTCTAAGTGTGTAGCCTCAAAAGAGAATAGACTGGAGAGTTTTCTCTCGCAAGAAAGTGTAAGAATACCATGTTACAAGGAAATACAGTTTTGCAGAGTAAAGAACAAAACGTACATATTAGAAATACTTAAACTTTACGAGAAGAAATAACGCATCGTACAAAATTATCTTGTATTTCCTAAACAACACATTGTAACTCGAAAGGATTTGGTGTGACATGTATATCTAAACATGTAGCCTCAAAAGAGAACGCACAGGAGTGTTTTCTCTCGAAAAAATATGTCAGAATACCACGTTTTAAGCAAATCACGCATAGTGCGTAATTATTTGGTTTTTCCGAAACAACATGTTGTAGTTCGAAAATATTTGGTGTTGCGTGTATGTCTAAGCGTGTAGCCTCAAAAGGAGAATGCACAGGAGAGTTTTCTCTAGAAAGAATATGTAAGAATACCACTTTATAAGAAAATACAGTGTTTCAGATTAAAGACAAGTACATACGTATTAGAAATACTTAAACTTTACGAGAAGAAATAACGATCGTACAAAATTATCTTGTATTTCCTAAACAACACGATGTAACTCGAAAAGATTTGGAGTTGCGTGTATGTCTAAGCGTTTAGCCTCAAAAGAACGCACAGCAGAGTTTTCTCTCTAAAAAATATGTCAGAATACCACGTTTTAAGGAAATCACGCATAGTGCGTAATTATCTGGTTTTTCCGAAACAACATGTTGTAGTTCGAAAATATTTGGTGTTGCGTGTATGTCTAAGCGTGTAGCCTCAAAAAGAGAATGCACAGGAGAGTTTTCTCTAGAAAGAATATGTAAGAATCCCACATTATAAGGAAATATAGTGTTGCAGCGTAAAGACAAATATGTACATATTGGAAACACTTAAACTTTACGAGAAGAAATAACGCATCATGCAAAATTATGTTGTTTTTCCTAAACAACACGTAACTCGAAAGGATTTTGTGTTACGTGTATGTCTATGGTTGTAGCGTCAAAACAGAACACACAGGAGAGATTTCCCTCGAAAAAATAAGTCAGAATACCACGTTTATGAAAATCCTGTATCGTGAGAAATTATCTTGTTTTTCCTAAACAACTTGTGTAACTCGAAAAGCTTAGGTGTTGTGTTTTTGTCTAAGTGTGCATCCTCAAAAGAGAATGCACAGGAGAGATTTCTCTCGAAAGAATATGTAAGAATACCACGTTATAAGGAAATATTTAAACTTTACGAGAAGAAATAATGCAACGTGAAAAATTACCTTGTTTTTCCTAAACCACACATAGTAACTCGAAAAGATTTGGTGTTGCGTGTATGTCTAAAAGTGTAGCCTCAAAACGGAAAGCACAGGAGAATTTTCTCTTGAAAAAATATGTCAGAATACCATGTTTTGAGGAAATCCTGCATCATGCGAAATTATCTTGTTTTTCCTAAACAACACATTGTAACTCGAAAAGCTTTGGTGTTGCTTGTATGTCTCAGCGTGTAGCCTCAAAAGAGAACGCACAGGAGAGTTTTCTATCGAATAAATATGTCAGAATACCACGTTTGAAGGAAATCCTGCATCGTGCGAATTTATCTTTTTTTTCCTTAACAAAGTGTTGTAACTCGAAAAGCTTTTGTGTTGACTTTTTGTCTAAGCATGCAGCCTCAAAAGAAAACGCACAGGAGAGTTTTCTCTCGAAAGAATATGTAAGAATACCACGTTATAAGGAGAGTAAAGGAGCTGCAGAGTAAAGACAAATACATACGTTATTAGAAATACTTAAACATTACGAGAAAAAATAAAGCATCGTACAACATTATCTTGTATTTCCTAAACAACACGTTGTAACTCGAAAGGATTTGGTGTTGCGTGTATGTCTAAGCATGTAGCCTCAAAAGAGAACGCACAGGAGAGTTTTCTCTCAAAAAATATGTCAGAATACCTCGTTTTTAGGAAATCCCGCATCGTGCAAAATTATCTTGTTTTTCTTAAACAGCACGTTGTAACTCGAAAAGCTTTGGTGCTGCGTGTATGTCTAAGTGTGTAGCCTCAAGAGAGAATGCACAGGAGAGTTTTCTTTTGAAAGAATATGTAAGAATACCATGTTATAAGGAAATACAGTATTGCAGAGTAAAGAAAAATACGTACGTATTGGAAATACTTAAACTTTATGAGAAGAAATAACGCATCATGCAAAATTATCTTGTTTTTCCTAAATAACACGTTGTAACTCGAAAAGCTTTGGTGTTGCTTGTATGTCTCAGCATGTAGCCGCAAAAGAGAGTGCACAGGAGAGTTTTCTCTCAAAAAAAATATGTCAAAATACCACGTTTTAAGGAAATCACGCATCGTGCGAAATTATCTTTTTTTCCTAAACAACTTGCTGTAACTCGAAAAGCTTTGGTGTTGCGTTTTTGTCTAAGCGTGCAGCCTCAAAAGAGAACGCACAGCAGAGTTTTCTCTCAAAAGAATATGTAAGAATACCACGTTATAAGCAAATACAGTGTTGCAGAGTAAAGACAAATACGTACATATTGGAAATACTTAAACTTTAAGAGAAGAATTAATGCATCGTGCATAATTATGTTGTTTTTCCTAAACAACACGTTGTAACTAAAAAAGGTTTGGTGTTGCTTTTATGTCTCAGTATGTAGCCTCAGAAGAGAATGCAGAGGAGAGTTTTCTCTCGGAAAAATATGTCAGAATACCACTTTTTAAGGAAATCCCGCATCGTGCGAAATTATCTTTTTTTTCCTAAACAACTTGATGTAACTCGAAAAGATTTGTTGTTGCGTTTTTGTATAAGCGTGCAGGTTCAAAAGAGAACGCACAGCAGAGTTTTCTCTCGAAAGAATATGTAAGAATACCACGTTATAAGGGAATACAGTTTTGCAGAGCAAAGATAAATACGTACTTATTGGAAATACTTAAACTTTAAGAGAAGAAATAACGCATGCTGCCAAATTATGTTGGTTTTCCTAAACAACACATTGTAACTCGAAAAGCTTTGGTGTTACGTGTATGTCTAAGTGTGTAGCCTCAAAGGAGAACGCACAGGAGAGTTTTCTCTCGAAAAAATATGTCAGAATACCACGTTTTAAGGAATTCACGCATCGTGGGAAATTACCTTTTTTTCCTAAACAACTTGTTGTAACTCGAAAAGCTTTAGTGTTGCGTGTATGTCTAAGAGTGTAGCCTCAAGAGAGAATGCACAGGAGAGTTTTCTCTGGCAAGAATATGTAAGAATACCACGATACAAGGAAATAAACTTTTGCAGAGTAAAGACAAATACGTACATATTAGAAATACTTAAACTTTGCAAGAAGAAATAACGCAACGTTAAAAATTATCTTGTATTTCCTAAACAACACGTGGTAACTCGAAAAGCTTTGGTGTTGCGTGTATGTCTAAGCGTGTAGCCTCAAAAGAGAACGCACAGGAGAGTTTTCTCTAGAAAGAATATGTAAGAATACCACGTTATAAGGAAGTACAGTGTTGCAGAGTAAGGACAAATACGTACTTATTAGAAATACTTAAACTTTAGGAGAAGAAATAACGAATCGTACAAAATTATCTTGTATTTCCTAAACATCATGTTGTAACTCGAAAAGATTTGGTGTTGCGTATATGTCTAAACGTGTAGACTCAAAGGAGTACCCACAGGAGAATTTTCTCTCGAAAAAATATGTCAGAATACCACGTTTTAAGGAAATCCTGCATTGTGAGATATTCTCTTGTTTTTCCTAAACAACACATTGTAACCCGAAAAGCTTTGGTGTTGCTTGTATTTCTCAGCATGTAGCCTCAAAAGAGAATGCACAGGAGAGTTTTCTCTCAAAAATATGTCAAAATACCACGTTTAAAGGAAATCCCGCATCTTGCAAAATTATCTTTTTTTCCTAAACAACTTGCTGTAACTCGAAAAGCTTTGGTGTTGCATTTTTCTCTAAGCGTGCAGCCTCAAAAGAGAACACACAGCAGAGCTTTCTCTCGAAAGAATATGTAAGAATACCACGTTATAAGGAAATACAGTTTTGCAGAGTAAAGACAAATACGTACTTATTGGAAATACTTAAACTTTACAAGAAGAAATAATGCATCGTGCAAAATTATCTTGGTTTTCCTAAACAACACGTTGTAACTCGAAAAGCTTTGGTGTTGCGTGTATGTCTAAGCGTGTAGCCTCAAAAGAGAACACACAGGAGAGTTTTCACTCGAAAGAATATGTAAGAATACCATGTTTTAAGGAAATAGAGTGTTGCAGAGAAAAGACAAATACATACGTATTAGAAATACTTAAACTTTACGAGAAGAAATAATGTATCTTAAAAAATTATCTTGTATTTCCTAAACAACACGTTGTAACTCGAAAAGATTTGGTGTTGCGTGTATGTCTAAAGGTGTAGCCTCAAAAGAGAACCCACAGGAGAAATGTCGAAAAATATGTCAGAATACCACGTTTTAAGGAAATCCTGCATCGTGCGAAATTATCTTGTTTTTCCCAAACAACACGTTGCAACTCGAAAAGCTTTGTTGTTGCGTGTATGTCTAAGCGTCTAGCCTCAAAAGGGAACGCACAGGAGAGTTTTCTCTTGAAAAAATATGTCAGAATATCACGTTTTAAGGAAATCCCGCATCGTTCGAAATTATCTTGTTTTTCTTAAACAACATCTTGTAACTCGAAAAGCTTTGGTGTTGCGTGTATGTCTAAGCGTGTAGCCTCAAAAGAGAACACACAGGAGAGTTTTCTCTAGAAAGAATATGTAAGAATACCACGTTATAAGGAAATACAATGTTGCAGAGTAAAGACAAATACGTACATATTGGAAATACTTAAACTTTACGAGAAGAATTAATGCATCATGCATAATTATATTGTTTTTCCTAAACAACACGTTGTAACTCAAAAAGGTTTGGAGTTGCTTGTATGTCTCAGCATGTAGCCTCAAAAGAGAATGCAGAGGAGAGTTTTCTCTCGAAAAAATATGCCAGAATACCACTTTTTAAGGAAATCCCGCATCGTGCGAAATTATCTTTTTTTTCCTAAACAACTTGTTGTAACTCAAAAAGCTTTGTTGTTGCATTTTTGTATAAGCGTGCAGCTTCAAAAGAGAACGCACAGCAGAGTTCTCTCTTGAAAGAATATGTAAGAATGCCACGTTATAAGGGAACACAGTTTTGCAGAGCAAAGACAAATACGTACTTATTGGAAATACTTAAACTTTAAGAGAAGAAATAACGCATCCTGCAAAATTATCTTGGTTTTCCTAAACAACACGTTGTAACTCGAAAAGCTTTGGTGTTGCGTGTATGTCTAAGCATGTAGCCTCAAGGGAGAACGCACAGGAGAGTTTTCTCTCGAAAAAATATGTCAGAATACCACGTTTTAAGGAATTCACGCATCGTGGGAAATTACCTTTTTTCCCCAATCAACTTGTTGTAACTCGAAAAGCTTTAGTGTTGCGTGTATGTCTAAGAGTGTAGCCTCAAGAGAGAATGCACAGGAGAGTTTTCTCTGGCAAGAATATGTAAGAATACCACGATACAAGGAAATACACTTTTGCAGAGTAAAGACAAATACGTACATATTAGAAATACTTAAACTTTACAAGAAGAAATAACGCAACGTTCAAAATTATCTTGTATTTCCTAAACAACACGTGGTAGCTCGAAAAGCTTTGGTGTTGCGTGTGTGTCTAAGCGTGTAGCCTCAAAAGAGAACGCACAGGAGAGTTTTCTCTAGAAAGAATATGTAAGAATACCACGTTATAAGGAAGTACAGTGTTGCATAGTAAGGACAAATATGTACGTATTAAAAATACTTAAACTTTAGGAGAAGAAATAACGAATCGTACAAAATTATCTTGTATTTCCTAAACAACATGTTGTAACTCGAAAAGATTTGGTGTTGCGTGTATGTCTAAACGTGTAGACTCAAAGGAGTACCCACAGGAGAATTTTCTCTCGAAAAAATATGTCAGTATACCACGTTTTAAGGAAATCCTGCATCATGTGAAATTCTCTTGTTTTTCCTAAACAACACGTTGTAACCCGAAAAGCTTTGGTGTTGCTTGTATGTCTCAGCATGTAGCCTCAAAAGAGAATGCACAGAAGAGTTTTCTCTCAAAAAATATGTCAAAACTCCACGTTTTAAGGAAATCCCGCATCGTGTGAAATGATCTTTTTTTCGTAAACAACACGTTGTAACTCGAAAAGCTTTGGTGTTGTCTGTATGTCTAAGCGTGTAGCCTCAAAAGAGAACACACAGGAGAGTTTTCACTCGAAAGAATATGTAAGAATACCACGTTTTAAGGAAATACAGTGTTGCAGAGAAAAGACAAATACATACGTATTAGAAATACTTAAACTTTATCAGAAGAAATAATGTATCTTAAAAAATTTATTTTGTATTTCCTAAACAACACGTTGTAACTCGAAAAGATTTGGTGTTGCGTGTATGTCTAAAGGTGTAGCCTCCAAAGAGAACCCACAGGAGAAATCTCGAAAAAATATGTCAGAATACCACGTTTTAAGGAAATCCTGCATCGTGCTAAATTATCTTGTTTTTCCCAAACAACACATTGTAACTAGAAAAGCTTTGTTGTTGCGTGTATGTCTAAGCGTTTAGCCTCAAAAGAGAACGCACAGGAGAGGTTTCTCTTGAAACATTATGTCAGAATACCACGTTTTAAGGAAATCCCGTATCGTGCGAAATTATCTTGTTTTTCCTAAACAAATTGTTGTAACTCGAAAAGCTTTGGTGTTGCATATATTTCTAAGCGTGCAGCCTCAAAAGAGAACGCACAGAAGAGTTTTGTCTCAAAAGAATATGTAACAATCCCACATTAGAAGGAAATACAGTGTGGCAGAGTAAAGACAAATGCCTACTTATTGGAAATACTTAAACTTTACGAGAAGAAATAACGCATCCTGCAAAATTATCTTGGTTTCCTAAACAACACATTGTAACTCGAAAAGCTTTGGTGTTGCGTTTATGTCTAAGCGTGTAGCCTCAAAAGAGAACGCACAGGAGAGTTTTAATTCGAAAGAACATGTAAGAATACCACGTTATAAGGATATACAGTGTTGCAGAGTAAAGACAAATACGTACATATTAGAAATACTTAAACTTTACGAGAAGAAATAATGCATCGTGCAATATTATCTTGTTTTCCTAAACAATACATTGTAACTTGAAATGATATGGTGTTGCGTGTATGTCTAAACGTGTATCCTCAAAAGAGAACCCACAGGAGAATTTTCTCTCGAAAAAATATGTCAGAATTCCACGTTTTAAGGAAATCCTGCATCGTGCGAAATTATCTTGTTTTTCCTAAACAACACGTTGTAACTCGAAAAGCTTAGGTGTTGCATCTGTGTCTAAACGTGTAGACTCAAAGGAGTACCCACAGGAGAATTTTCTCTCGAAAAAATATGTCAGAATACCACGTTTTAAGGAAATCCTGCATCGTGAGAAATTCTCTTGTTTTTCCCAAACAACACGTTGTAACTCGAAAAGCTTTGTTGTTGCATGTATGTCTAAGCATCTAGCCTCAAAAGAGAACGCACAGGAGAGTGTTAATTCGAAAGAATATGTAAGAATACCACGTTATAAGGAAATACATTGTTGCAGAGTAAAGACAAATACGTACGTATTAGAATTACTTAAACTTTACTAGAAGAAATAACGCATCGTGCAATATTATCTTGATTTTCCTAAACAACACGTTGTAACTGGAAAAGATATGGAGTTGCGTGTATGTCTAAACGTGTAGCCTCAAAAGAGAACCCACAGGAGATTTTTCTCTCGAAAAAATAAATCAGAATTCCACGTTTTAAGGAAATCCCGCATCGTGCGAAATTATCTTGTTTTTCTTAAACAACATGTTGTAACTCGAAAATGTTTGGTGTTGCGTGTAGGTCTAAGCGTGTAGCCTCAAAAGAGAATGCACAGGAGAGTTTTCTCTCGAAAGAATATGTAAGAATACCACGTTATAAGGAAATATAGTGTTGCAGAGTAAAGACAAATACATACGTATTGTAATTACTTAAACTTTACCAGAAGAAATAACGCATTGTGCAAACTTATCTTGTTTTTCCTAAACAACACGTTGTAACTCAAAAAGATTTGGTGTTGCGTGTATGTCTAAGCTTGTAGCCTCAAAGGAGAACGTACAGGAGAGTTTTCTCTGAAAAAATATGTCAGAATACCACGCTTTAAGGAAATCCCACATCGTGAGAAATTATCTTGCTTTTCCTAAACAACATGTAACTCGAAATGCTTTGGTGTTGTGTTTATGTCTAAGCGTGTAGCCTCAAAAGAGAAAGCACAGGAGAGTTTTCTCTCGAAAAAATATGTCAGAATACCACGTTTTAAGGATATCCTGCATCGTGCGAAATTATCTTGTTTTTCTTAAACAACACGTTATAACTTGAAAAGCTTTGGTGTTGCGTGTAAGTCTAACTGTGTAGCCTCAAAACGGAACGCACAGGAGAGTTTTCTCTCGAAAGAATATGTTAGAATACCACATTATAAGGAAATACAGTGTTGCAGAGTAAAGACAAATACGTACTTATTAGAAATACTTAAACTTTATGAGAAGAAATAATGCATCGCGCAATATTATCTTGTTTTTCCTAAACAACACGTAGTAACTAGGAAAGATTTGGTGTTGCGTGTATGTCTAAGCATGTAGCCTCAAATGAGAATGCAGAGGAGAGTTTTCTCTCGAAAAAATATGTCAGAATACCACGTTTTAAGGAAATCCTGCTTCGTTTGAAATTATCTTGTTATTCTTAAACAATACGTTGTAACTCAAATAGCTTTGGTGTTGCGTGTATGTCTAAGTGTGTAGCCTCAAAAGAGAATGCACAGGAGAGTTTTCTCTCGAAGGAATAGGTAAGAATAGCACGTTATAAGGAAATACAGTGTTTCAGAGTAAAGACAATACGTACGTATTAGAAATACTTAAACTTTACGAGAAGAAATAACACATCGTGCAAAATTAACTTGTTTTTCCTAAACAACAGGTTGTAACTCAAAAAGATTTGGTGTTGCGTGTATGTCTAAGCGTGTAGCCTCAAATGAGAATGCACAGGAGAGTTTTTTCTCAAAAAAATATGTCAGAATACCACGTTATAAGGAAATCCTGCATCGTGCGAAATTATCTTGTTTTTCCTAAACAACATGTTTTAACTCAAAAATCTTTGGTGTTGCGTGTATGTCTAAGTGTGTAGCCTCAAAAGAGAATGCACAGGAGAGTTTTCTCTCGCATGAATATGTAAGAATACCACGTTACAAGGAAATACAGTTTTGCAGAATAAAGGCAAATACGTACATATTAGAAATACTTAAACTTTACAAGAAGAAATAATGAATCGTACAAAATTATCTTGTTTTTCCTAAACAACACGTTGGAGCTCAAAAAGCTTTGGTGTGGCGTGTATGTCTAAGCTTGTAGCCTCAAAAGAGAACGCACAGGAGAGATTTCTCTGAAAAAATATGTCAGAATTCCACATTTTTAGGAAATCCCGCATCGTGAGAAATTATCTTGTTTTTCCTAAACAACTTGTAACTCGAAAAGCTTTGGTGTTGCGTTTATGTCTACGTGTGTAGCCTCAAAAGAGGACGCACAGGAGAGTTTTCTCTCGAAAAAATATGTCAGAATACCACGTTTTAAGGATATCCTGCATCGTGGGAAATTATCTTGTTTTACTTGAACAACACGTTATAACTTGAAAAGCTTTGGTGTTGCGTGTATGTCTAAGCGTGTAGGCTCGAAACAGAACGCGCAGGAGAGTTTTCTCTCGAAAGAATATGTAAGAATACCACATTATAAGGAAATACAGTGTTGCAGAGTAAAGAAAAATACATAGTTATTAGAAATACTTAAACTTTATGAGAAGAAATAACGCATCATGCAATATTATCTTGTTTTTCCTAAACAACACATTGTAACTCGAAAAGATTTGGTGTTGCATGTTTGTCTAAAACTTAACGAGAAGAAATAACGCATCGTGCAAAATTATCTTGGTTTTCCTAAACAACATGTTGTAACTCGAAAAGCTTTGGTGTTGCGTGTATGTCAAAGCGTGTAGCCTCAAAAGAGAACGCACAGGAGAGTTTTAATTCGAAAGAATATGCAAGAATACCATGTTAGAAGGAAATACAGTGTTGAAGATTAAAGGCAAATAAGTACGTATTAGAAATACTTAAACTTTAGGAGAAGAAATAACGCATCGTGCAATATTATATTGTTTTTCCTAAACAACACGTTGTAACTCGAAAAGATATGGAGTTGCGTGTATGTGTAAACGTGTAGCCTCAAAAGAGAACCCACAGAAGAAATTTCTCTCAACAAAATCTGTCAGAATACCACATTTTAAGGAAATCCCGCATCATGAGAAATTATCCTGATTTTCTTAAACAACACGTTGTAACTCGAAAAGCTTTGGTGTTCAGTGTATGTCTAAGTGTGTAGCCTCAAAAGAGAACGCACAGGAGAGTTTTCTCTCGAAAGAATATGTAAGAATACCACGTTATAAGGAAATATAGAATTGCAGAGTAAAGGCAACTACGTACATATTACAAATATGTAAACTTTACAAGAAGAAATAACGCGTTGTGCAAAATTATCTTGGTTTTCCTAAACAACACGTTTAACTCGAAAAGATTTTGTGTTGCGTGTATGTCTAAACGTGTAGCCTCTAAAGAGAACCCACAGGAGAATTTTCTCTCGAAAAAATATGTCAGAATACCACGTTATAAGGAAATACAGTGTTTTAGAGTAAAGAAAAATATGTACGTATTAGAAATACTTAAACTTTACGAGAAGAAATAAAGCATCATGCAAAATTATCTTGTTTTTCTTAAACAACACGTTGTAACTCGAAAAGCTTTGGTGTTGCATGTATGTCTAAGCGTGTAGCCTCAAAAGAGAATGCACAGGAGAGTTTTCTCTCGAAAAAAATATGTCAGAAACCACATTTTAAGGAAATCCTGCATCGTGCGAAATTATCTTTTTTATCCTAAACAACTTGTTGTAACTCGAAAAGCTTTGGTGTTGCGTGTATGTCTAGGAGTATAGCCTCAAAAGAAAATGCACAGGAGAGTTTTCTCTCGCAAGAATATGTAAGAATACCACGTTACAAGAAAATACAGTTTTGCAGAGTAAAGACAAATACGTACATATTAGAAATACTTAAAATTTACGAGAAGAAATAACACATCATACAAAATTATCTTGTATTTCCTAAAAAACACGTTGTATCTCGAAAAGCTTTGGTGTTGCGTGTATGTCTAAGCGTTTAGCCTCAAAAGAGAATGCACAGGAGAGTTTTCTCTCGAAAAAAACACGTCAAAATACCACGTTTTAAGAAAATCCCGCATCGTGAGAAATTATCTTGTTTTTCCTAAACAACTTGTTGTAACTCGAAAAGCTTTGGTGTTCTGTATTTGTCTAAGCGTGCATCCTTAAAAGAGAACTCACAGGAGAGTTTTCTCTCGAAAGAATATGTAAGAATACCACGTTATAAGGAAATATAGTGTTGCAGATTAAAGACAAAAACGTACATAATTGAAATACTTAAACTTTACCAGAAGAAATAACACATCGTGCAAAATTATCTGGTTTTTCCAAAACAACATGTTGTAATTCGAAGTGATTTGGTGTTGCCTGTATGTCTAAGCTTGTAGCCTCAAAAGAGAACGCCCAGGAGAGTTTTCTCTCGAAAAAATATGTCAGAATACCACGTTTTAAGGAAATCCTGCATCGTGCGAAATTATCTTGTTTTCTTAAACAACACGTTGTAACTCGAAAAGCTTCGATGTTGCGAATATGTCTAAGTGTGTAGCCTCAAAAGAGAACGCACAGGAGAGTTTTCTCTTGAAAGAATATGTAGGAATACCATGTTATAAGGAAATACAGTGTTTCAGAGTAAAGAAAAATACGTAGGTATTAGAAATACTTAAACTTTACGAGAAGAAATAAAGCATCGTGCAAAATTATCTTGTTTTTCCTAAACATCACGTTGTAACTCAAAAGGATTTGGTGTTGCGTGTTTGTCTAAGCGTGTAGCCTCAAAAGAGAACGCACAGGAGATTTTTTTCTCGAAAAATCATGTCAGAATACCACGTTATAAGGAAATCCTGCATTGTGCGAAATTATCTTGTTTTTCCTAAACAACATGTTTTAACTTGAAAAGCTCTGGTGTTGCGTGTATGTCTAAGTGTGTAGCCTCAAAAGAGAATGCACAGGAGAGTTTTCTCTCTTAAGAATATGTAAGAATACCACGTTACAAGGAAATACAATTTTGCAGATTAAAGACAAATACATACATATTAGTAATACTTAAACTTTACAAGAAGAAATAACGCATCGTACAAAATTATCTTGTATTTCCTAAACAACACGTTGTAACTCGAAAGATCTGGTGTTGCCTGTATGTCTAAATGTGTAGCCTCAAAAGAGAACCCACAGGAGAATTTTCTCTCGAAAAAATATGTCAGAATACCACGTTTTAAGAAAATCCCGCATCGTGCGAAATTATCTTGCTTTTCATAAAAAACACATTGTAACTCGAATAGATTTGGTGTTGAATGTATGTCTAAGCTTGTAGCCTCAAAAGAGAACGCACAGGAGAGTTTTCTGTCAAAAAATATGTCAGAATACCACGTTTTAAGGAAATCCCCGATCGTGCCAAATTATCTGGTTTTTCCTAAACAACACCTTGTAACTTGAAAACCTTTGGTGTTGCGTGTATGTCTAGGCGTGTAGCCTCAAAACAGAACGCACAGGAGAGTTTTCACTCGAAAGAATATGTAAGAATACCACGTTAAAAGGAAATACAGTGTTGCAGAGTAAAGACAAATACGTACTTATTAGAAATACTTAAACTTTACAAGAAGAAATAACGCATCGTGCAATATTATCTTGTTTTTCCTAAACAACACGTTGTAACTCAAAAAGATTTGGTGTTGCGTGTATGTCTAAACGTGTAGCCTCAAAAGAGAACCCACAGGAGAATTATCTCTCGAAAAAATATTTCAGAATATCATGTTTTAAGGAAATCCTTCATCGTGCAAAATTATCTTGTTTTTCCTAAACAACATGTTTAAACTCGAAAACCTTTGGTGTTGCGTGTATGTCTAAGTGTGTAGCCTCAAAAGAGAATGCACAGGAGAGTTTTCTCTCGCAAGAATATGTAAGAATAGCATGTTATACGGAAATAGAGTTTTGCAGAGTAAAGACAAATACGTACATATTAGAAATACTTAAACTTTACGAGAAGAAATAACGCATCATACAAAATGATCTTATATTTCCTAAACAACACGTTGTAACTCGAAAAGATTTGTTGTTGCGTGTATGTCTAAACGTGTAGCCTCAAAAGAGTACCCACAGGAGAATTTTCTCTCTAAAAAATATGTCAGAATACCACGTTTTAAGGAAATCCTGCATTGTGCGAAATTATCTTTTTTTCCTAAACAACTTGTTGTAACTCGAAAAGATTTGTTGTTGCGTTTTTGTCTAAGCATGCAGCCTCAAAAGAGAATGCACAGGAGAGTTTTCTCTAGAAAGAATATATAAGAATACTACGTTTAAGGAAATCCCGCATCGTGCGAAATTATCTTTTTTTTTCTTAAACAACACGTTGTAACTCGAAAAGCTTTGGTGTTGTGTGTATGTCTAAGCGTGCAGCCTCAAAAGAGAATGCAAGGAGAGTTTTCTCTCGAAAGAATATGTAAGAATACCACTTTATAAGGAAATACAGTGTTGCAGAGTAAAGACAAATACGTACCTATTAGAAATACTTAAACTTTACGAGAAGAAATAACACATCGTAAAAAATTATCTTGTATTTACTAAACAACACGTTGTAACTCGAAAAGCTTTGGTGTTGCGTGTACGTCTAATTGTGTAGCCTCAAAAGAGAATGCACAGGAGAATTTTCACTCAAAAAAGTATGTCAGAATACCACGTTTTAAAGAAATCCCGCATCGTGCGAAATTTTCTTGTTTTTCCTAAACAACATGTTGTAACTCGAAATGCTTTGGTGTTGCGTGTATGTCTAAGCATGCAGCCTCAAAAGAGAATGAACAGGAGAGTTTTCTCTCGAAAGAATATGTAAGAATACCACGTTTAAGTAAATCCCGCACCATGCGAAATTATCTTGTTTTTCCTAAACAACACGTTTTAACTAGAAAAGCTTTGGCGTTGCGTGTATGTCTAAGTGTCTAGCCTCAAAAGAGAACGCACATGAGAGTTTTCTCTCGAAAGCATATGTAAGAATTCCACGTTTTAAGGAAATGCCGCATCTTGCAAAATTATCTTGTTTTTTACTAAACAACACGTTGTATCTCGAAATGCTTTGGTGTTGCGTGTATGTCTAAGCTTGGAGCCTCAAAGGAGAACTCACAGGAGAGTTTTGTCTCAAAAGAAGATGTAAGAAAACCATGTTATAAGGAAATACAGTGTTGCACAGTAAAGACAAATATGTACATATTAGAAATACTTAAATTTTTTGAGAAGAAATAAAGCATCGTGCAAAATTATCTTGTTTTTCCTAAACAACACGTTGTAACTCGAAAAGATTTGGTGTTGAGTGTATGTCAAAGAGTGTAGCCTCAAAAAAGAACGCACAGGAGAGTTTTCTCTCGAGAAAATATGTCAGAATACCATGTTTTAAGGAAAACCAGCATTGTGTGAAATATCTTGCTTTTCCTAAACAACAAGTTGTAACTCGAAAAGCTTTGATGCTGCATGTATGTCTAGGTGTCTAGCCTCAAAAGAGAACGGACAGGAGAGTTTTCTCTCGAAATAATATGTAAGAATACCACGTTACAAGGAAATACATTGTTGCAGAGTAAAGACAAATAAGTACGTATTAGAAATACTTAAACTTTACAAGAAGAAATAACACATCTTACAATATTATCTTTAATTTCCTAAAAAACACCTTGTAACTCGAAAACATTTGGTGTTGCGTGTATGTCTAAACGAAACGTGTCGCCTCAAAAGAGAACACACAGGTGAATTTTCCCTTGAAAAATATGTAAGAATACCACGTTTTAATGAAATCGTGCCTCGTGCGAAATTATCTTGTTTTTCCTAAACAAGTTGTAACTCGAAAAGCTTTGGTGTTGCGTGTATGTCTAAGCGTGTAGCCTCAATAGAGAACGACAGGAGAGTTTTCTTTCGAAAAAATATTTCAGAATACCACGTTTTAAAGAAATCCCGCCTCGTGCGAAATTATCTTGTTTTTCCTAAACAACTTGTTGTAACTCGAAAAGCTTTGGTGTTGCGTTTTTGTCTAAGCATGAAGCCTCAAAAGAGAACGCACAGGAGAGTTTTCTTTTGAAAGAATATATAAGAATACCACGTTATATGGAAATACAGTGTTGCAGAGTAAAGACACATACATACGTATTGGAAATACTTAAACTTTACGAGAAGAAATAATGCATCTTGCAAAATTATCTTGTTCTTCCTAAACAACATGGTGTAAAACTCGAAAAGCTTTGGTGTTGCGTGTATATCTAAGCATGTAGCCTCAAAAGAGAACGCACAGGAGAGTTTTCTCTAGAAAGAATATGTACGAATACCACGTTATAAGGAAATAAAATGTTGCAGAGTAAAGACAAATACGTACGTATTAGAACTACTTAAACTTTACAAGAAGAAATAACACTTCATACAAAATTATCTTGTATTTCCTAAACAACACGTTGTAACTCGAAAGATGTGGTGTTGCCTGTATGTCTAAATGTGTAGCCTCAAAAGAGAACCCACAGGAGAATTTTCTCTCGAAAAAATATGTCAGAATACCACGTTTTATGGAAATCCCACATCGTGCGAAATTATCTTGTTTTTCCTAAACAAATTGTTGTAACTCAAAAAGCTTTGGTGTTGCATTTTTGTCTAAGCGCACAGCCTCAAAAGAGAACGCACATGATAGTTTTCTCTTGAAAGAATATGTAAGAATACCACATTATAAGGACATACAGTGTTGCAGAGTAAAGACAAATAAGTACGTATTAGAAATACTTAAATTTTTTGAGAAGAAATAAAGCATCGTGCAAAATTAAATTGTTTTTTTCCTAAACAACACGTTGTAACTTGAAATGATTTGGTGTTGAGTGTATTTCTAAGAGTGTAGCCTCAAAAGCAAACACACAGGAGAGTTTTCTCTCAAAAAAATATGTCAGAATACTATGTTTTAAGGAAATCCTGCATCGTGCGAAATATCTTGCTTTTCCTAAACAACACGTTGTAACTCGAAAAGCTTTGATGTTGCATGTATATCTAAGTGTCTAGCCTCAAAAGAGAATGCACAGGAGAGTTTTCTCTCGAAATAATATGTAAGAATACCACGTTACAAGGAAATACAGTGTTGCAGAGTAAAGACAAAAACGTACGTATTAGAAATACTTAAACTTTACAAGAAGAAATAATGCATCGTACAAAATTATCTTGTATTTCCTAAACAACACGTTGTAACTCGAAAAGATTTGGTGTTGCGTGTATGTCTAAACGTGTAGCCTCAAAAGAGAAAACACAGGAGAATTTTCTCTTGAAAAAATATGTCAGAATACCAGGTTTTAAGGAAATACTACATCGTGCGAAATAATTTTGTTTTTCCTAAACAACACGTTGTAACTCAAAAATCTTTGGTGTTGCGTGTATGTCTAATTGTGTAGCCTCAAAAGAGATTGCACAGGGGAGTTTTCTCTCGAAAAAATATGTCAGAATACCACGTTTTAAGGAAATCCCGCATCGTGCGAAATTAACTTGTTTTTCCTAAACAACAGGTTGTAACTCGAAAAGCTTTGGTGTTGCGTGTATGTCTCATTGTGTAGCCTCAAAAGAGAACGCACAGGAGAGTTTTCTCTCGAAAAAATATTTCAGAATACCACGTTTTAAGGAAATCCCGCATCATGCGAAATTATCTTGTTTTTCCTAAATGAATTGTTGTAACTCGAAAAGCTTTGGTGTTGCGTTTTTGTCTAAGCGCGCAGCCTCAAAAGAGAATGCAAATGAGAGATTTCTCTTGAAAGAATATGAAAGAATACCACGTTATAAGGAAATACAATGTTGCAGAGTAAAGACAAATACATACGTATTAGAAATACTTAAATTTTTTGAGAAGAAATAAGGCATCGTGCAAAATTAAATTGTTTTTTTCCTAAACAACACGTTGTAACTTGAAAAGATTTGGTGTTGAGTGTATGTCTAAGAGTGTAGCCTCAAAAGGGAACGCACAGGAGAGTTTTCTCTCGAATAAAAATATGTCAGAATACCATGTTTTAAGGAAATCCGGCATCGTGCGAATTATCTTGATTTTCCAAAACAACACATTGTAACTCGAAAAGCTTTGATGCTGCATGTATGTATAAGTGTCTAGCCTCAAAAGAGAACGCACAGGAGAGTTTTCTCTCGAAATAATATGTAAGAATACCATGTTACAAGGAAATACAGTGTTGCAGAGTAAAGACAAGTACGTACGTATTAGAAATACTTAAACTTTAGAAGAAATAAGGCATCGTACAAAATTATCTTTTATTTCCTAAACAACACGTTGTAACTCGAAAAGATTTGGTGTTGCGTGTATGTCTAAACGTGTAGCCTCAGAAGAGAACACACAGGAGAATTTTCTCTTGAAAAATGTCAGAATACCACCTTTTAAGGAAATACTACATCGTGCGAAATTATCTTGTTTTTCCTAAACAACATGTTGTAACTTGAAAATCTTTGGTGTTGCGTGTATGTCTAATTGTGTAGCCTCAAAAGAGAACGGACAGGAGAGTTTTGTCTCGAAAAAATACGTCAGAATACCACGTTTTAAGGAAATCCAGTATCGTGCGAAATTACCTTGTTTTTCCTAAACAACATGTTGTAACTCGAAAAGCTTTGATGTTGCGTTTTTGTCTAAGTGTGCAGCCTCAAAAGAGAACGCACATGAGAGTTTTCTCTTGAAAGAATATGTAAGAATACCACATTATAAGGATATACAGTGTTGCAGCGTAAAGACAAATAAGTATGTATTAGAAATACTTAAATTTTTTGAGAAGAAATAAAGCATCGTCCAAAATTAAATTGTTTTTTTCCTAAACAACACGTTGTAATTAGAAATGATTTGGTGTTGAGAGTATGTCTAAGAGTATAGCCTCAAAAGCGAACACTCAGGAGAGTTTCCTCTCAAAAAAAAAAATATGTCAGAATACCATGTTTTAAGGAAATCCTGCATCGTGCAAAATATCTGGCTTTTCCTAAACAACACGTTGTAACTTGAAAAGCTTTGATGCTGCATGTATGTCTAAGTGTCTAGCATCAAAAGAGAACGCACAGGAGAGTTTTCTCTCGAAATAATATGTAAGAATACCACATTACAAGGAAATACAGTGTTTCAGAGTAAAGACAAATATGTATGTATTAGAAATACTTAAACTTTACAAGAAAAAATAATGCATCGTACAAAATTATCTTGTATTTCCTAAACAACACGTTGTAACTCGAAAAGATTTGGGGTTGCGTGTACGTCTAAACGTGTAGCCTCAAAAGAGAACACACAGGAGAATTTTCTCTTGAAAAAAAATGTCAGAATACCACGTTTTAAGGAAATACTACATCGTGCGAAATAATCTTGTTTTTCCTAAACAACACGTTGTACCTAAAAATCTTTGGTGTTGCGTGTATGTCTAATTGTTTAGCCTCAAAAGAGAATGCACAGGAGAGTTTTCTCTCGAAAAAATATGTCAGAATACCAAGTTTTAAGGAAATCCGCATCGTGCGAAATTAACTTGTTTTTCCTAAACAACAGGTTGTAATTCGAAAAGCTTTGGGGTTGTGTGTATGTCTAATTGTGTAGCCTCAAAAGAGAACTCACAGGAGAGTTTTCTCTCTCAAAAATATGTCAGAATACCACGTCATAAGGAAATCCCGCATCATGCGAAACTATCTTGCTTTTCCTAAACAAATTGTTGTAACTCGAAAAGCTTTGGTGTTGCGTTTTTCTCTAAGCACGCAGCATCAAAGGAGAACACACATGAGAGTTTTCTCTTGAAAGAATATGTAAGAATACCACGTTATAAGGAAATACAGTGTTGCAGAGTAAAGACAAATAAGTACGTATTAGAAATACTTAAATTTTTTGAGAAGAAATAGTGCATCGTGCAAAATTAAATTGTTTTTTTCCTAAACAACACGTTGTAACTCGAAAAAATTTGGTGTTGAGTGTATGTCTAAGAGTGTAGCCTCAAAAGAGAATGCACAGGAGAGTTTTCTCTCGAAAAAATATGTCAGAATACCATGTTTTAAGTAAATCCAGCATCGTGCGAAATATCTTGATTTTCCAAAGCAACACGTTGTAACTCAAAAAGCTTTGATGCTGCATGTATGTCTAAGTGTCTAGCCTCAAAAGAGAACACACAGGAGAGTTTTCTCTTGAAATAATATGTAAGGAGACCATGTTACAAGGAAATACAGTGTTGCAGAGTAAAGACAAGTACGTACGTATTAGAAATACTTAAACTTTACAAGAAGAAATAAGGCATCGTACAAAATTATCTTGTATTTCCTAAACAACACGTTGTAACTCGAAAAGATTTGGGGTTGCGTGTATGTCTAAACGTGTAGCCTCAAAAGAGAACGCACAGGAGAATTTTCTCTTGAAAAAAAATGTCAGAATACCAGGTTTTAAGGAAATACTACATCGTGCGAAATAATCTTGTTTTTCCTAAACAACACGTTGTACCTCGAAAATCTTTGGTGTTGCGTGTATGTCTAATTGTGTAGCCTCAAAAGAGAATGCACAGGAGAGTTTTCTCTTGAAAAAATATGTCAGAATACCAAGTTTTAAGGAAATCCGCATCGTGCGAAATTAACTTGTTTTTCCTAAAAAAACAGGTTGTAACTCGAAAAGCTTTGGTGTTGCCTGTATATCTAATTGTGTAGCCTCAAAAGAGAACGCACAGGAGAGTTTTCTCTCGAAAAAATATGTCAGAATACTACGTCATAAGGAAATCCCGCATCATGCGAAATTATCTTGTATTACCTAAACAACTTGTTGTAACTCGAAAAGCTTTGGTGTTGCGTTTTTGTCTAAGCACGCAGCATCAAAAGAGAATGCACATGAGAGTTTTCTCTTGAAAGAATATGTAAGAATACCACGTTATAAGGAAATACAGTGTTGCAGAATAAAGACAAATACGTACGTATTAGAAATACTTAAATTTTTTGAGAAGAAATAATGCATCATGCAAAATTAAATTGTTTTTTTCCTAAACAACACGTTGTAACTCAAAAAAATCTGGTGTTGAGTCTATGTCTAAGAGTGTAGCCTCAAAAGAGAATGCACAGGAGAGTTTCCTCTTGAAAAAAATATGTCAGAATACCATCTTTTAAGGAAATCCGGCATCGTGCGAAATATCTTGATTTTCCAAAACAACACGTTGTAACTCGAAAAGCTTTGATGCTGCATATATGTCTAAGTGTCTAGGTTCAAAAGAGAACACACAGGAGAGTTTTCTCTTGAAATAATATGTAAGGACACCATGTTACAAGGAAATACAGTGTTGCAGAGTAAAGACAAGTACGTACGTATTAGAAATACTTAAACTTTACAAGAAGAAATAAGGCATCGTACAAAATTATCTTGTATTTCCTAAACAACACGTTGTAACTCGAAAAGATTTGGGGTTGCGTGTACGTCTAAACGTGTAGCCTCAAAAGCGAACACACAGGAGAATTTTCTCTTAAAAAAAAATGTCAGAATACCAGGTTTTAAGGAAATACTACATCGTGCGAAGTAATCTTGTTTTCCTAAACAACACGTTGTACCTCGAAAATCTTTGTTGTTGCGTGTATGTCTAATTGTGTAGCCTCAAAAGAGAATGCACAGGAGAGTTTTCTCTCGAAAAAATATGTCAGAATACCAAGTTCTAAGGAAATCCCGCATCATGCGAAATTAACTTGTTTTTCCTAAAAAACAGGTTGTAACTCGAAAAGATTTGGTGTTGCGTGTATATCTAATTGTGTAGCCTCAAAAGAGAACGCACAGGAGAGTTTTCTCTCGAAAAAAATATGTCAGAATACCATGTCATAAGGAAATCCCGCATCATGCGAAATTATCTTGTATTTCCTAAACAAATTGTTGTAACTCGAAAAGTTTTGGTGTTGCGTTTTTGTCTAAGCACGCAGCATCAAAAGAGAACGCACATGAAAGTTTTCTCTTGAAAGAATATGTAAGAATACCACGTTATAAGGAAATACAATGTTGCAGAGTAAAGACAAATAAGTACGTATTAGAAATACTTAAATTTTTTGAGAAGAAATAGTGCATCGTGCAAAATTAAATTGTTTTTTTTCCTAAACAACACGTTGTAACTCAAAAAAATTTGGTGTTGAGTGTATGTCTAAGAGTGTATCCTCAAAAGAGAACGCACAGGAGAGTTTTCTCTCGAAAAAAATATGTCAGAATACCATGTTTTAAGGAAATCCGGCATCGTGCAAAATATCTTGATTTTCCAAAACAACACGTTGTAACTCGAAAAGGTTTGATGCTGCATGTATGTCTAAGTGTCTAGCCTCAAAAGAGAACACACAGGAGAGTTTTCTCTTGAAATAATATGTAAGGATAGCATGTTACAAGGACATACAGTGTTGCAGAGTAAAGACAAGTACGTACGTATTAGAAATACGTAAACTTTAGAAGAAGAAATAAGGCATCGTACAAAATTATCTTGTATTTCCTAAACAACACGTTGTAACTCGAAAAGATTTGGGCTTGCGTGTACGTCTAAACGTGTAGCCTCAAAAGAGAACACACAGGAGAATTTTCTCTTGAAAAAAAATGTCAGAATACCAGGTTTTAAGGAAATACTACATCATGCGAAATAATCTTGTTTTTCCTAAACATCACGTAGTACCTCGAAAATCTTTGGTGTTGCGTGTATGTCTAATTGTGTAGCCTCAAAAGAGAATGCACAGGAGAGTTTTCTCTCGAAAAATATGTCAGAATGCCAAGTTTTAAGGAAATCCGCATCTTGCGAAATTAACTTGTTTTTCCTAAAAAACAGGTTGTAAATCGAAAAGCTTTGGTGTTGCGTGTATATCTAATTGTGTAGCCTCAAAAGAGAACGCACAGGAGAGTTTTCTCTCGAAAAAATATGTCAGAATACCACGTCATAAGGAAATCCCGCATCATGCGAAATTAACTTGCTTTTCCTAAACAAATTGTTGTAACTCGAAAAGCTTTGGTGTTACGTTTTTGTCTAAGCATGCAGCATCAAAAGAGAACGCACATGAGAGTTTTCTCTTGAAAGAATATGTAAGAATACCACGTTATAAGGAAATACAGTGTTGCAGAGTAAAGACAAATAAGTACGTATTAGAAATACTTAAATTTTTTGAGAAGAAATAGTGCATCGTGCAAAATTAAACTGTTTTTTTCCTAAACAACACGTTGTAACTCGAAAAAAATTTGGTGTTGAGTGTATGTCTAATAGTGTAGCCTCTAAAAAGAATGCACAAGAGTTTTCTCTCGAAAAAAATATGTCAGAATACCATGTTTTAAGGAAATCCGGCATCGTGCGAAATATCTTGATTTTCCAAAGCAACACGTTGTAACTCGAAAAGCTTTGATGCTGCATGTATGTCTAAGTGTCTAGCCTCAAAAGAGAACACACAGGAGAGTTTTCTCTTGAAATAATATGTAAGGACACCATGTTACAAGGAAATACAGTGTTGCAGAGTAAAGACAAGTACGTACGTATTAGAAATACTTAAACTTTACAAGAAGAAATAAGGCATCGTACAAAATTATCTTGTATTTCCTAAACAACACGTTGTAACTCGAAAAGATTTGGGGTTGCGTGTACGTCTAAACGTGTAGCCTCAAAAGCGAACACACAGGAGAATTTTCTCTTTAAAAAAATGTCAGAATACCAGGTTTTAAGGAAATACTACATCGTGCGAAGTAATCTTGTTTTCCTAAACAACACGTTGTACCTCGAAAATCTTTGGTGTTGCGTGTATGTCTAATTGTGTAGCCTCAAAAGAGAATGCACAGGAGAGTTTTCTCTCGAAAAAATATGTCAGAATACCAAGTTCTAAGGAAATCCCGCATCATGCGAAATTAACTTGTTTTTCCTAAAAAACAGGTTGTAACTCGAAAAGATTTGGTGTTGCGTGTATATCTAATTGTGTAGCCTCAAAAGAGAACGCACAGGAGAGTTTTCTCTCGAAAAAAATATGTCAGAATACCATGTCATAAGGAAATTCCGCATCATGCGAAATTATCTTGTATTTCCTAAACAAATTGTTGTAACTCGAAAAATTTTGGTGTTGCGTTTTTGTCTAAGCACGCAGCATCAAAAGAGAACGCACATGAAAGTTTTCTCTTGAAAGAATATGTAAGAATACCACGTTATAAGGAAATACAATGTTGCAGAGTAAAGACAAATAAGTACGTATTAGAAATACTTAAATTTTTTGAGAAGAAATAATGCATCGTGCAAAATTAAATTGTTTTTTTTTCCCTAAACAACACGTTGTAACTCGAAAAAAATTTGGTGTTGAGTGTATGTCTAAGAGTGTATCCTCAAAAGAGAATGCACAGGAGAGTTTTCTCTCGAAAAAAATATGTCAGAATACCATGTTTTAAGGAAATCCGGCATCGTGCAAAATATCTTGATTTTCCAAAACAACACGTTGTAACTCGAAAAGGTTTGATGCTGCATGTATGTCTAAGTGTCTAGCCTCAAAAGAGAACACACAGGAGAGTTTTCTCTTGAAATAATATGTAAGGATACCATGTTACAAGGAAATACAGTGTTGCAGAGTAAAGACAAGTACGTACGTATTAGAAATACGTAAACTTTAGAAGAAGAAATAAGGCATCGTACAAAATTATCTTGTATTTCCTAAACAACACGTTGTAACTCGAAAAGATTTGGGCTTTCGTGTACGTCTAAACGTGTAGCCTCAAAAGAGAACACACAGGAGAATTTTCTCTTGAAAAAAAATGTCAGAATACCAGGTTTTAAGGAAATACTACATCGTGCGAAATAATCTTGTTTTTCCTAAACATCACGTAGTACCTCGAAAATCTTTGGTGTTGCGTGTATGTCTAATTGTGTAGCCTCAAAAGAGAACGCACATGAGAGTTTTCTCTTGAAAGAATATGTAAGAATACCACGTTATAAGGAAATACAGTGTTGCAGAGTAAAGACAAATAAGTACCTATTAGAAATACTTAAATTTTTTGAGAAGAAATAGTGCATCGTGCAAAATTAAATTGTTTTTTTTCCTAAACAACACGTTGTAACTCGAAAAAATTTGGTGTTGAGTGTATGTCTAAGAGTGTAGCCACTAAAAAGAACGCACAGGAGAGTTTTCTCTCGAAAAAATATGTCAGAATACCATGTTTTAAGGAAATTCGGCATCATGCGAAATATCTTGATTTTCCAAAGCAACACGTTGTAACTCGAAAAGCTTTGATGCTGCATGTATGTCTAAGTGTCTAGCCTCAAAAGAGAACACACAGGAGGGTTTTCTCTTGAAATAATATGTAAGGAGACCATGTTACAAGGAAATACAGTGTTGCAGAGTAAAGACAAGTATGTACGTATTAGAAATATTTAAACTTAACAAGAAGAAATAAGGCATCGTACAAAATTATCTTGTATTTCCTAAACAACACGTTGTAACTCGAAAAGATTTGGGGTTGCGTGTACGTCTAAACGTGTAGCCTCAAAAGCGAACACACAAGAGAATTTTCTCTTGAAAAAAAATGTCAGAATACCAGGTTTTAAGGAAATACTACATCGTGCGAAATAATCTTGTTTTTCCTAAACAACACGTTGTACCTCGAAAATCTTTGGTGTTGCGTGTATGCCTAATTGTGTAGCCTCAAAAGAGAATGCGCAGGAGAGTTTTCTCTCGAAAAAATATGTCAGAATACCAAGTTCTAAGGAAATCCCGCATCATGCGAAATTAACTTGTTTTTCCTAAACAACAGGTTGTAACTCGAAAAGCTTTGGTGTTGCGTGTATGTCTAATTGTGTAGCCTCAAAAGAGAACGCACAGGAGAGTTTTCTCTCAAAAATATGTCAGAATACCACGTCATAAGGAAATCCCGCATCATGCGAAATTATCTTGCTTTTCCTAAACTAATTGTTGTAACTCGAAAAGCTTTGGTGTTGCGTTTCTGTCTAAGCACGCAGCATCAAAAGAGAATGCACATGAGAGTTTTCTCTTGAAAGAATATGTAAGAATACCACGTTATAAGGAAATACAGTTTTGCAGAGTAAAGACAAATAAGTACGTATTAGAAATACTTAAATTTTTTGAGAAGAAATAGTGCATCGTGCAAAATTAAATTGTTTTTTTCCTAAACAACACGTTGTAACTCGAAAAAATTTGGTGTTGAGTGTATGTCTAAGAGTGTAGCCTCAAAAGAGAATGCACAGGAGAGTTTTCTCTCGAAAAAATATGTCAGAATACCAAGTTCTAAGGAAATCCCGCATCATGCGAAATTAACTTGTTTTTCCTAAACAACAGGTTGTAACTCGAAAAGCTTTGGTGTTGCGTGTATGTCTAATTGTGTAGCCTCAAAAGAGAACGCACAGGAGAGTTTTCTCTCAAAAATATGTCAGAATACCACGTCATAAGGAAATCCCGCATCATGCGAAATTATCTTGCTTTTCCTAAACAAATTGTTGTAACTCGAAAAGCTTTGGTGTTGCGTTTCTGTCTAAGCACGCAGCATCAAAAGAGAATGCACATGAGAGTTTTCTCTTGAAAGAATATGTAAGAATACCACGTTATAAGGAAATACAGTGTTGCAGAGTAAAGACAAATAAGTACGTATTAGAAATACTTAAATTTTTTGAGAAGAAATAGTGCATCGTGCAAAATTAAATTGTTTTTTTCCTAAACAACACGTTGTAACTCGAAAAAATTTGGTGTTGAGTGTATGTCTAAGATTGTAGCCTCAAAAGAGAATGCACAGGAGAGTTTTCTCTCGAAAAAATATGTCAGAATACCATGTTTTAAGGAAATCCGGCATCGTGCGAAATATCTTGATTTTCCAAAGCAACACATTGTAACTCGAAAAGCTTTGATGCTGCATATATGTCTAAGTGTCTAGGTTCAAAAGAGAACACACAGGAGAGTTTTCTCTTGAAATAATATGTAAGGACACCATGTTACAAGGAAATACAGTGTTGCAGAGTAAAGACAAGTACGTACGTATTAGAAATACTTAAACTTTACAAGAAGAAATAAGGCATCGTACAAAATTATCTTGTATTTCCTAAACAACACGTTGTAACTCGAAAAGATTTGGGGTTGCGTGTACGTCTAAACGTGTAGCCTCAAAAGCAAACACACAGGAGAATTTTCTCTTGAAAAACAATGTCAGAATACGAGGTTTTAAGGAAATACTACATCGTGCGAAATAATCTTGTTTTTCCTAAACAACACGTTGTACCTCGAAAATCTTTGGTGTTGCGTGTATGTCTAATTGTGTAGCCTCAAAAGAGAATGCACAGGAGAGTTTTCTCTCGAAAAAATATGTCAGAATACCAAGTTCTAAGGAAATCCCGCATCATGCGAAATTAACTTGTTTTTCCTAAAAAACAGGTTGTAACTCGAAAAGCTTTGATGTTGTGTGTATATCTAATTGTAAAGCCTCAAAAGAGAACGCACAGGAGAGTTTTCTCTCGAAAAAATATGTCAGAATACCACGTCATAAGGAAATCCCGCATCATGCGAAATTATCTTTTATTTCCTAAACAAATTGTTGTAACTCGAAAAGTTTTGGTGTTGCGAATTTGTCTAAGCACGCAGCATCAAAAGAGAACGCACATGAAAGTTTTCTCTTGAAAGAATATGTAAGAATAACACGTTATAAGGAAATACAGTGTTGCAGAGTAAAGACAAATAAGTACGTATTAGAAATACTTAAATTTTTTGAGAAGAAATAATGCATCATGAAAAATTAAATTGTTTTTTTTTCCTAAACAACACGTTGTAACTCGAAAAAATTTGGTGTTGAGTGTATGTCTAAGAGTGTAGCCTTAAAAGAGAACGCACAGGAGAGTTTTCTCTCGAAAAAAATATGTCAGAATACCATGTTTTAAGGAAATCCGGCATCGTGCGAAATATCTTGATTTTCCAAAACAACACGTTGTATCTCGAAAAGGTTTGATGCTGCATGTATGTCTAAGTGTCTAGCCTCAAAAGAGAACACACAGGAGAGTTTTCTCTTGAAATAATATGTAAGGATACCATGTTACAAGGAAATACAGTGTTGCAGAGTAAAGACAAGTACGTACGTATTAGAAATACGTAAACTTTAGAAGAAGAAATAAGGCATCGTACAAAATTATCTTGTATTTCCTAAACAACACGTTGTAACTCGAAAAGATTTGGGGTTGCGTGTACGTCTAAACGTGTAGCCTCAAAAGAGAACACACAGGAGAATTTTCTCTTGAAAAAAAATGTCAGAATACCAGGTTTTAAGGAAATACTACATCGTGCGAAATAATCTTGTTTTTCCTAAACAACACGTAGTACCTCGAAAATCTTTGGTGTTGCGTGTATGTCTAATTGTGTAGCCTCAAAAGAGAATGCACAGGAGAGTTTTCTCTCGAAAAAATGTGTCAGAATACCAAGTTTTAAGGAAATCCGCATCTTGCGAATTTAACTTGTTTTTCCTAAAAAACAGGTTGTAATTTGAAAAGCTTTGGTGTTGCGTGTATATCTACTTGTGTAGCCTCAAAAGAGAACGCACAGGAGAGTTTTCTCTCGAAAAAATATGTCAGAATACCACGTCATAAGGAAATCCTGCATCCTGCGAAATTATCTTTTATTTCCTAAACAAATTGTTGTAACTCGAAAAGCTTTGGTGTTGCGTTTTTGTCTAAGAACGCAGCATCAAAAGAGAACGCACATGAGAGTTTTCTCTTGAAAGAATATGTAAGAATACCACGTTATAAGGAAATACAGTGTTGCAGAGTAAAGACAAATAAGTACGTATTAGAAATACTTAAATTTTTTGAGAACAAATAATGCATCGTGCAAAATTAAATTGTTTTTTTCCTAAACAACACATTGTAACTCGAAAAAATTTGGTGTTGAGTGTATGTCTAAGAGTGTAGCCTCAAAAGAGAACGCACAGGAGAGTTTTCTCTCGAAAAAAATATGTCAGAATACCATGTTTTAAGGAAATCCGGCATCGAGCGAAATATCTTGATTTTCCAAAACAACACGTTGTAACTCGAAAAGCTTTGATGCTGCATGTATGTCTAAGTGTCTAGCCTCAAAAGAGAACACACAGGAGAGTTTTCTCTTGAAATAATATGTAAGGATACCATGTTACAAGGAAATACAGTGTTGCAGAGTAAAGACAAGTACGTACGTATTAGAAATATTTAAACTTTACAAGAAGAAATAAGGCATCATACAAAATTATCTTGTATTTCCTAAACAACACGTTGTAACTCGAAAAGATTTGGTGTTGCATGTAAGTCTAAACGTGTAGCCTCAAAAGCAAACACACAGGAGAATTTTCTCTTGAAAAAAAATGTCAGAATACCAGGTTTTAAGGAAATACTACATCGTGCGAAATAATCTTGTTTTTCCTAAACAACACGTTGTACCTCGAAAATCTTTGGTGTTGCGTGTATGTCTAATTGTGTAGCCTCAAAAGAGAATGCACAGGAGAGTTTTCTCTCGAAAAAATATGTCAGAATACCAAGTTCTAAGGAAATCCCGCATCATGAGAAATTAACTTGTTTTTCCTAAACAACAGGTTGTAACTCGAAAAGCTTTGGTGTTGCGTGTATGTCTAATTGTGTAGCCTCAAAAGAGAACGCACAGGAGTGTTTTCTCTCAAAAATATGCCAGAATACCTCGTCATAAGGAAATCCCGCATCATGCGAAATTATCTTGCTTTTCCTAAACAAATTGTTGTAACTCGAAAAGCTTTGGTGTTGCGTTTTTGTCTAAGCACACAGCATCAAAAGAGAACGCACATGAGAGTTTTCTCTTGAAAGAATATGTAAGAATACCACTTTATAAGGAAATACAGTGTTGCAGAGTAAAGACAAATAAGTACGTATTAGAAATACTTAAATTTTTTGAGAAGAAATAGTGCATCATGCAAAATTAAATTGTTTTTTTTCCTAAACAACACGTTGTAACTCGAAAAAATTTGGTGTTGAGTGTATGTCTAAGAGTGTAGCCTCAAAAGAGAATGCACAGGAGAGTTTTCTCTCGAAAAAATATGTCAGAATACCATGTTTTAAGGAAATACGTTTTCGTGCGAAATATCTTGATTTTCCAAAGCAACACGTTGTAACTCAAAAAGCTTTGATGCTGCATGTATGTCTAAGTGTCTAGCCTCAAAAGAGAACACACAGCAGAGTTTTCTCTTGAAATAATATGTAAGGAGACCATGTTACAAGGAAATACAGTGTTGCAGAGTAAAGACAAGTACGTAGGTATTAGAAATACTTAAACTTTACAAGAAGAAATAAGGCATCGTACAAAATTATCTTGTATTTCCTAAACAACACGTTGTAACTCGAAAAGATTTGGGGTTGCGTGTACGTCTAAACGTGTAGCCTCAAAAGCGAACACACAGGAGAATTTTCTCTTGAAAAAAAAATGTCAGAATACCAGGTTTTAAGGAAATACTACATCGTGCGAAATAATCTTGTTTTTCCTAAACAAAACGTTGTACCTCGAAAATCTTTGGTGTTGCGTGTATGTCTAATTGTGTAGCCTCAAAAGAGAATGCACAGGAGAGTTTTCTCTCGAAAAAATATGTCAGAATACCAAGTTTTAAGGAAATCCCGCATCATGCGAAATTAACTTGTTTTTCCTAAAAAACAGGTTGTAACTCGAAAAGCTTTGGTGTTGCGTGTATGTCTAATTGTGTAGCCTCAAAAGAGAACGCACAGGAGAGTTTTCTCGAAAAAATATGTCAGAATACCACGTCATAAGGAAATCCCGCATCATGCGAAATTATCTTTTATTTCCTAAACAAATTGTTGTAACTCGAAATGCTTTGGTGTTGCGTTTTTGTCTTAGCACGCAGCATCAAAAGAGAACGCACATGAGAGTTTTCTCTTGAAAGAATATGTAAGAAAACCACGTTATAAGGAAATACAGTGTTGCAGAGTAAAGACAAATAAGTACGTATTAGAAATACTTAAATTTTTTGAGAAGAAATAGTGCATCGTGCAAAATTAAATTGTTTTTTTCCTAAACAACACGTTGTAACTCGAAAAAAATTGGTGTTGAGTGTATGTCTAAGAGTGTAGCCTCAAAAGAGAACGCACAGGAGAGTTTTCTCTCGAAAAAATATGTCAGAATACCATGTTTTAAGGAAATCCGGCATCGTGCGAAATATCTTGATTTTCCAAAGCAACACGTTGTAACTCGAAAAGCTTTGATGCTGCATGTATGTCTAAGTGTCTAGCCTCAAAAGAGAACACACAGGAGGGTTTTCTCTTGAAATAATATGTAAGGAGACCATGTTACAAGGAAATACAGTGTTGCAGAGTAAAGACAAGTACGTACGTATTAGAAATATTTAAACTTTACAAGAAGAAATAAGGCATCGTACAAAATTATCTTGTATTTCCTAAACAACACGTTGTAACTCGAAAAGATTTGGGGTTGCGTGTACGTCTAAACGTGTAGCCCCAAAAGCGAACACACAGGAGAATTTTCTCTTGAAAAAAAATGTCAGAATACCAGGTTTTAAGGAAATACTACATCGTGCGAAATAATCTTGTTTTTCCTAAACAACACGTTGTACCTCGAAAATCTTTGGTGTTGCGTGTATGTCTAATTGTGTAGCCTCAAAAGAGATTGCACAGGAGAGTTTTCTCTCGAAAAAATATGTCAGAATACCAAGTTCTAAGGAAATCCCGCATCATGCGAAATTAACTTGTTTTTCCTAAACAACAGGTAGTAACTCTGAAAGCTTTGGTGTTGCGTGTATGTCTAATTGTGTAGCTTCAAAAGAGAATGCACAGGAGAGTTTTCTCTCGAAAAAATATGTCAGAATACCAAGTCATAAGGAAATCCCGAATCATGCGAAATTATCTTGTTTTTCCTAAACAAATTGTTGTAACTCGAAAAGCTTTGGTGTTGCGTTTTTGTCTAAGCACGCAGCATCAAAAGAGAACGCACATGAGAGTTTTCTCTTGAAAGAATATGTAAGAATACCACGTTATAAGGAAATACAGTGTTGCAGAGTAAAGACAAATACGTATGTATTAGAAATACTTAAATTTTTTGAGAAGAAATAATGCATCGTTCAAAATTAAATTGTTTTTTTCCTAAACAACACGTTGTAACTTGAAAAAATTTGGTGTTGAGTGTATGTCTAAGAGTGTAGCCTCAAAAGAGAACGCACAGGAGAGTTTTCTCTCGAAAAAATATGTCAGAATACCATGTTTTAAGGAAATCCGGCATCGTGCGAAATATCTTGATTTTCCAAAGCAACACGTTGTAACTCAAAAAGCTTTGGTGTTGCGTGTATGTCTAAACGTGTAGCCTCAATAGAGAACACACAGGAGGATTTTCTCTTGAAAAAATATATCAGAATACCACGTTTTAAGGAAATCTTACATCGTGCGAAATTATCTTGTTTTTCCTAAACAACAGGTTGTAACTCGAAAAGCTTTAGTGTTGCGTGTATGTCTAATTGTGTAGCCTCAAAAGAGAACGCACAGGAGAATTTTCACTTAAAATGTATGTCAGAATACGACGTTTTAAAGAAATCCCGCATCGTGCGAAATTATCTTGTTTTTCCTAAACAACATGTTGTAACTCGAAATGCTTTGGTGTTGCGTGTATGTCTAAGCATGCAGCCTCAAAAGAGTACGCACAGGAGAGTTTTCTCTCGAAAGAATATGTAAGGATACCACGTTTAAGTAAATCCCGCACCATGTGAAATTATCTTGTTTTTCCTAAACAACACGTTTTAACTAGAAAAGTTTTGGCGTTGCGTGTATGTCTAAGTGTCTTGCCTCAAAGGAGAAAGCACATGAGAGTTTTCTCTCGAAAGAATATGTAAGAATTCAACGATTTAAGGAAATGCCGCATCTTGTGAAATTATCTTGTTTTTCCTAAACAACACGTTGTATCTCGAAATGTTTTGGTGTTGCGTGTATGTCTAATTGTGTAGCCTCAAAAGAGAACGCACAGGAGAGTTTTCTCTCGAAAAAATATGTCAGAATACCACGTCATAAGGAAATCCCGCATCATGCGAAATTATCTTGTTTTTTCTAAACAAATTGTTGTAACTCGAAAAGCTTTGGTGTTGCGTTTTTGTCTAAGCACGCAGCATCAAAAGAGAACGCACATGAGAGTTTTCTCTTGAAAGAATATGTAAGAATACCATGTTATAAGGAAATACAGTGTTGCAGAATAAAGACAAATACGTACGTATTAGAAATACTTAAATTTTTTGAGAAGAAATAATGCACCGTGCAAAATTAAATTGTTTTTTTTTCCTAAACAACACGTTGTAACTCGATAAAATTTGGTGTTGAGTGTATGTCTAAGAGTGTAGCCTCAAAAGAGAACGCACAGGAGAGTTTTCTCTCGAAAAAAATATGTCAGAATACCATGTTTAAAGAAATCCGGCATCGTGCGAAATATCTTGATTTTCCAAAACAACACGTTGTAACTCGAAAAGCTTTGATGCTGCATGTATGTCTAAGTGTCTAGCCTCAAAAGAGAACACACAGGAGAGTTTTCTCTTGAAATAATATGTAAGGATACCATGTTACAAGGAAATACAGTGTTGCAGAGTAAAGATAAGTACGTACGTATTAGAAATACGTAAACTTTAGAAGAAGAAATAAGGCATCGTACAAAATTATCTTGTATTTCCTAAACAACACGTTGTAACTCGAAAATCTTTGGTGTTGCGTGTATGTCTAATTGTATAGCCTCAAAAGAGAATGCACAGGAGAGTTTTCTCTCGAAAAAATATGTCAGAATACCAAGTTTTAAGGAAATCCGCATCGTGCGAAATTAACTTGTTTTTCTTAAAAAACAGGTTGTAACTCGAAAAGCTTTGGTGTTGCGTGTATATCTAATTGTGTAGCCTCAAAAGAGAACGCACAGGAGAGTTTTCTCTCGAAAAAATATGTCAGAATACCACGTCATAAGGAAATCCCGCATCATGCGAAATTATCTTGTTTTTCCTAAACAACACGTTGTACCTCGAAAATCTTTGGTGTTGCGTGTATGTCTAATTGTATAGCCTCAAAAGAGAATGCACAGGAGAGTTTTCTCTCGAAAAAATATGTCAGAATACCAAGTTTTAAGGAAATCCGCATCGTGCGAAATTAACTTGTTTTTCCTAAAAAACAGGTTGTAACTCGAAAAGCTTTGGTGTTGCGTGTATATCTAATTGTGTAGCCTCAAAAGTGAACGCACAGGAGAGTTTTCTCTCGAAAAAATATGTCAGAATACCACGTCATGAGGAAATCCCGGATCATGCGAAATTATCTTGTTTTTCCAAACAACATGTTGTAACTCGAAAAGCTTTGATGCTGCATGCATGTCTAAGTGTCTAGCCTCAAAAGAGAACGCACAGGAGAGTTTTCTCTCAAAATAATATGTAAGAATACCACGTTACAAGGAAATACAGTGTTGCAGAGTAAAGACAAGTACGTACATATTAGAAATACTTAAACTTTACAAGAAGAAATAATGCTTCGTACAAAATTATTTTGTATTTCCTAAACAACACGTTGTAACTCGAAAAGATTTGGTGTTGCGTGTATGTCTAAACGTGTAGCCTCAATAGAGAACACACAGGAGGATTTTCTCTTGAAAAAATATATCAGAATACCACGTTTTAAGGAAATCCTACATCGTGCGAAATTATCTTGTTTTTCCTAAACAACATGTTGTAACTCGAAAAGCTTTGGTGTTGCGTGTATGTCTAATTGTGTAGCCTCAAAAGAGAACGCACAGGAGAATTTTCACTTAAAATGTATGTCAGAATACGACGTTTTAAAGAAATCCCGCATCGTGCGAAATTATCTTGTTTTTCCTAAACAACATGTTGTAACTCGAAATGCTTTGGTGTTGCGTGTATGTGTAAGCATGCAGCCTCAAAAGAGAACGCACAGGAGAGTTTTCTCTCGAAAGAATATGTAAGGATACCACGTTTAAGTAAATCCCGCACCATGTGAAATTATCTTGTTTTTCCTAAACAACACGTTTTAACTAGAAAAGCTTTGGCGTTGCGTGTATGTCTAAGTGTCTTGCCTCAAAGGAGAAAGCACATGAGAGTTTTCTCTCGAAAGAATATGTAAGAATTCAACGATTTAAGGAAATGCCGCATCTTGTGAAATTATCTTGTTTTTCCTAAACAACACGTTGTATCTCGAAATGTTTTGGTGTTGCGTGTATGTCTAATTGTGTAGCCTCAAAAGAGAACGCACAGGAGAGTTTTCTCTCGAAAGAATATGTAAGGATACCACGTTTAAGTAAATCCCGCACCATGTGAAATTATCTTGTTTTTCCTAAACAACACGTTTTAACTAGAAAAGCTTTGGCGTTGCGTGTATGTCTAAGTGTCTAGCCTCAAAGGAGAAAGCACATGAGAGTTTTCTCTCGAAAGAATATGTAAGAATTCCACGATTTAAGGAAATGCCGCATCTTGTGAAATTATCTTGTTTTTCCTAAACAACACGTTGTATCTCGAAATGCTTTGGTGTTGCGTGTATGTCTAAGCTTGCAGCCTCATAGGAGAATGCACAGGAGAGTTTTGTCTCGAAAGAATCTGTAAGAATAGCACGTTATAAGGAAATACAGTGTTGAACAGTAAAGACAAATATGTACATATTAGAAATACTTAAATTTTTTGAGAAGAAATAAAGCATCGTGCAAAATTATCTTGTTTTTCCTAAACAACACGTTGTAACTCGAAAAGATTTGATGTTGAGTGTATGTCAAAGAGTGTAGCCTCAAAAGAGAACGCACAGGAGAGTTTTCTCTCGGGAAAATATGTCAGAATACCATGTTTTAAGGAAAACCTGCACTGTGCGAAATATCTTGCTTTTCCTAAACAACACGTTGTAACTCGAAAAGCTTTGATGCTGCATGTATGTCTAAGTGTCTAGCCTCAAAAGAGAACGCACAGGAGAGTTTTCTCTCGAAATAATATGTAAGAATACCACGTTGCAAGGAAATACATTGTTGCATAGTAAAGACAAATCAGTACGTATTAGTAATACTTAAACTTTACAAGAAGAAATAACGTATCGTGAAAAATCATCTTGTATTTCCTAAACAACATGTTGTAACTCGAAATGATTTGATGTTGCGTGTATGTCTAAACGTGCAGCCTCAAAAGAGAACACAGAGGAGAATTTTCCCTTGAAAATATAGGTCAGAATACCACGTTTTAAGGAAATCCTACATCGTGAGAAATTATCTTGTTTTTCCTAAACAACACGTTGTAACTCGAAAAGCTTTGGTGTTGCGTGCATGTCTCATTGTATAGCCTCAAAAGAGCACGTACAGGAGAGTTTTCTCTCGAAAAATATGTGGGAATACCACATTTTAAGGAAATCCGGCATCGTGCGAAATTATCTTGTTTTTCCTAAACAACATGTTGTAACTCGAAATGCCTTGGTGTTGCATGTATGTCTAAGCATGCAGCCTCAAAAGATATTGCACAGGAGAGTTTTCTCTCAAAAGAATATGTAAGAATACCACATTATAAGGAAATACAGTGTTGCAGAATACACAGGAGAGTTTTTTCTCGAAAGAATATGTAAGAATACCACAATATAAGGAAATACAGTGTTACAGAATACAGACAAATACGTACGTATTGGAAATATTTAAACATTACGAGAAGAAATAACGCATCGTGCAAAATTATCATGTTTTTCCTAAACAACACGTTGTAACTTGAAAACCTTTGGTGCTGCATGTATGTCTAAGTGTGTAGCCTCAAAAGAGAACTCACAGGAGAGTTTTCTCTCAAAATAATATGTAAGGATACCACGTTACAAGGAAATACAGTGTTACAGAGTAAACACAAATACATACCTTTAGAAATACTTAACCTTTAAGAGAAGAAATAACGCATGGTACAAAATTATCTTGTATTCCCTAAACAACGCGTTTTAACTCGAAAAGATTTGGGGTTGCGTGTATGTCTAAGTGTGTATCGTAAAAGAGAACGCACAGGAGAGTTTTGTCTCGAAAAATATGTCAGAATACCATGTTTTAAAGAAATCCCGCATCCTGCGAAATTATCTTGTTTTTCCTAAACAACACGTTGTAACTCGAAATACTTTGGTGTTGCGTGTATGTCTAAGCATGCAACCTCAAAAGACAACGCACAGGAGAGTTTAGTCTCGAAAGAATCTGTAAGAATATCACGTTATAAGGAAATACAGTGTTGCAGAGTAAAGACAAATATGTACGTATCGGAAATACTTAAACTTTATGAGAAGAAATAACGCATCGTGCAAAATTATCTTGTTTTTCCTAAACAACACATTGTAACTTGAAAAGATTTGGTGGTGCGTGGATGCCTAAGCTTGTAGCCTCAAAAGAGAATGCATAGGAGAGTTTTCTCTCCAAAAAATATGTCAGAATACCACGTTTTAAGAAATCCCGCATCGTGCGAAATATCTTGCTTTTCCTAAACAACACGTTGTAACTCGAAAAGATTTGGTGCTGCATGTATGTCTAAGTGTGTAGCCTCAAAAGAGAAGGCCCAGGGAATTTTTCTCTCGAAATAATATGTAAGAATACCACGTTACAAGGAAATACATTGTTGCAGAGTAAAGAAAAATACATACGTATTAGAAATACTTAAACTTTATGAGAAGAAATAACGCATCTTACAAAATTATCTTTAATTTCCTAAAAAACACGTTGTTACTCGAAAACATTTGGTGTTGCGTGTATGTCTAAACGAAACGTGTCGCCTCAAAAGAGAACACACAGGTGAATTTTCCGTTGAAAAATATGTAAGAATACCACGTTTTAAGGAAATCGTGCCTCGTGCGAAATTATCTTGTTTTTCCTAAACAAGTTGTAACTCGAAAAGCTTTGGTGTTGCGTGTATGTCTAAGCATGTAGCCTCAATAAAGAACGACAGGAGAGTTTTCTTTCGAAAAAATATTTCAGAATACCACGTTTTAAAGAAATCCTGCATCGTGCGAAATTATCTTGTTTTTCCTAAACAACTTGTTGTTGTAACTCGAAAAGCTTTGGTGTTGCGTTTTTGTCTAAGCGTGCAGCCTCAAAGGAGAACGGACAGGAGACTTTTCTCTCGAAACAATATATAAGAATACCACGTTATAATGAAATACAGTGTTGCAGAGTAAAGACAAATACGTACGTATTGGATATACTTAAACTTTATAAGAAGAAATAATGCATCGTGCAAAATTATCTTGTTTTTCCTAAACAACACGGTGTAACTCGAAAAGCTTTGGTGTTGCGTGTATTTCTATGCTTGTAGCCTCTCTCTCGAAAGAATATGTACGAATACCACTTTAAAAGGAAATACAGTGTTGCAGAGGAAAGACAAATACGTATGTATTAGAAATACTCTAACTTTACAAGAAGAAATAACACATCATACAAAATTATCTTGTATTTCCTAAACAACACGTTGTAACTCAAAAGATCTGGTGTTGCCTGTATGTCTAAATGTGTTGCCTCAAAAGAGAACCCACAGGAGAATTTTCTCTCAAAAAAATATGTCAGAATACCACGTTTTACGGAAATCCTGCATCGTGCGAAATTATTTTGTTTTTCCTAAACAACACGTTGTAACTCGTAAAGTTTTGGGTGTTGCGTGTATGTCTAAGTGTGCAGCCTCAAAAGAGAATGCACAGGAGAGTGTTCTCTCAAAAGAATATGTAAGAATAACACGTTATAAGGAAATACAGTGTTGCAGAGTAAGACAAATACGTACTTATTAGAAATACTTAAACTTTATGAGAAGAAATTAAGCATCGTACAAAATTATCTTGCATTTCCTAAAAAACACGTTGTAACTCGAAAGATTTGGTGTTGTGTGTATGTCTAAGCGAGTAGCCTCAAAGGAGAAGGCACAAGAGAGTTTTCTCTCGAAACAATATGTCAGAATACCACGTTTTAAAGAAATCCCTCATCGTGCTAAATTATCTTGTTTTTCCTAAACAACTTGTTGTAACTCGAAAAGCTTTGGTGTTGCGTTTTTCTCTAAGCACGCAGCCTCAAAAGTGAACGCACAGGAGAGTTTTCTCTTGAAAGAATATGTAAGAATACCACGTTATAAAGAAATACAGAGTTGCAGAGTAAAAACAAATACTTACGTATTAGAGATACTTAAACTTTTTGAGAAGAAATAAAGCATCGTGCAAAATTATCATGTTTTTCCTAAACAACACGTTGTAACTAGAAAAGCTTTGGTGTTGCGTGTATGTCTAAGCGTGTAGCCTCAAAAGAGAACGCACGGGAGCGTTTTCTCTCGAAAAAATATGTCAGAATACCACGTTTTAAGGAAATCCCGCATCGTGGGAAATTATCCTTTTTTTCCTAACCAACATGTTTTAACTCGAAAAGCTTTGGTGTTGCGTGTATGTCTAAGTATGTAGTCTCAAAAGAGAACGCACAGGAGAGTTTTCTCTCAAAAGAATATGGAAGAATACCACGTCCAAGGAAATACAGAGTTGCAGAGTAAAGACAAATACGGATGTATTTGAAATACATAACCTTTACGAGAAAAAATAACACATCGTGCAAAATTATCTTGTTTTTCCTAAACAACACATTGGAACCCAAAAAGATTTGGTGTTGCGTGTATGACTAAGCATGTAGCCTCAAAAGTGAATGCACAGGAGAGTTTTTTATCGAAAAAATATGTCAGAATACCACTTTTAAGGAAATCCCGCATCATGCGAAAGTATCTTGTTTTTCCTAAACAACACTTTTTAACTCGAAAAGCTTTGGTGTTGCATGTATGTCTAAGTGTGTAGCCTCAAAAGAGAACGCATATATGTAAGAATACCACGTTACAAAGAAATACAGTGTTGCAGAGTAAAGACAAATTCGTACGTATTAGAAAAACTTAAACTTTATGAGAAGAAATTATGCATCACACAAAGTTATTTTGCATTTCCTAAAAAACACGTTGTAACTCGAAAAGATTTGGTGTTGCGTGTATGTCTAAGCGAGTAGCCCCAAAGAGAAGGCACAAGAGAGTTTTCTCTCGAAACAATATGTCAGAATACCACATTTTAAGGAAATCCTGCATCGTGCGAAATCTTGTATTTCCTAAACAACTTGTTGTACCTCGAAAAGCTTTGGTATTGCGTTTCTGTCTAAGCGCGCAGCCTCAAAAGAGAATGCACAAGAGAGTTCTCTCTTGAAAGAATATGTAAAAATACCACGTTATAAGGAAATACAGTGTTGCAGAGTAAAGACATACTTACATATTAGAAATACTTAAACTTTTTGAGAAGAAATAAAGCATCGTGCAAAATTATCTTGTTTTTCCTAAACAACATGTTGTAACTCGAAAAGATTTGGTGTTGCATGTATTTCTAAGCGTGTAGCCTCAAAAGAGAATGCACAGGAGATTTTTCTATCGAAAAAATATCAGAATACCACGTTTTAAGGAAATCTCGCATCGTGGAAAATTATCCTGTTTTTCCTAAACAACATGTTTTAACTCCAAAAGCTTTGGTGTTGCATGTATGTCTAAGTGTGTAGTCTCAAAAGAGAACGCACAGGAGAGTTTACTCTCGAAAGAATAGGTAAGAATACAAGTTTATAAGGAAATACAGTGTTGCAGAGTAAAGACAATTATGTATGTATTAGAAATACTTAAACCTTACGAGTAGAAATTACACATCGAACAAAATTATCTTGTGTTTCCTAAACAATATGTTGTAACTTGAAAAGATTTGGTGTTGCATGTATGTCTAAACGTGTAGCCTCAAAAGAGAACCCACAGGAGAGTTTTTTCTCGAAAAAATATGTCAGAATACCACTTTTAAGGAAATCCCGCATCGTGCGAAATTATCTTGTTTTTCCTAAACAGCACATTGTAACTCGAAAAGGTTTGGTGTTGCGTGTATGTCTAAGCGTGTAGCCTCAAAAGAGAACGCACAGGAGAGTTTTCTCTCGAAAGAATATGTAAAAATACCACGTTATGAGGAAATACAGAGTTGCAGAGTAAAGACAAATACATACGTATTGGAAACACTTAAGCTTTATGAGAAGAAATAACGCATCATCCAAAATTATCTTGTTTTTCCTAAACAACACATTGAAACTCGAAAAGATTTGGTGTTACGTGGATGTCTAAGCTTGTAGCCTCAAAAGAGAATGCATAGGAGAGTTTTCTCTAGAAAAAATATGTCAGAATACCATGTTTAAGGAAATCCTGCATCGTGCGAAATATCTTGCTTTTCCTAAACAACACGTTTTAACTCGAAAAGCTTTGATGCTGCATGTATGTCTAAGTGTGTTGCCTCAAGAGAACGCACAGGAGAGTTTTCTCTCGAAATAATTTGTAAGAATACCACCTTACAAGGAAATACAGTGTTGCAGAGTAAAGACAAATACGTACGTATTAGAAATATTTAAACTTTAGGAGATGAAATAACGCATCGTAGAATATTATCTTGTATTTCCTAAACAACATGTTCTAAGTCGAAAAGTTTTGGTTTTGCGTGTATGTCTAAACGTGTAGCCTCAAAAGGGAACACACAGGAGAATTTATTCTTGAAAAAATATGTCAGAATACCACGTTTTAAGGAAATCCTGCATCGTGCGAAATTATCTTGTTTTTCCTAAACAACACGTTGTAACTCGAAAACCTTTGTTGTTGCGTGTCTGTCTAAGCATGCAGCCTCAAAAGAGAACACACAGGAGAGTTTTCTCTCGAAACAATATGTCAGAATACCACGTTTTAAGGAAATCCGGCATCGTGCGAAATTATCTTGTTTTTCCTCAACAACACGTTGTAACTCGAAATGCCTGGGTGTTGCGTGAATGTCTAAGCATGCAGCCTCAAAAGAGAATGCACGGGAGAGTGTTCTCTCGAAAGAATATGTAATAATAACATGTTATAAGGAAATACAGTGTTGCAGATTAAAGACAAATAGGTACGTATAGGAAATACTTGAACTTTACTAGAAGAAATAACACATTGTGCAAAATTATCTTGTTTTTCCTAAACAACACATTGTAACTAGATAAGATTTGGTGTTGAGTGGATATCTAATCTTGTAGCCTCAAAAGAGAATGCATGGGAGAGTTTTCTCTCGAAAAAATATGTCAGAATACCATGTTTTAAGGAAATCCCGCATCGTGCGAAATATCTTGCTTTTCCTAAACAACACGTTGTAACTCAAAAAGCCTTGGTGTTGCATGTATGTCTAAGTGTGTAGCCTCAAAAGAGAACGCACAGGAGAGTTTTCTCTCGAAATAATATGTAAGAATACCACGTTACAAGGAAATACAGTGTTGCAGTGTAAAGAAAAATGTGTACGTATTAGAAATAATTAAACATTACGAGAAAAAATAACGCATCTTACAAAATTATCTTGTATTTCCTAAAAAACACGTTGTAACTCGAAAAGATTTGGTGTTGCGTGTATGTCTAAACGAAACGTGTCGCCTCAAAAGAGAACACACAGGTGAATTTTCCCTTGAAAAAATATGTAAGTATACCACGTTTTAAGGAAATCGTGCCTCGTGCAAAATTATCTTGTTTTTCCTAAACAACACATTGTAACTCGAAAAGATTTGGTGTTGCCTGTATGTCTAAGCGTGTAGCCTCAAAAGAGAAGGCCCGGAGAGTTTTCTCTCGAAAAAAAAATTTCAGAATACCACGTTTTAAAGAAATCCCACATCATGCGAAATTATCTTGTTTTTCCTAAACAACTTGTTGTAACTTGAAAATCTTTGGTGTTGCGTTTTTGTCTAAGCATGCAGCCTCAAAAGAGAACGCAAAGGAGAGGTTCCTCTAGAAAGAATATGTAAGAATACCACCTTATAATGAAATACAGTGTTGCAGAGTAAAAACAAATACTTATGTATTGGAAATTCTTAAACTTTATGAGAAGAAATAATGCATCCTGCAAAATTATCTTGTTTTTCCTAAACAACACGGTATAACTAGAAAAGCTTTGGTGTTGCGTGTATTTCTAAGCTTGTAGCCTCAAAAGAGAACGCACAGGAGAGTTTTCTCTCGAAAGATTATGTAAGAATACCACATTACAAGGAAATACAGTGTTGCAGAATAGTCAAATACAACGTATTAGAAATACTTACCCTTATGAGAAGAAATAACGCATCGTACAAAATTATCTTGTATTTCCTAAACAACACGTTGTAACTCCAAAAGATTTGGTGTTGTGTGTATGTCTAAGCGTATAGCCTCAGAAGAGAATGCACAGGAGCGTTTTCTCTCGAAAGAATAAGTACGAATGCCACGTTATAAGGAAATACAGTGTTGCATAGTAAAGACAAATACGTACCTATTAGAAATACTTAAACTTTACAAGAGGAAATAATGCATCGTACAAATTTATCTTGTATTTCCTAAACAACACGTTGTAACTCAAAAGATTTGGTGTTGCCTGTATGTCTAAATGTGTAGCCTCAAAAGAGAACCGACAGGAGAGTTTTCTCTCGAAAAATATGTCAGAATACCACATTTTAAGGAAATCCCGCATCGTGCGGAAATATCTTGTTTTTCCTAAACAACACGTTGTAACTCAAAAATCTTTGGTGTTGCCTGTATGTCTAAGCGTGTAGCCTCAAATGAGAATGAAGAGGAGAGTTTTCTCTCGTAAGAATATGTAAGATACCACATTACATGGAAATACAGTGTTTCAGAAAAAAATACAAATACGTAAGTATTAGAAATGCTTAAACTTTATGAGAAGAAATAAAGCATCGTGCAAAATTATCTTGTTTTACCTAAAGAAGAGGCTGTAACTCGAAAAGATTTGGTGTTGCGTGTATGTCTAAGCGTTTAGCCTCAAATGCTAATGCACAGGAGAGTTTTCCCTCGAAAAAATATGTCAGAATACCACGTTTTAAGGAAATCCCGCATCGTGGGAAATTATCTTGTTTTTCCTAAAAAACATGTTTTAACTCGAAAAGCTTTGGTGTTGCGTGTTTGTCTAAGTGTGTAGCCTCAAAAGAGAACGCACAGGAGAGTTTTCTCTCGAAAGAATATGTAAGAATACCACGTTATAAGAAAATACAGTGTTGCAGAGTAAAGACAAATACATACGTATTGGAAATACCTAAACTTTTCGAGAAGAAATAATGCATCGTGCAAAATTATCTGGTTTTCCTAAACAATATGGTGTAATTCGAAAAGCTTTGGTGTTGCATGTATGTCTAAGCTTGTAGCCTCAAAAGAGAATGCACAGGAGAGTGTTCTCTGAAAAGAATGTGTAAGAATACCTGTTTATAAGGAAATACACTGTTGCAGAGTAAAGACAAATACCTACTTATTAGAAATACTTAAACTTTATGAGAAGAAATTTAGCATAGTACAAAATTATCTTGTATTTCCTAAAAAACACGTTGTAACTCGAAAAGATTTGGTGTTGCGTGTATGTCTATGCGAGTAGCCTCAAAGGAGAAGGCACAAGAGAGTTTTCTATCGAAACAATATGTCAGAATACCACGTTTTAAGGAAAACCCTCATTGTGCGAAATTATCTTGTTTTTCCTAAACAACTTGTTGTAACTCGAAAAGCTTTGGTGTTGCGTTTTTCTCTAAGTGCGCAGCCTCAAAAGAGAACGCACAGGAGAGTTTTCTCTTGAAAGAATATGTAAGAATACCACGTTATGAGGAAATACAGTGTTGCAGAGTAAAGACAAATACTTACGAATTAGAAATAATTAAACTTTTTGAGAAGAAATAAAGCATCATGCAAAATTATCTTGTTTTTCCTAAACAACACGTTGTAACTCGAAAATATTTGGTGTTGCGTGTATGTCTAAGCGTGTAGCCTCAAAAGAGAACTCACAGGAGAGTTTTCTCTCGAAAAAATATGTCAGAATACCACGTTTTAAGGAAATCCCGCATCATGGGAAATTATCCAGTTTTTCCTAAACAACATGTTTTAACTCGAAAAGCTTTGGTGTTGCGTGTTTGTCTAAGTGTTTAGTCTCAAATGAGATCGCACAGGAGAGTTTTCTCTCAAAAGAACATGTAAGAATACCACGTTACAAGGAAATACAGTGTTGCAGAGTAAAGACAAATACGTACGTATTAGAAATACATAACCTTTACGAGAAGAAATAACACATCATGCAAAATTATCTTGTTTTTCTGAAACAACTCGTTGTAACTCGAAAAGATTTGGTGTTGCATATATGACTAAGCGTGTTGCATCAAAAGAGAACGCACAGGAGAGTTTTCTCTGGAAACAATATGTCAGAATACCACGTTTAAGTAAATCCTCCATCGTGGGTAATTATCATGTTTTTCATAAACAGCACGTTGTACCTCGAAAAGGTTTGGTGTTGCGTGTCTGGCTAAGCATGCAGCCTCAAAAGATAATACACAGGAGAGTTTTCTCTCAAAAGAATATGTAAGAATACCACGTTATGAGGAAATACAGTGTTGCAGAGTAAAGACAAATAAGTACTTATAAGAAATACTTAAACTTTACGAGAAGAAATTACGCATCGTACAAAATTATCTTGCATTTCCTAAAAAAACACGTTGTAACTCGAAAAGATTTGGTGTTCCGTGTATGTCTAAGCGAGTAGCCTCAAAGGAGAAGGCACAAGAGAGTTTTCTCTCGAAACAATATGTCAGAATACCACGTTTTAAGGAAATCCCTCATCGTGCGAAATTATCTTGTTTTTCCTAAACAACTTGCTGTAACTCGAAAAGCTTTGGTGTTGCGTTTTTGTCTAAGCGTGCAGCCTCAAAAGAGAACGCACAGGAGAGTTTTCTCATGAAAGAATATTTAAGAATACCACGTTATAAGGAAACACAGTGTGGCCGAGTAAAGAAAAATACGTACGTATTAGAAATACTTAAACTTTACGAGAAGAAATATTGCATCTTACAAAATTATCTTGTATTTCCTAAAAAACACGTTGTAACTCGAAAAGATTTGGTGTTGCGTGTATGTCTAAACGTGTCGCCTCAAAAGAGAACACACAGGTGAATTTTCCCTTGAAAAAATATGTAGGAATACCACGTTTTAAGGAAATCCTGCATCGTGCGAAATTATCTTGTTTTCCTAAACAACACGTTGTAACTCAAAAAGCTTTGGTGTTGAGTGTATGTCTAAGCGTATAGCCTCAAAAGAGAATGCCAGGAGAGTTTTCTCTCGAAAAAATATGTCAGATTACTACATTTTAAGGAAATCCTGCATCGTGCGAAATTATCTTGTTTTACCTCAACAACTTGTTGTAACTCGAAAAGTTTTGGTGTTGCGTTTTTGCCTAAGCGTGCAGCCTCAAAAAAGAATGCACAGGAGAGTTTTCTCTCGGAAGAACATGTAAGAATACCATGTTATAAGGAAATACAGTGTTGCAGAATATAAAGACAAATATGTACGTATTGGAAATACTTAAACTTTACGAGAAGAAATAATGCATCGTGCAAAATTATCTTGTTTTTCCTAAACAACACTTTATAACTCGAAATGATTTGGTCTTGCGTGTATGCCTAAACATGTAGCCTCAAAAGAGAACCCACAGGAGAATTTTCTCTCGACAAAATATGTCAGAATACGTTTTAAGGAAATCCATCATCCTGCGAAATTATCTTGTATTTCCTAAACAACACGTTGTAACTCGAAAAGATTTGGTGTTGCGTGTATATCTAAGCATGTCGCCTCAAAAGCGAACGCACAGAATAGTTTTCTCTCGAAAAAATATGTCAGAATACCACGTTGTAAGGAAATCCCGCATCGTGCGAAATTATCTTGTTTTTCTTAAACAACATGTTGTAACTCGAAAAGGTTTGGTGTTGCGTGTATGTCTAAGCGAGTAGCCTCAAAAGAGAATGCACAGGAGAGTTTTTTCTCGAAAGAATATGTAAGAATACCACGTTATAAGGAAATATAGTGTTGCAGAGTAAAGACAAATACATACGTATTGGAAATACTTAAACTTTACCAAAAGAAATAACGCATTGTGCAAAATTATCTTGTTTTACCTAAACAACACGTTGTAACTTGAAAAGATTTGGTGTTGCGTGTACATCTAAGCTTGTAGCCTCAAACGAGAATGCACAGGAGAGTTTTCTCTGAAAAAATATGTCAGAATACCACGTTTTAAGGAAATCCCGCATCGTGAAAAATTATCTTGTTTTTCCTAAACAACATGTAACTCGAAATGCTTTGGTGTTGCGTTTAAGTCTAAGCGTATAGCCTCAAAAGAGAAAGCACAGGAGAGTTTTCTCTCGAAAAAATATGTCAGAATACCTCGTTTTAAGGATATCCCGCATCGTGTGAAATTATCATGTTTTTCTTAAACAACAGGTTGTAACTAGAAAAGCTTTCATGTTGCGTGTATGTCTAAGCGTGTAGCCTCAAAACAGAACGTACAGGAGAGTTTTCTCTCGAAAGAATATGTAAGAATACCACATTATAAGGAAATACAGTGTTGCAGAGTAAAGACAAATAAGTACTTATTAGAATTACTTAAACATTATGAGAAGAAATAATGCATCGTGCAATATTATCTTGTTTTTCCTAAACAACACGTTGTAACTAGAAAATATTTGGTGTTGCGTGTATGTCTAAGCATGTACCCTCAAATGAGAATGCAGAGGAGAGTTTTCTCTAGAAAAATTATGTCAGAATACCATGTTTTAAGGAAATCCTGCTTCGTGTGAAATGATCTTGTTATTCTTAAACAACACGTTGTAACTCGAACAGCTTTGGTGTTGCGTGTATGTCTAAGTGTGTAGCCTCAAAAGAGAACGCACAGGAGAGTTTTCTCTCGAAGGAATATGTAAGAATACCACGTTATAAGGAAATACAGTGTTTCAGAGTAAGCACAATACGTACTTATTAGAAATACTTAAACTTTACAAGAAGAAATAACGCATCGTGAAAATTAACTTGTTTTTCCTAAACAACACGTTGTAACTCAAAAAGATTTGGTGTTGCGTGTATGTCTAAGCGTGTAGCCTCAAATGAGAATGCACAGGAGTGTTTTTTGTCGGAAAAATATGTCAGAATACCACGTTATAAGGAAATCCTGCATCGTGCGAAATTATCTTGTTTTTCCTAAACAACATGTTTTAACTCGAAAAGCTTTGGTGTTGCGTGGATGTCTAAGTGTGTAGCCTCAAAAGAGAATGCACAGGAGAGTTTTCTCTCGCAAGAATATGTAAGAATACCACTTAACAAGGAAATACAGTTTTGCAGAGTAAAGGCAAATACGTACATATTAGAAATACTTAAACTTTACAAGAAGAAATAACGCATCGTACAAAATTATCTTGTTTTTCCTAAACAACACGTTGGAGGTCGAAAACCTTTGGTGTTGCGTGTATGTCTAAGCTTGTAGCCTCAAAAGAGAAGGCACAGGAGGGTTTTGTCTGAAAAAAAAATATGTCAGAATACCACATTTTAAGGAAATCCTGCATCCTGAGAAATTATCTTCTTTTTCCTTAACAACATGTAACTCGAAATGCTTTGGTGTTGCGTTTATGTCTACGCGTGTAGCCTCAAAAGAGAACGAACAGGAGAGTTTTCTCTCGAAAAAATATGTCAGAATACCACGTTATAAGGATATCCCTCATCGTGTGAAATTATCTTATTTTTCTTAAACAACACGTTATAACTCGAAAAGCTTTAGTGTTGCATGTATGTCTAAGCGTGTAGCCTCAGAACAGAACGCACAGGAGTGTTTTTTCTCGAAAGAATATTTAGGAATACCACATTATAAGGAAATACAGAGTTGCATAGTAAAGGCAAATACACACTTATTAGAAATACTTAAACTTTATCAGAAGAAATAAAGCATCGTGCAATATTATCTTGTTTTTCCTAAACAACACATTGTATCTCGAAAAGATTTGGTGTTGCGTGTTTGTCTAAGCATGTAGCCTCAAAAGAAAATGCACAGCAGATTTTTTTCTCTAAAAAATATGTCAGAATACCACGTTATAAGGAAATCCTGCATTGTGCGAAATTATCTTGTTTTTCCTAAACAACATGTTTTAACTCAAAAAGCTTTGGTGTTGCGTGTATGTCTAAGTGTGTAGCTTCAAAGGGAATGCACAGGAGAGTTTTCTCTCGCAAGAATATGTAAGAATACCATGTTAGAAGGAAATACAGTTTTGCAGAGTAAAGGCAAATATGTACATATTATAAATACTTAAACTTTACAAGAAGAAATAACTCATCGTACAAAATTATCTTGTTTTGCCTAAACAACACGTTGGAGCTCGAAAAGCTTTGGTGTTGCGTGTATGTCTAAGCGTGTAACATAAAAAAAGAATGCACAGGAGTTTTCTCTCAAAAGAATATGTAAGAATACCACGTTATAAGGAAGTACAGTATTGCAGAGTAAAGACAAATTCTTACATATTAGAAATACTTAAACTTCACGAGAAGAAATAACGCACCGTGGAAAATTATCTTGGTTTTCCTAAACAACACGTTGTAACTCAAAAAGCTTTGGTGTTGCGTGTATGTCTAAGCATGTAGCGTCAAAAGAGAATGCACAGGAGAGTTTTCTCTCGAAAGAATATGTAAGAATACCATGTTATAAGGAAATACAGTTTTGCAGATTAAAGACAAATACGTATATATTAGAAATACTTAAACTTTATGGGAAGAAATAACGCACCGTACAAAATTATCTTGTATTTCCTAAACAACACGTTGTAACTCGAAAATATTTGGTGTTGCGTGTATGTCTAAGCGTTTAGCCTCAAAAGAGAACGGAAAGGAGAGTTTTCTGTCTAAAAAATATGTCAGAATACCAAGTTTTAAGGAAATCCCGCATCGTGCTAAATTATCTTGTTTTTCCTAAACAACACGTTTTAACTGGAAAAGCTTTGGAGTTGCGTGTATGTCTAAGTGTGTAGCCTCAACAGAGAATGCACAGGAGAGTTTTCTCTAGAAAGAATATGTAAGAATACCACGTTACAAGGAAATACAGTTTTGCAGAGTAAAGACAAATATGTACATTTTAGAAATACTAAAATTATACAAGAAGAAATAATGCGTCTTACAAAATTATCTTGTATTTCCTAAACAACACGTTGTAACTCGAAAATATTTGGTGTTGCGTGTATGTCTAAGTGTGTAGCCTCAAAAGAGAAGGGACAGGAGAGTTTTCTCTGGAAAGAATATGTAAGAATACTACATTATAAGGAAATACTTTTTTCCAGAGTAAAGACAAATATGTACGTATTGGAAACACTTTACGAGAAGAAATAACGCATCCTAGAAAATTAGCTTGTATCTCGTAAACAACACGTTGTAACTCGAAAAGAATTGGTGTGGCGTGTACGTCTAAACGTGTAGCCTCAAAAGAGAACCCATAGGAGAATTTTTTTTCGTCAAAATTTTTCAGAAAATCACGTTTTAAGGAAATCCCGCATCGTGCAAAATTATCTTGTTTTTCCTAAACAACAGGTTGTAACTCGAAAAGCTTTCGTGTTGCGTGTATGTCTAAGTGTGTACTCTCAAAAGAGAAGGCTCAGGAGAGTTTTTTCTCGAAAGAATATGTAAGAATACCACATTATAAGGAAATACAATTTTGCAGAGTAAAGACAAATACGTAAGTATTAGAAACACTTTACGAGAAGAAATAACGCATCATTCAAAATTAGCTTGTATCTCCTAAACAACTCGTTGTAACTCGAAAAGAATTGGTGTGGCGTGTACGTCTAAACGTGTAGCCTCAAAAGAGAACCCATAGGAGAATTTTCTTTCGTCAAAATTTTTCAGAAAATCACGTTTATGGAAATCCCGCATCGGGCGAAATTATCTTGTTATTCCTAAACAACACGTTGTAACTCGAAAAACTTTCGCGTTGCGTGTATGTCTAAGTGTGTAGCCTCAAAAGAGAAGGCACAGGAGAGTTTTCTCTCGAAAGAATATGTAAGAATACCACATTATAAAGAAATATATTTTGCAGAGTAAAGACAAATACATACGTAATGCAAACACTTTATGAGAAGAAATAAAGCATCCTACAAAATTAGCTTGTATCTCCTAAATAAAACGTTGTAACTCGAAAGGAATTGGTGTGGCGTGAACGTCTAATCGTGTAGCCTCAAAAGAGAACCCATAGGAGAATTTTCTTTCGTCAAAATTTTTCAGAAAATCAAGTTTTAACGAAATCCCGCATCGTGCGAAATTATCTTGTTTTTCCTAAACAACACGTTGTAACTCGAAAAGCTTTCGTGTTGCGTGTATGTCTAAGTGTGTAGCCTCAAAAGACAAGGCTAAGGAGAGTTTTCTCTCGAAAGAATATATAAGAATACCACATTATAAGGAAATACAGTTTTGCAGAGTAAAGACAAATATGAAAGTATTGGAAACACTTTATGAGAAGAAATAACGCATCGTAGAAAATTAGCATGTATCTCCTAAACAACACGTTGTAACTCGAAAAGAATTGGTGTGGCGTGTAAGTCTAAATGTGTAGCCTCAAAAGAATACAAATAGGAGAATTTTCTTTCCTCAAAATTTTTCAGAAAATCACATTTTAAGGAAATCCCACATCTTGCGAAATTATCTTGTTTTACCTAAACAACACGTTGTAACTCGACAAGCTTTAATGTTGCGTGTATGTCTAAGTGTGTAGCCTCCAAAGAGAAGGCACAGGAGAGATTTCTCTCGAAAGAATATGTAAGAATACCACATTAGAATGAAATACAGTTTTGCAGAGTAGAGACAAATACGTACGTATTGGAAACACTTTACCAGAAGAAATAACACATTGTAAAAAAATAGCTTGTATCTCCTAAACAACACGTTGTAACTCGAAAAGAATTGGTGTGGCGTGTACGTCTAAATGTGTAGCCTCAAAGGAGAACCCATAGGAGAATTTTCTGGCGTCAAAATGTTTCAGAAAATCACGTTTTAACGAAATCCCACATTGTGCGAAATTATCTTGTTATTCCTAAACAACTCCTTGTAACTCGAAAAGCGTTCGTGTTGCGTGTATGTCTAAGTGTGTAGCCTCAAAAGAGAAGGCACAGGAGACTTTTCTCTCGAAAGAATATGTAAGAATACCACGTTATAAGGAAATACAGTTTTTCAGAGTAAAGACAAATACGTACCTATTGGAAACACTTTACAAGAAGAAATAAAGCATCGTACAAAATTAGCTTGTATCTCCTAAACCACACGTTGTAACTCGAAAAGAATTGGTGTGGCGTGTACGTCTAAACGTGTAGACACAAAGGAGATCCCATAGGAGAATTTTCTTTCGTCAAATTTTTCAGAAAATCACGTTTTAAGGAAATCCCGCATCGTGCAAAATTATCTTAGTATTCCTAAACAACACGTTATAACACGAAAAGCTTTCGTGTTGCATGTATGTCTGAGTGTGTAGCCTCAAAAGAGAAGGCACAGGAGAGTTTTCTCTCGAAAGAATATGTAAGAATACCACATTATAAGGAAATACAGTTTTGCAGAGTAAACACAAATACGTATGTATTGGAAACACTTTACGAGAAGAAATAAAGCATCTTACAAAATTAGCTTGTATCTCCTAAACAACACGTTGTAACTCGAAAAGAATTGGTGTGGCATGTACGTCTAAACGTGTAGCCTCAAAAGAGAAACCAGAGGAGAATTTTCGTTCGTCAAAATTTTTCAGAAAATCACGTTTTAAGGAAATCTCACATCTTGCAAATTTATCTTGTTTTTCCTAAACACGTTGTACCTCGAAAAGCTTTCGTGTTGCGTGTATGTCTAAGTGTGTAGCCTCAAAAGAGAAGGCAGAGGAGAGTTTTCTCTCGAAAGAATATGTAAGAATATCACGTTATAAGGAAATACAGTGTTGCAGAGTAAATACAAATATGTACATATTAGAAACACTTTACGAGAAGAAATAACGCATCGTACAAAATTAGCTTGTATCTCCTATACAACACGTTGTAACTCGGAAAGAATTGGTGTGGCATGTACGTCTAAATGTGTAGCCTCAAAAGAGAACCCATAGGAAAATTTTCTTTCGTCAAAATTTTTCAGAAAATCACGTTTTAAGGAAATCCCGCATCGTGCGAAATTATCTTGTTTTTCCAAAACAACACGTTGTAAATCGAAAAGCTTTCGTGTTGCGTGTATGTCTAAGTGTGTAGCCTCAAAAGGGAAGGCTCAGGAGAGTTTTCACTCGAAAGAATATGTAAGAATACCACATTATAAGGAAATACAGTTTTGCTGAGTAAAGTCAAAAACGTACGTATTGGAAACACTTTAAGAGAAGAAATAACACATCTTAAAAAATTAGCTTGTTTCTCCTAAACAACACGTTGTAACTCGAAAAGAATTGGTCTGGCGTGTACGTCTTAATGTGAAGACTCAAAAGAGATCCCATAGGAGAATTTTCTTTCGTCAAAATTTTTCAGAAAATCACGTTTTAAGGAAATCCCGCATTGTGCGAAATTATCCTGTTATTCCTAAACAACACGTTGTAACTCGGAAAACTTTCGTGTGGCGTGTATGTCTAAGTGTGTAGCATCAATAGAGAAGGCACAGGAGAGTTTTCTCTCAAAGAATATGTAAGAATACCACGTCATTAGGAAATAGAGTGTTGCAGAGTAAAGACAAATACACACGTATTGGAAATACTTTACGAGAAGAAATAACACATCTTACAAAATTAGCTTGTATCTCCTAAACAACTCGTTGTAACTCGAAAAGAATTGGTGTGGCGCGTACGTCTAAACGTGTAGCCTCAAAAGAGAACCCAGAGGAGAATTTTCTTTCGTCAAAATTTTTCAGAAAATCACGTTTTAAGGAAATCCCGCATCTTGCGATATTATCTTGTTATTCCTGAACAACACGTTGTAACTCGAAAAGCTTTCATGTTGCGTGTATGAGTAAGTGTGTAGCCTCAAAAGAGAAGGCACAAGGGAGTTTTCTCTCGAAAGAATATGTAAGAATACCACATTATAAGGAAATACAGTTTTGCAAAGTAAAGACAAATACGTAGGTATTGGAAACACTTTAAGAGAAGAAATAATGCATCGTACAAAATTAGCTTGTATCTCCTAAACAACACGTTGTAACTCGAGAAGAATTGGTGTGGCGTGTACATCTAAACGTGTAGCCTCAAAAGAGAACCCAGAGGAGAATTTTCTTTCATCAAAATTTTTCAGAAAATCACGTTTTAAGGAAATCCCGCATCGTGCGAAATTATCTAGTTATTCCTAAACAACACGTTGTAACTCGAAAAGCTTTCGTGTTGCGTGTATGCCTAAGTGTGTAGCCTCAAAACAGAAGGCACAGGAGAGTTTTCTCTCGAAAGAATATGTAAGAATACCACATTTTAAGGAAATACAGTTTTGCAGAGTAAAGACAAACACGTACTTATTGGAAACACTTTACGAGAAGAAATAACGCATCGTACAAAATTATCTTGTATCTCCTAAACAACATGTTGTAACTCTAAAAGAATTGGTGTGGCATGTACGTCTGAACGTGTAGCCTCAAAAGAGAACTCAGAGGAGAATTTTCTGTCGTCAAAATTTTTCAGAAAATCATGTTTTAAGGAAATCCCGCATCGTGCGAAATTATCTTGTTATTCCTAAAAAACACGTTGTAACTCGAAAAGCTTTCATGTTGCGTGTATGCATAAGTGTGCAGCCTCAAAAGGGAAGGCACAGGAGAGTTTTCACTCGAAAGAATATGTAAGAATACCACATTGTAAGGAAATACACTGTTGCAGAGTAAAGATAAAAATGTACTTATTGCAAACACTTTATGAGAAGAAATGACGCATCGCAAAAATTAGCTTGTATCTCCTAAACAACACGTTGTAACTCGAACAGAATTGATGTGGCGTGTACGTCTAAACATGTAGCCTCAAAAGAGAACTCATAGGAGAATTTTCTTTCCTCAAAATTTTTCAGAAAATCACGTTTTAAGGAAATCCTGCATCGTGCGAAATTATCTTGTTTTTCCTAAACAACACGTTGTAAATCGAAAAGCTTTCATGTTGCGTGCATGTCTAAGTGTGTAGCCTCAAAAGAGAAGGCACAGGAGAGTTTTCTCTCGAAAGAATATATAAGAATACCACATTATAAGGAAATACAGTTTTGCAGAGTAAAAACAAATACCTACGTATTGGAAACACTTTAGGAGAAGAAATAATGCATCTTAAAAATTAGCTTGTATCTCCTAAACAACACGTTGTAACTCGAGAAGAATTGGTGTGGCGTGTACGTCTAAACGTGTATCCTCAAAAGAGAACGCAGAGGAGAATTTTCTTTCCTCAAAATGTTTCAGAAAATCTCATTTAAGGAAATCCCACATCGTGCGATATTATCTTGTTTTCCTAAACAACACGTTGTAACTCGTAAAGCTTTCGTGTTGCTTGTATGTCTAAGTGTGTAGCATCAATAGAGAAGGCACAGGAGAGCTTTGTCTCGAAAGAATATGTAAGAATACCACATTATAAGGAAATACATTTTTGCAGAGTAAAGACAAATACGTACGTATTGGAAACACTTTATGAGAAGAAATAACGCATCGTACAACATTAGCTTGTATCTCCTAAACAACACGTTGTAACTCGAAAAGAATTGGTGTGGCGTGTACTTCTAAACGTGTAGCCTCGAAACGGAACCCATAGGAGAATTTTCTTTCGTCAAAATTTTTCAGAAAATCACGTTTTAAGGAAATCCCGCATCGTGCGAAATTATCTTGTTTTTCCTAAACAACACGTTGTAACACGAAAAGCTTTCATGTTGCGTGTATGTCTAAGTGTGTAGCCTCAAAAGAGAAGGCACAGGAGAGTTTTCTCTCGAAAGAATATGTATTAATACCACGTTATAATTAAATACAGTTTTGCAGAGTAATGACAAACACGTACTTATTGGAAACACTTTACGAGAAGAAATAACGCATCGTACAAAATTATCTTGTAAATCCTAAACAACACGTTGTAACTCTAAAGGAATTGGTGTGGCATGTACGTCTGAACGTGTAGCCTCAAAAGAGAACTCAGAGGAGAATTTTCTTTCGTCAAAATTTTTCAGAAAATCATGTTTAAGGAAATCCCGCATCGTGCGAAATTATCTTGTTATTCCCAAAAAACACGTTGTAACTCGAAAAGCTTTCGTGTTGCGTGTATGCATAAGTGTGCAGCCTCAAAAGGGAAGGCACAGGAGAGTTTTCACTCGAAAGAATATGTAAGAATACCACATTATAAGGAAATACACTGTTGCAGAGTAAAGACAAAAATGTACTTATTGCAAACACTTTACGAGAAGAAATAACGCATCGTAAAAATTAGCTTGTATCTCCTAAACAACACGTTGTAACTCGAACAGAATTGATGTGGCATGTACGTCTAAACGTGTAGCCTCAAAAGAGAACCCATAGGAGAATTTTCTTTCCTCAAAATTTTTCAGAAAATCACGTTTTAAGGAAATCCCGCATCGTGCGAAATTATCTTGTTTTTCCAAAACAACACGTTGTAAATCGAAAAGCTTTCGTGTTGCGTGTATGTCTAAGTGTGTAGCCTCAAAAGAGATGGCACAGGAGAGTTTTCTCTCGAAAGAATATATAAGAATACCACATTATAAGGAAATACAGTTTTGTAGAGTAAAGACAAATACCTACGTATTGGAAACACTTTAGGAGAAGAAATAATGCATCGTAAAAATTAGCTTGTATCTCCTAAACAACACGTTGTAACTCGAGAAGAATTGGTGTGGCGTGTACGTCTAAACGTGTATCCTCAAAAGAGAACGCAGAGGAGAATTTTCTTTCCACAAAAATTTTCAGAAAATCACGTTGTAAGGAAATCCCACATCGTGCGATATTATCTTGTTTTCCTAAACAACATGTTGTAACTCGTAAAGGTTTCGTGTTGCATGTATGTCTAAGTGTGTAGCATCAATAGAGAAGGCACAGGAGAGCTTTGCCTCGAAAGAATATGTAAGAATACCACATTATAAGGAAATACATTTTTGCAGAGTAAAGACAAATACGTACGTATTGGAAACACTTTATGAGAAGAAATAACGCATCGTATAAAATTAGCGTGTATCTCCTAAACAACACGTTGTAACTCGAAAAGAATTGGTGTGGCGTGTACTTCTAAACGTGTAGCCTCCAAAGGGAACCCATAGGAGAATTTTCTTTCGTCAAAATTTTTCAGAAAATCACGTTTTAAGGAAATCCCGCATCGTGCGAAATTATCTTGTTTTTCCTAAACAACACGTTGTAAAACGAAAAGCTTTCATGTTGCGTGTATGTCTAAGTGTGTAGCCTCAAAAGAGAAGGCACAGGAGAGTTTTCTCTCGAAAGAATATGTAAGAATACCACATTATAAGGAAATACAGTTTTGCAGAGTAAACACAAATATGTATGTATTGGAAACACTTTATGAGAAGAAATAACGCATCCTACAAAATTAGCTTGTATCTCCTAAACAACACGTTGTAACTAGAAGGAATTGTTGTGGCGCGTACATCTAAACGTGTAGCCTCAAAAGAGAACCGATAGGAGAATTTTCTGTCGTCAAAATTTTTCAGAAAATCACGTTTTAAGGAAATCCCGCATCGTGCGAAATTATCTTGTTTTTCCTAAACAACACGTTGTAAATCGAAAAGCTTTCGTGTTGCGTGTATGTCTAAGTGTGTAGCCTCAAAAGGGAAAGCACAGGAGAGTTTTCTCTCGAAAGAATATATAAGAATACCACATTATAAGGAACTACAGTTTTGCAGATAAAGACAAATACCTACGTATTGGAAACACTTTAGGAGAAGAAATAATGGATCGTAAAAATTAGCTTGTATCGCCTAAACAACACGTTGTAACTCGAGAAGAATTGGTGTGGCGTGTACTTCTAAACGTGTATCCTCAAAAGAGATCCCATAGGAGAATTTTCTTTCCTCAAAATTTTTCAGAAAATCACGTTTTAAGGAAATCCCACGTCGTGCGCTATTATCTTGTTTTCCTAAACAACAAGTTGTAACTCGTAAAGCTTTCGTGTTGCCTGTATGTCTAAGTGTGTAGCATCAATAGAGAAGGCACATGAGAGTTTTGTCTCGAAAGAATATGTAAGAATACCACATTATAAGGAAATACAGTTTTGCAGAGTAAAGACAAATACGTACTTATAGGAAACACTTTATGAGAAGAAATAACGCATCTACAAAATTAGCTTGTATCTCCTAAACAACACGTTGTAACTCGAAAAGAATTGGTGTGGCCTGTACGTCTAAACATGTAGCCTCCAAAGGGAACCCATAGGAGAATTTTCTTTCGTCAAAATTTTTCAGAAAATCACGTTTTAAGGAAATCCCGCATCGTGCGAAATTATCTTGTTTTTCCTAAACAACACGTTGTAACACGAAAAGCTTTCGTGTTGCGTGTATGTCTAAGTGTGTAGCCTCAAAAGAGAAGGCACAGGAGAGTTTTCTCTTGAAAGAGTATGTTAGAATACGACATTATAAGGAAATACAGTTTTGCAGAGTAAACTCAAATACGTATGTATTGGAAACACTTTACGAGAAGAAATAACGCATCTTACAAAATTAGCTTGTATCTCCTAAACAACACGTTGTACCTCGAAAAGAATGGTGCGGCATGTACGTCTAAACGTGTAGCCTCAAAAATGAAACCAGAGGAGAATTTTCTTTCGTCAAAATTTTTCAGAAAATCACGTTTTAAGGAAATCTCGCATCTTGCAAAATTATCTTGTTTTTCCTAAACAACACGTTGTAACTCCAAAAACTTTCGTGTTGCGTGTATGTCTAAGTGTGTAGCCTCAAAAGAGAAGCCAGAGGAGAGTTTTCTCTCGAAAGAATATGTAAGAATATCACGTTATAAGGAAATACAGTGTTGCAGAGTAAAGACAAATATGTACATATTAGAAACACTTTACGAGAAGAAATAACGCATCATACAAAATTAGCTTGTATCTCCTATACAACACGTTGTAACTCGGAAAGAAGTGGTGTGGCGTGTACGTCTAAACGTGTAGCCTCAAAAGAGAACCCAGAGGAGAATTTTCTTTCGTCAAAATTTTTCAGAAAATCACGTTTTAAGGAAATCCGCATCATGCGAAATTATCTTGTTATTCCTAAACAACACGTTGTAAATCGAAAAGCTTTCGTGTTGCGTGTATGTCTAAGTGTGTAGCCTCAAAAGAGAAGGCACAGGAGAGTTTTCTCTCGAAAGAATATATAAGAATACCACATTATAAGGAAATACAGTTTTGCAGAGTAAAGACAAAAACCTACGTATTGGAAACACTTTAGGAGAAGAAATAATGCATCGTAAAAATTAGCTTGTATCTCCTAAACAACACGTTGTAACTCGAGAAGAATTGGTGTGGCGTGTACGTCTAAACGTGTATCCTCAAAAGAGAACCCAGAGGAGAATTTTCTTTCCTCAAAATTTTTCAGAAAATCACGTTTTAAGGAAATCCCACATCGTGCGATATTATCTTGTTTTCCTAAACAACACGTTGTAACTAGTAAAGCTTTCGTGTTGCGTGTATGTCTAAGTGTGTAGCATCAGTAGAGAAGGCACAGGAGAGTTTTCTCTCGAAAGAATATGTAAGAATACCACATTATAAGGAAATACATTTTTGCAGAGTAAAGACAAATACGTACATATTGGAAACACTTTATGAGAAGAAATAGCGCATCGTACAAAATTAGCTTGTATCTCCTAAACAACACGTTGTAACTCGAAAAGAATTGGTGTGGCGTGTATGTCTAAATGTGTAGCCTCAAAAGGGAAGCCATAGGAGAATTTTCTTTCATCAAAATTTTTCAGAAAATCACGTTTTAAGGAAATCCCGCATCGTGCGAAATTATCTTGTTTTTCCTAAACAACACGTTGTAACACGAAAAGCTTTCGTGTTGCGTGTATGTCTAAATGTGCAGCCTCAAAAGAGAAGGCACAGGAGAGTTTTCTCGCGAAAGAATATGTAAGAATACCACATTATAAGGAAATACAGTTTTGCAGAGTAAACACAAATACGTATGTATTGGAAACACTTTACTAGAAGAAATAACGCATCTTACAAAATTAGCTTGTATCTCCTAAACAACACATTGTAACTCGAAGGAATTGGTGTGGCGCGTACATCTAAACGTGTAGCCTCAAAAGAGAACCGATAGGAGAATTTTCTGTCGTCAAAATTTTTCAGAAAATCACGTTTTAAGGAAATCCCGCATCGTGCGAAATTATCTTGTTTTTCCTAAACAACACGTTGTAAATCGAAAAGCTTTCCTGTTGCGTGTATGTCTAGGTGTGTAGCCTCAAAAGGGAAAGCACAGGAGAGTTTTCTCTCAAAAGAATATATAAGAATACCACATTATAAGGAACTACAGTTTTGCAGATAAAGACAAATACCTACGTTTTGGAAACACTTTAGGAGAAGAAATAATGCATCTTAAAAATTAGCTTGTATCGCCTAAACAACACGTTGTAACTCGAGAAGAATTGGTGTGGCGTGTACGTCTAAACGTGTATCCTCAAAAGAGATCCCATAGGAGAATTTTCTTTCCTCAAAATTTTTCAGAAAATCACGTTTTAAGGAAATCCCACGTCGTGCGCTATTATCTTGTTTTCCTAAACAACAAGTTGTAACTCGTAAAGCTTTCGTGTTGCCTGTATGTCTAAGTGTGTAGCATCAATAGAGAAGGCACATGAGAGTTTTGTCTCGAAAGAATATGTAACAATACCACATTATAAGGAAATACAGTTTTGCAGAGTAAAGACAAATACGTACTTATAGGAAACACTTTATGAGAAGAAATAACGCATCTACAAAATTAGCTTGTATCTCCTAAACAACACGTTGTAACTCGAAAAGAATTGGTGTGGCCTGTACGTCTAAACGTGTAGCCTCCAAAGGGAACCCATAGGAGAATTTTCTTTCGTCAAAATTTTTCAGAAAATCACGTTTTAAGGAAATCCCGCATCGTGCGAAATTATCTTGTTTTTCCTAAACAACACGTTGTAACACGAAAAGCTTTCGTGTTGAGTGTATGTCTAAGTGTGTAGCCTCAAAAGAGAAGGCACAGGAGAGTTTTCTCTCGAAAGAGTATGTTAGAATACGACATTATAAGGAAATACAGTTTTGCAGAGTAAACTCAAATACGTATGTATTGGAAACACTTTACGAGAAGAAATAACGCATCTTACAAAATTAGCTTGTATCTCCTAAACAACACGTTGTACCTCGAAAAGAATGGTGCGGCATGTACGTCTAAACGTGTAGCCTCAAAAAAGAAACCAGAGGAGAATTTTCTTTCGTCAAAATTTTTCAGAAAATCACGTTTTAAGGAAATCTCGCATCTTGCAAAATTATCTTGTTTTTCCTAAACAACACGTTGTAACTCCAAAAACTTTCGTGTTGCGTGTATGTCTAAGTGTGTAGCCTCAAAAGAGAAGCCAGAGGAGAGTTTTCTCTCGAAAGAATATGTAAGAATATCACGTTATAAGGAAATACAGTGTTGCAGAGTAAAGACAAATATGTACATATTAGAAACACTTTACGAGAAGAAATAACGCATCATACAAAATTACCTTGTATCTCCTATACAACACGTTGTAACTCGGAAAGAAGTGGTGTGGCGTGTACATCTAAACGTGTAGCTTCAAAAGAGAACCCAGAGGAGAATTTTCTTTCGTCAAAATTTTTCAGAAAATCACGTTTTAAGGAAATCCGCATCATGCGAAATTATCTTGTTATTCCTAAACAACACGTTGTAAATCGAAAAGCTTTCGTGTTGCGTGTATGTCTAAGTGTGTAGCCTCAAAAGAGAAGGCACAGGAGAGTTTTCTCTCGAAAGAATATATAAGAATACCACATTATAAGGAAATACAGTTTTGCAGAGTAAAGACAAATACCTACGTATTGGAAACACTTTAGGAGAAGAAATAATGCATCGTAAAAATTAGCTTGTATCTCCTAAACAACACGTTGTAACTCGAGAAGAATTGGAGTGGCGTGTACGACTAAACGTGTAGCCTCAAAAGAGAACTCATAGGAGAATTTTCCTTCGTCAAATTTTTTCAGAAAATCACGTTTAAGGAAATCCAGCATAGTGCGATATTATCTTGTTTTCCTAAACAACACGTTGTAACTCATAAAGCTTTCGTGTTGCCTGTATGTCTAAGTGTGTAGCATCAATAGAGAAGGCACAGGAGAGTTTTCTCTTGAAAGAATATGTAAGAATACCACATTATAAGGAAATACATTTTTGCAGAGTAAAGACAAATATGTACGTATTGGAAACACTTTACGAGAAGAAATAACGCATCGTACAAAATTAGCTTGTATCTCCTAAACAACACGTTGTAACTCTAAAAGAATTGGTGTGGCGTGTACGTCTAAACGTGTAGCCTCAAAAGAGAACCCATAGGAGAATTTTCATTCGTCAAAATTTTTCAGAAAATCACATTTAAGGAAATCCCGCATCCTGCGAAATTATCTTGTTTTTCCTAAACAACACGTTGTAATTCGAAAAGCTTTCGTGTTGCGTGTATGTCTAAGTGTGTAGCCTCAAAAGAGAAGGCACAGGAGAGTTTACTCTCAAAGCATATGTAAGAATACCACGTTATAAGGAAATACAGTTTTGCAGAGTAAAGACAAATACGTACGTATTGGAAACACTTTACGAGAAGAAATAAGGCATCGTACAATATTAGCTTGTATCTCCTAAACAACACGTTGTATCTCGAAAAGAATTGGTGTGGCGTGTACGTCTAAACGTGTAGCCTCAAAAGAGAACCCATAGGAGAATTTTCCTTCGTCAAAATTTTTCAGAAAATCACGTTTTAAGGAACTCCCGCATCGTGCGAAATTACCTAGTTATTCCTAAACAACACGTTGTAACTCGAAAAGCTTTCGTGTTGCGTGTATGTCTAAGAGTGTAGCCTCAAAAGAGAAGGCACAGGAGAGTTTTCTCTCGAAAGAATATGTAAGAATACCACATTATAAGGAAATACAGTTTTGCAGAGTATAGACAAATCCGTACGTATTGGAAACACTTTACGAGAAGAAATAACGCATCATACAAAATTATCTTGTATCTCCTAAGCAACACGTTGTAACTCGAAAAGAATTGGTGTGGCGTGTACGTCTAAACGTATAGCCTCAAAAGAGAACCCATAGGAGAAATTTCTTTCGTCAAAATTTTTCACAAAATCATGTTTTAAAGAAATCCCGCATCGTGCAAAATTATCTTGTTATTCCTAAACATCTCGTTGTAACTCGAAAAGCTTTCGTGTTGTGTGTATGTCAAAGTGTGTAGCCTCAAAAGGGAAGGCACAGGAGAGTTTTCTCTCGAAAGAATATGTAAGAATACCACGTTATAAGGAAATACAGTTTTGCAGAGTAAAGACAAAAACGTACGTATTGAAAAAACTTTAGGAGAAGAATTAATGCATCCTACAAAATTAGCTTGTATCTCCTAAACAACACGTTGTAACCCGAAAAGAATTGGTGTGGCGTGTACATCTAAACGTGTAGCCTCAAAAGCGAACCCAGAGGAGAATTTTCTTTCGTCAAAATTTTTCAGAAAATCACGTTTTAAGGAAATCCCGCATCGTGCGAAATTATCTAGTTATTCCTAAACAACACGTTGTAACTCGAAAAGCTTTCGTGTTGCGTGTATGTCTAAGTGTGTAGCCTCAAAAGAGAAGGCACAGGAGAGTTTTCTCTCGAAAGAATATGTAAGAATACCACATTATAAGGAAATACAGTTTTGCAGAGTAAAGACACATACGTACGTATTGGAAACACTTTACTAGAAGAAATATCGCATCATACAAAATTGGCTTGTATCTCCTAAACAACATGCTGTAACTCGAAAAGAATTGGTGTGGCGTGTACGTCTAAACATATTGCCTCAAAAGAGAACCCATAGGAGAATTTTCCTTCGTCAAAATTTTCAGAAAATCACGTTTTATGGAAATCCCGCATCATGAGAAATTATCTTGTTATTCCTAAACAACACGTTGTAACTCGAAAAGCTTTCGTGTTGCGTGTATGTCTAAGTGTGTAGCCTCAAAAGAGAAGGCACAGGAGAGTTTTCTCTCGAAAGAATATGTAAGAATACCACATTATAAGGAAATACATTTTTGCAGAGTAAAGTCAAAAACGTACGTATTGGAAACACTTTATGAGAAGAAATAACGCATCTTACAAAATTAGCTTGTATCTCCTAAACAACACGTTGTAACTCGAAAAGAATTGGTGTGGCGTGTAAGTCTAAACGAGTAGTCGCAAAAGAGCACCGATAGGAAAATTTTCTTTCGTCAAAATTTTTCAGAAAATCACGTTTTAAGGAAATCCTGCATCATGCGAAATTATCTTGTTTTACCTAAACAACATGTTGTAACTCGAAAAGCTTTCGTGTTGCGTGTATGTCTAAGTGTGTAGCCTCAAAAGAGAAGGCTCAGGAGTGTTTTCTCTCGAAAGAATATGTAAGAATACCACACTAGAAGGAAATACAGTTTTGCAGAGTAAAGACAAATACGTATGTATTGGAAACACTTTAAGAGAAGAAATAACGCATTGTACAAAATTAGCTTGTATCTCCTAAACAACACGTTGTAACTCGAAAAGAACTGGTGTGGCGTGTACTTCTCAACGTGTAGCCTCAAAAGAGAACCCATAGGAGAATTTTCTTTCGTCAAAATTTTACAGATAATCATGTTTTAAGGAAATACTGCATCGTGCGAAATTATCTTGTTATTCCTAAACAACTCATTATAACTCGAAAAGTTTTCGGGTTTCTTGTATGTCTAAGTGTGTAGCTACAAGAGAGAAGGCACAGGAGAGTTTTCTCTCGAAAGAATATGTAAGAATACAACATAAAGGAAATACAGTTTTGCAAAGTAAAGACAAATACGTACATATTGGAAACACTTCAAGAGAAGAAATAATGCATCCTACAATATTAGCTTGTATTCCCTAAACAACATGTTGTAACTCGAAAGGAATTGCTGTGCCGTGTACGTCTAAACGTTTAGCCTCAAAAGAAATCCCATAGGAGAATTTTCCTTCGTCAAAATTTTTCAAAAAATCACGTTTTAAGGAAATCCCGCATCATGAGAAATTATCTTGTTATTCCTAAACAACATGTTGTAACTCTAAAAGCTTTCGTGTTGCATGTATGTCTAACTGTGTAGCCTCAAAATAGAAGGCATAGGAGAGTTTTCTATCGAAAGAATATGTAAGAATACCACATTATAAGGAAATAGAGTTTTGCAGAATAAAGGCAAATACTTACATATTGGAAACACTTTACAAGAAGAAATAACGCATCGTACAAAATTAGCTTGTATCTCCTATACAACACATTGTAACTTGAAAAGAATTGGTGTGGCGTGTACGTCTAAACGTGTAGCCTCAAAAGAGAACCCAAGGGGAATTTTCTTTCATCAAAATTTTTCAGAAAATCACATTTTAAGGAAATCCCGCATCGTGCGAAATTTTCTAGTTATTCCTAAACAACACGTTGTAACACGAAAAGCTTTCGTGTTGCGTGTATGCCTAAGTGTGTAGCGTCAAAAGAGAAGGCACAGGAGAGTTTTCTCTCAAAAGAATATGTAAGAATACCACGTTATAAGGAAATATAGTGTTGCAGAGTAAAGACAAATACGTACATATTGGAAACACTTTACGAGAAGGAATAACGCTTGGTACAAAATTAGCTTGTATCTCCTAAACAACACGTTGTAACTCGAAAAGAATTGGTGTGGCATGTACGTTTAAACGTGTAGCCTCAAAAGAGAACCCATAGGAGAATTTTCTTTCGTCAAAATTTTTCAGGAAATCACGTTTTATGGAAATCCCGCATCGTGCGAAATTATCTTCTTATTCCTAAACAACACATTGTAACTCGAAAAGCTTTCGTGTTGCGTGTATGTCTAAGTGTGTAGCATCAACAGAGAAGGCACAGGAGAGGTTTCTCTCGAAAGAATATGTAAGAGTACCACATTATAAGGAAATACATTTTTGCAGAGTAAAGACAAATACGTACGTATTGGAAACACTTTATGAGAAGAAATAAAGCATCTTAAATATTAGCTTGCATCTCGTAACAACACGTTGTAATTCGAAAAGAATTGGTGTGGCGTGTACGTCTAAACGTGTACCCTCAAAAGAGAACCCATAGAAGCATTTTCTTTCGTCAAAATTTTTTCAGAAAATCAGGTTTTAAGGAAATCCCGAATCTTGGGAAATTATCCTGTTATTCCTAAACAACACGTTGTAACTCAAAAAGCTTCCGTGTTGCGTGTATGTCTAAGTGTGTAGCATCAATAGAGAAGGCACAGGAGAGTTTTCTCTCGAAAGAATATGTAAGAATACCACATTATAAGGAAATACATTTTTGCAGAGTAAAGACAAATACGTACGTATTGGAAACACGTTAGGAGAAGAAATAATGCATCGTAAAATATTAGCTTGCATCTCATAAACAACACGTTGTAATTCGAAAAGAATTGGTGTGGCGTGTACGTCTACACATGTAGCCTCAAAAGAGAACCCATAGAAGAATTTTCTTGCGTCAAAATTTTTTCAGAAAATCACGTTTTAAGGAAATCCCGCATCTTGCGAAATTATCCTGTTATTCCTAAACAACACGTTGTAACTCGAAAAGCTTTCGTGTTGCGTGTATGTCTAAGTGTGTAGCATCAATAGAGAAAGCACAGGAGAGTTTTCTCTCGAAAGAATATGTAAGAATACCACATTATAAGGAAATACATTTTTGCAGAGTAAAGACAAATAAGTATGTATTGGAAACACTTTATGAGAAGAAATAACGCATCGTACAAAATTAGCTTGTATCTCCTAAACAACACGTTGTAACTCGAAAAGAATTGGTGTGGTGTGTACGTCTAAACGTGTAGCCTCAAAAGAGAACCGAGAGGAGAATTTTCTTTCGTCAAAATTTTTCAGAAAATCACGTTTTAAGGAAATCCCGCATCGTGCGAAATAATCTAGTTATTCCTAAACAACACGTTGTAACTCGAAAAGGTTTCGTGATGTGTGTATGCCTAAGTGTGTATCGTCAGAAGAGAAGGCACAGGAGAGTTTTCTCTCGAAAGAATATGTAAGAATACCACATTATAAGGAAATACATTGTTGCAGAGTAAAGACAAATACTTACATATTGGAAACACTTTAAGAGAAGAAATAAGGCATCGTACAAAATTAGCTTGTATCTCCTAAACAACACGTTGTAACTCGAATAGAATTGGTGTGGCCTGTACGTCTAAACGTGTAGCCTCCAAAGAGAACCCATAGGAGAATTTTCTTTCCTCAAATTTTTATAGAAAATCACGTTTTAAGGAAATCCCGCATCGTGCGAAATTATCTTGTTTTACCTAAACAACACGTTGTAACTCGAAAATCTTTCCTGTTGCGTGTATGTCTAAGTGTGTAGCCTCAAAAGAGAAGGCACAGGAGAGTTTTCTCTCGAAAGAATATGTAAGAATACCACATTATAAGGAAATACAGTTTTGCAGAGTAAAGACAAATACGTACCTATTGGAAACACTTTACGAGAAGAAATAACGCATCGTACAAAATTAGCTTGTATCTCCTAAACAACACGTTGCAACTCGAAAAGAATTGGTGTGGCGTGTACGTCTAAACGTGTAGCCTCAAAGGAGAACCCATAGGAGAATTTTCTTTCGTCAAAATTTTTCAGAAATCACGTTTTAAGGAAATCCCGCATCGTGCGAAATTATCTTGTTATTCCTAAACAACACGTTGTAACTAGAAAAGCTTTCGTGTTGCGTGTATGTCTAAGTGTGTAGCATCAATAGAGAAGGCACAGGAGAGTTTTCTCTCGAAAGAATATGTAAGAATACCACATTATAAGGAAATACATTTTTGCAGAGTAAAGACAAATATGTACCTATTGGAAACACTTTATGAGAAGAAATAACGCATTGTACAATATTAGCTTGTATCTCCTAAACAACACGTTGTAACTCGAAAAGAATTGGTGTGGTATGTACGTCAAAACGTGTAGCCTCAAAAGAGAAGGCACAGGAGAGTTTTCTCTCAAAGAATATGTAAGAATACCACATTATAAGGAAATACAGTTTTGCAGAGTAAAGACAAATCCGTACGTATTGGAAACACTTTACGAGAAGAAATAACGCATCGTACAAAATTAGCTTGTATCTCCTAAACAACACGTTTTAACTCGAAAAGAATTGTTGTGGCGTGTACGTCTGAACGTGTAGCCTCAAAAGAGAACCCATAGGAGAAATTTCTTTCGTCAAAATTTTTCACAAAATCACGTTTTAAAGAAATCCCTCAACGTGCGAAATTATCTTTTTATTCCTAAACATCTCGTTGTAACTCGAAAAGCTTTCGTGTTGTATGTATATCAAAGTGTGTAGCCTCAAAAGAGCAGGCACAGGACAGTTTTCTCTCGAAAGAATATGTAAGAATACCACATTATAAGGAAATACAGTTTTGCAGAATAAAGACAAATACGTATGTATTGGAAACACTTTACGAGAAGAAATAACGCATCCTACAAAATTAGCTTGTATCTCCTAAACAACACGTTGTAACTCGAAAAGAATTGGTGTGGCGTGTACGTCTAAACGTGTAGCCTCAAAAGAGAACCCATAGGAGAATTTTCCTTCGTCAATATTTTTCAGAAAATCACGTTTTAAGGAAATCCCGCATCATGCGAAATTATCTTATTATTCCTAAACAACACGTTGTAACTCGAAAAGCTTTCGTGTTGCGTGTATGTCTAAGAGTGTAGCCTCAAAAGGGAAGGCACAGGAGAGTTTTCTCTCAAAGAATATGTAAGAATACCACATTATAAGGAAATACAGTTTTGCAGAGTAAAGACAAATCTGTACGTATTGGAAACACTTTACGAGAAGAAATAACGCATCATACAAAATTAACTTGTATCTCCTAAGCAACACTTTGTAACTCGAAAAGAATTGGTGTGGCGTGTACGTCTAAACGTGTAGCCTCAAAAGAGAACCCATAGGAGAAATTTCTTTCGTCAAAATTTTTCACAAAATCACGTTTTAAAGAAATCCCGCATCGTGCAAAATTATCTTGTTATTCCTAAACATATCGTTGTAACTCGAAAAGCTTTCGTGTTGCGTGTATGTCAAAGTGTGTAGCCTCAAAAGAGAAGGCACAGGAGAGTTTTCTCTCGAAAGAATATGTAAGAATACCACGTTATAAGGAAATACAGTTTTGCAGAGTAAAGACAAAAGCATACATATTGGAAAAACTTTAGAAGAAGAAATAATGCATCCTACAAAATTAGCTTGTATCTCCTAAACAACACCTTTTAACTCGAAAAGAATTGGTGTGGCGTGTACGTCTAAACGTGTAGCCTCAAAAGCAAACCCAGAGGAGAATTTTCTTTTGGCAAAATTTTTCAGAAAATCACGTTTTAAGGAAATCCCGCATCGTGCGAAATTACCTAGTTATTCCTAAACAACACTTTGTAACTCGAAAAGCTTTCGTGTTGCGTGTATGCCTAAGTGTGTAGCGTCAAATGAGAAGGCACAGGAGAGTTTTCTCTCGAAAGAATATGTAAGAATACCATGTTATAAGGAAATACAGTTTTGCAGAGTAAAGACAAATATGTATAGGAAACACTTTACGAGAAGAAATAACGCATCGTACAAAATTAGCTTGTATCTCCTAAAACAACACGTTGTAACTCGAAAAGAATTGGTGTGGCATGTACGTCTAAACTTGTAGCCTCATTAGAGAACCCATAGGAGAATTTTCTTTCGTCAAATTTTTCAGAAAATCACATTTTATGGAAATCCCCCATCTTGCGAGATTATCTTGTTATTCCTAAACACCTCGTTTTAACTCGAAAAGCGTTCGTGTTGCGTGTATGTCTAAGTGTGTAGCCTCAAAAGAGAAGGCACAGGAGAGTTTACTCTCAAAGAATATGTAAGAATACCACGTTATAAGGAAAAACACTGTTGCAGAGAAAAGGCAAATACTTACCTATTGGTAACACTTTATGAGAAGAAATAACGCATCGTACAAAATTAGCTTGTATCTCCTAAACAACACGTTGTAACTCGAAAAGAATTGGTGTGGCGTGTACGTCTAAACGTGTATCCTCAAAAGAGAACCCATAGGAGAATTTTCTTTCGTCAAAATTTTTCAGAAAATCACGTTTAAGGAAATCCCGCATCCTGCGAAATTATCTCGTTTTTCCTAAACAACACGTTGTAATTCGAAAAGCTTTCGTGTTGCGTGTATGTCTAAGTATGTAGCCTCAAAAGAGAAGGCACAGGAGAGTTTTCTCTCCAAGAATATGCAAGAATACCACGTTATAAGGAAATACAGTTTTGAAGAGTAAAGACAAATCTGTAAGTATTGGAAACACTTTACTAGAAGAAATAACGCATTATACAAAATTAGCTTGTATCTCCTAAGCAACACGTTGTAACTCGAAAAGAATTGGTGTGGCGTGTACGTCTAAACGTGTAGCCTCAAAAGAAAACCCATAGGAGAAATTTCTTTCGTCAAAATTTTTCACAAAATCACGTTTTAAAGAAATCCCGCATCGTGCGAAATTATCTTGTTATTCCTAAACATCTCGTTGTAACTCGAAAAGCTTTCATGTTGCGTGTATGTCAAAGTGTGTAGCCTCAAAAGAGAAGGCACAGGAGAGTTTTCTCTCGAAAGAATATTTAAGAATACCACGTTATAAGGAAATACAGTTTTGCAGAGTAAAGACAAAAGCATACATATTGGAAAAACTTTAGGAGAAGAAATAATGCACCTACAAAATTAGCTTGTATCTCCTAAACAACACCTTGTAACTCGAAAAGAATTGGTGTGGCGTGTACGTCTAAACGTGTAGCCTCAAAAGCGAACCCAGAGGAGAATTTTCTTTCGTCAAAATTTTTCAGAAAATCACGCTTTAAGGAAATCCCGCATCGTGCGAAATTACCTAGTTATTCCTAAACAACACGTTGTAACTCGAAAAGCTTTTGTGTTGCGTGTATGCCTAAGTGTGTAGCGTCAAAAGAGAAGGCACAGGAGAGTTTTCTCTCGAAAGAATATGTAAGAATACCATGTTATAAGGAAATACAGTGTTGCAGAGTAAAGACAAATACTTACGTATTGGAAACACTTTACGAGAAGAAATAACACATCGTACAAAATTAGCTTGTATCTCCTAAACAACACGTTGTAACTCGAAAAGAATTGGTGTGGCATGTACGTCTAAAGTTGTAGCCTCATTAGAGAACCCATAGGAGAATTTTCTTTCGTCAAAATTTTTCAGAAAATCTCATTTTAAGGAAATCCCGCATCATGCGAAATTATCTGGTTATTCCTAAACAACTCGTTGTAACTCGATAAGCATTCGTGTTGCGTGTATGTCTAAGTGTGTAGCCTCAAAAGAGAAGGCACAGGAGAGGTTTCTCTCAAAGAATATGTAAGAATACAACGTTATAAGGAAATACAATGTTGCAGAGTAAAGACAAATACGTCCATATTGGAAACACTTTACGGAAGAAATAACGCATCATACATAATTAGTTTGTATCTCCTAAACAACACGTTGTAACTCGAAAAGAATTGATGTGGCATGTACGTCTAAATGTGTAGCCTTAAAAGAGAACCCATAGGAGAATTTTCTTTCGTCAAAATTTTTCAGAAAATCATGTTTTAAGGAAATCCAGCATCATGCGCTATTATCTTGTTATTCCTAAACAACACGTTGTAACTCGAAAAGATTTCGAGTTGCGTGTATGTCTAAGTGTGTAGCCTCCAAAGAGAAGGCACAGGAGAGTTTTCTCTCGAAAGAATATGTAAGAATACCACATTATAAGGAAATACAGTTTTGCAGAGTAAAGACAAATACGTACATATCGGAAACACTTTACGAGAAGAAATAACGCATCCTATAAAATTAGCTTGTATCTCCTAAACAACACGTTGTAACTCGAAAGGAATTGGTGTGGCGTGTACGTCTAAACGTGTAGCCTCAAAAGAGAACCCATAGGAGAATTTTCTTTCATCAAAATTTTTCAGAAAATCACGTTTTAAGGAAATCCCGCATCGTGCGAAATTATCTTGTTTTTCCTAAACAACATGTTGCAAATCGAAAAGCTTTCGTGTTGCGTGTATGTCTAAGTGTGTAGCCTCAAAAGAGAAGGCTCAGGAGAGTTTTCACTCGAAAGAATATGTGAGAATACCACATTATAAGGAAATACAGTTTTGCTGAGTAAAGTCAAAAACGTACGTATTGGAAACACTTTATGAGAAGAAATAACACATCTTACAAAATTAGCTAGTATCTCCTAAACAACACGTTGTAACTCGAAAAGAATTGGTGTGGCATGTACGTCTAAACGAGTAGCCTCAAAAGGGAACCCATAGGAGAATTTTCTTTCGTTAAAATTTTTCAGAAAATCACGTTTTAAGGAAATCCTGCTTCGTGCGAAATTATCTTGTTTTTCCTAAACAACACGTTGTAACAAGAAAAGCTTTCGTGTTGCGTGTATGTCTAAGTGTGCAGCCTCAAAAGAGAAGGCACAGGAGAGTTTTCTCTCGAAAGAATATGTAAGAATACCACATTATAAGGAAATACATTTTTGCAGAGTAAAGACAAATATGTACCTATTGGAAACACTTTATGAGAAGAAATAACGCATTGTACAAAATTAGCTTGTATCTCCTAAACAACACGTTGTAACTCGAAAAGAATTGGTGTGGCGTGTACGTCTAAACGTGTGGCCTCAAAAGGGAACCCATAGGAGAATTTTCTTTCGTCAAAATTTTTCAGAAAATCACGTTTTAAGGAAATCTCGCATCTTGCAAAATTATCTTGTTTTTCCTAAACAACACGTTGTACCTCGAAAAGCTTTCATGTTGCATGTATTTCTAAGTGTGTAGCCTCAAAAGAGAAGGCCGAGGAGAGTTTTCTCTCCAAAGAATATGTAAGAATATCACATTATAAGGAAATACAGTGTTGCAGAGTAAATACAAATATGTACATATTAGAAACACTTTACGAGAAGAAATAACGCATCGTACAAAATTAGCTTGTATCTCCTATACAACACGTTTTAACTCGGAAAGAATTAGTGTGACGTGTACATCTAAACGTGTAGCCTCAAAAGAGAACCCATAGGAGAATTTTCTTTCGTCAAAATTTTTCAGAAAATCACGTTTTAAGGAAATCCGCATCGTGCGAAATTATCTTGTTATTCCTAAACAACACGTTGTAACTCGAAAAGCTTTCGTGTTGCGTGTATGTCTAAGAGTGTAGCCTCAAAAGAGAAGGCACAGGAGAGTTTTCTCTCGTAAGAATATGTAAGAATACCACATTATAAGGAAATACAGTTTTGCAGAGTAAAGACAAATACGTACGTATTGGAAACACTTTACGAGAAGAAATAACGCATCTTACAAAATTAGCTTGTATCTCTTAAACAACACGTTGTAACTAGAAAAGAATTGGTGTGGCATGTACGTGTAAACGTGTAGCCTCAAAAGAGAACCCAGAGGAGAATTTTCTTTAGTCAAAATTTTTCAGAAAATCACGTTTTAAAGAAATCTCATATCTTGCGAAATTATCTTGTTTTGACTAAACAACACGTTGTAACTCGAAAAGCTTTCGTGTTGCGTGTATGCCTAAGTGTGTAGCCTCAAAAAAAGAAGGCAGAGGAGAGTTTTCTATCGAAAGAATATGTAAAAATACCATGTTATAAGGAAATACAGTGTTGCAGAGTAAAGACAAATATGTACCTATTAGAAACACTTTACGAGAAGAAATAACACATCGTACAAAATTAGCTTGTATGTCCTGTACAACACGTTGTAACTCGAAAAGATTCTGTGTGGCGTGTACGTCTAAACGTGTAGCATCAAAAGAGTACCCATCGAATTTTCTTTCGTCAAAATTTTCAGAAAATCACGTTTTAAGGAAATCCGCATCGTGCGAAATTATCTTGTTATTCCTAAACAACACGTTGTAACTCGAAAAGCTTTCGTGTTGCATGTATGTCTAAGTGTGTAGCCTCAAAAGAGACGGCACAGGAGAGTTTTCTCTCGAAAGAATATGTAAAATACCACATTATAAGGAAATACAGTTTGGCAGAGTAAAGACAAATACATAAGTATTGGAAACACTTTTCTAGAAGAAATATCGCATCATACAAAATTGGCTTGTATCTCCTAAACAACATGTTGTAACTCGAAAAGAATTGGTGTGGCGTGTACGTCTAAACATATAGCCTCAAAAGAGAACCCATAGGAGAATTTTCCTTCGTCACAATTTTCAGAAAATCACGTTTTATGGAAATCCCGCATCATGACAAATTATCTTGTTATTCCTAAACAACACGTTGTAACTCGAAAAGCTTTTGTGTTGCGTGTATGTCTAAGTGTGTAGCCTGAAAAGAGAAGGCACAGGAGAGTTTTCTCTCGAAAGAATATGTAAGAATACCACATTATAAGGAAATACATTTTTGCAGAGTAAAGACACATACGCACATATTGGAAACACTTTAGGAGAAGAAATAACGCATCTTACAAAATTAGCTTGTATCTCCTAAACAACACGTTTTAACTCGAAAAAAATTGGTGTTGCGTGTAAGTCTAAACGAGTAGTCGCAAAAGAGCACCGATAGGAGAATTTTCTTTCGTCAAAAATTTTCAGAAAATCACGTTTTAAGGAAATCCCGCATCGTGCAAAATTATCTTGTTTTACCTAAACAACATGTTGTAACTCGAAAAGCTTTCGTGTTTCGTGTATGTCTAAGTGTGTAGCCTCAAAAGAGAGGGCTCAGGAGTGTTTTCTCTCGAAAGAATATGTAAGAATACCACACTAGAAGGAAATACAGTTTTGCAGAGTAAAGACAAATACGTATGTATTGGAAACACTTTAAGAGAAGAAATAACGCATTGTACAAAATTAGCTTGTATCTCCTAAACAACACATTGTAACTCGAAAAGAACTGGTGTGGCGTGTACGTCTCAACGTGTAGCCTCAAAAGAGAACCCATAGGAGAATTTTCTTTCGTTAAAATTTTACAGATAATCATGTTTTAAGGAAATACTGCATCGTGCGAAATTATCTTGTTATTCCTAAACAACTCATTATAACTCGAAAAGCTTTCGGGTTTCTTGTATGTCTAAGTGTGTAGCTACAAAAGAGAAGGCACAGGAGAGTTTTCTCTCGAAAGAATATGTAAGAATACAACATACAAGGAAATACAGTTTTGCAGAGTAAAGACAAATACGTACATATTGGAAACACTTTAAGAGAAGAAATAATGCATCCTACAATATTAGCTTGTATCCACTAAACAACATGTTGTACCTCGAAAGGAATTGCTGTGCCGTGTACGTCTAAACATTTAGCCTCAAAAGAGAACCCATAGGAGAATTTTCCTTCGTCAAAATTTTTCAGAAAATCACATTTTAAGGAAATCCCGCATCATGAGAAATTATCTTGTTATTCCTAAACAACATGTTGTAACTCGAAAAGCTTTCGTGTTGCATGTATATCTAAGTGTGTAGCCTCAAAATAGAAGGCATAGGAGAGTTTTCTATCGAAAGAATATGTAAGAATACCACATTATAAGGAAATAGAGTTTTGCAGAATAAAGGCAAATACTAACATATTGGAAACAATTTACAAGAAGAAATAACGCATCGTAAAAAATTAGCTAGTATCTCCTATACAACACGTTGTAACTCGAAAAGAATTGGTGTGGCGTGTACGTCTAAACGTGTAGCCTCAAAAGAGAACCCAGAGGAGAATTTTCTTTCGTCAAAATTTTTCAGAAAATCACATTTTAAGGAAATCCCGCATCGTGCGAAATTTTCTAGTTATTCCTAAACAACACGTTGTAACTCGAAAAGCTTTCGTGTTGCGTGCATGCCTAAGTGTGTAGCGTCAAAAGAGAAGGCACAGGAGAGTTTTCTCTCGAAAGAATATGTAAGAATACCACGTTATAAGGAAATATAGTGTTGCAGAGTAAAGACAAATACGTACATATTGGAAACACTTTACGAAAAGGAATAACGCATAGTACAAAATTAGCTTGTATCTCCTAAACAACACGTTGTAACTCGAAAAGAATTGGTGCGGCGTGTACGTCTAAACGTGTAGCCTCAAAAGAGAACCCATAGGAGAATTTTCTTTCGTCAAAATTTTTCAGAAAATCACCATTTTATGGAAATCCCGCATCGTGCAAAATTATCTTCTTATTCCTAAACAACACATTGTAACTCATAAAGCTTTCGTGTTGCGTGTATGTCTAAGTGTGTACCATCAATAGAGAAGGCACAGGAGAGTTTTTTCTCAAAAGAATATGTAAGAATACCACATTATAAGGAAATACATTTTTGCAGAGTAAAGACAAATACGTACGTATTGGAAACACTTTATGAGAAGAAATAAAGCATCTTAAATATTAGCTTGCATCTCCTAAACAACACGTTGTAACTCGAAAAGAATTGGTGTGGCATGTACGTCTAAACGTGTAGCCTCAAAAGAGAACCCATAGAAGAATTTTCTTTCGTCAAAATTTTTTTCAGAAAATCAGGATTTAAGGAAATCCCGAATCTTGGGAAATTATCCTGTTATTCCTAAACAACACGTTGTAACTCGAAAAGCTTTCGTGTTGCGTGTATGTTTAAGTGTGTAGCATCAATAGAGAAGGCACAGGAGAGTTTTCTCTCGAAAGAATATGTAAGAATACCACATTATAAGGAAATACATTTTTGCAGAGTAAAGACAAATACGTACGTATTGGAAACACTTTATGAGAAGAAATAATGCATCGTAAAATATTAGCTTGCATCTCCTAAACAACACGTTGTAACTCGAAAAGAATTGGTGTGGCGTGTACGTCTACACGTGTAGCCTCAAAAGAGAACCCATAGAAGAATTTTCTTTCGTCAAAATTTTTTCAGAAAATCACGTTTAAGGAACTCCCGCATCTTGCGAAATTATCCTGTTATTCCTAAACAACACGTTGTAACTCGAAAAGCTTTCGTGTTGCGTGTATGTCTAAGTGTGTAGCATCAATAGAGAAGGCACAGGAGAGTTTTCTCTCGAAAGAATATGTAAGAATACCACTTTATAAGGAAATACATTTTTGCAGAGTAAAGACAAATAAGAAGGTATTGGAAACACTTTACGAGAAGAAATAACGCATCGTACAAAATTAGCTTGTATCGCCTAAACAACACGTTGTAACTCGAAAAGAATTTGTGTGGCGTGTACGTCTCAATGTGTAGCCTCAAAAGAGAACCGAGAGGACAATTTTCTTTCGTCAAAAATTTTCAGAAAATCACGTTTTAAGGAAATCCCGCATCGTGCGAAATTATCTAGTTATTCCTAAAAAACACGTTGTAACTCAAAAAGCTTTCGTGTCGCGTGTATGCCTAAGTGTGTAGCGACAGAAGAGAAGGCACAGGAGAGTTTTCTCTCGAAAGAATATGTAAGAATACCACGTTATAAGGAAATACATTGTTGCAGAGTAAAGACAAATACTTACGTATTGGAAACACTTTACGAGAAGAAATAAGGCATCGTACAAATTTAGCTTGTATCTCCTAAACAACACGTTGTAACTCGAATAGAATTGGTGTGGCCTGTACGTCTAAACGTGTAGCCTCAAAAGAGAACCCAGAGGAGAATTTTCTTTCGTCAATTTTTTTTAGAAAATCACGTTTTATGGAAATCCCGCATCATGAGAAATTATCTTGTTATTCCTAAACAACACGTTGTAACTCGAAAAGCTTTCGTGTTGCGTGTATGTCTAAGTGTGTAGCCTGAAAAGAGAAGGCACAGGAGAGTTTTCTCTCGAAAGAATATGTAAGAATACCACATTATAAGGAAATACATTTTTGCAGAGTAAAGGCACATACGCACATATTGGAAACACTTTAGGAGAAGAAATAACGCATCTTAAAAAATTAGCTTGTATCTCCTAAACAACACGTTTTAACTCGAAAAGAATTGGTGTGGCGTGTAAGTCTAAACGAGTAGTCGCAAAAGAGCACCGATAGGAGAATTTTCTTTCGTCAAAATTTTTCAGAAAATCACGTTTTAAGGAAATCCCGCATCGTGCAAAATTATCTTGTTTTACCTAAACAACACATTGTAACTCGAAAAGCTTATGTGTTGCGTGTATGTCTAAGTGTGTAGCCTCAAAAGAGAAGGCTCAGGAGTGTTTTCTCTCAAAAGAATATGTAAGAATACCACACTAGAAGGAAATACAGTTTTGCAGAGTAAAGACAAATACGTATGTATTGGAAACACTTTAAGAGAAGAAATAACGCATTGTACAAAATTAGTTTGTATCTCCTAAACAACACGTTGTAACTCGAAAAGAACTGGTGTGGCGTGTACGTCTCAACGTGTAGCCTCAAAAGAGAACCCATAGGAGAATTTTCTTTCGTCAAAATTTTACAGATAATCATGTTTTAAGGAAATACTGCATCGTGCGAAATTATCTTGTTATTCCTAAACAACTCATTATAACTCGAAAAGCTTTCGGGTTTCTTGTATGTCTAAGTGTGTAGCTACAAAAGAGAAGGCACAGGAGAGTTTTCTCTCGAAAGAATATGTAAGAATACAACATACAAGGAAATACAGTTTTGCAGAGTAAAGACAAATACGTACATATTGGAAACACTTTAAGAGAAGAAATAATGCATCCTACAATATTAGCTTGTATCCACTAAACAACATGTTGTACCTCGAAAGGAATTGCTGTGCCGTTTACGTCCAAACATTTAGACTCAAAAGAGAATCCATAGGAAATTTTCCTTCGTCAAATTTTTTCAGAAAATCACATTTTAAGGAAATCCCGCATCATGAGAAATTATCTTGTTATTCCTAAACAACATGTTGTAACTCGAAAAGCTTTAGTGTTGCATGTATATCTAAGTGTGTAGCCTCAAAATAGAAGGCATAGGAGAGTTTTCTATCGAAAGAATATGTAAGAATACCACATTATAAGGAAATAGAGTTTTGCAGAATAAAGGCAAATACTTACATATTGGAAACACTTTACAAGAAGAAATAACGCATCGTACAATATTAGCTAGTATCTCCTATACAACACGTTGTAACTCGAAAAGAATTGGTGTGGCGTGTACGTCTAAACGTGTAGCCTCAAAAGAGAACCCAGAGGAGAATTTTCTTTCGTCAAAATTTTTCAGAAAATCACATTTTAAGGAAATCCCGCATCGTGGGAAATTTTCTAGTTATTCCTAAACAACACGTTGTAACTCGAAAAGCTTTCGTGTTGCGTGCATGCCTAAGTGTGTAGCGTCAAAAGAGAAGGCACAGGAGAGTTTTCTCTCGAAAGAATATGTAAGAATACCACATTATAAGGAAATACATTTTTGCAGAGTAAAGGCACATACGCACATATTGGAAACACTTTAGGAGAAGAAATAACGCATTTTACAAAATTAGCTTGTATCTCCTAAACAACACGTTTTAACTCGAAAAGAATTGGTGTGGCGTGTAAGTCAAAACGAGTAGTCGCAAAAGAGCACCGATAGGAGAATTTTCTTTCGTCAAAATTTTTCAGAAAATCACGTTTTAAGGAAATCCCGCATCGTGCAAAATTATCTTGTTTTACCTAAACAACACATTGTAACTCGAAAAGCTTATGTGTTGCGTGTATGTCTAAGTGTGTAGCCTCAAAAGAGAAGGCTCAGGAGTGTTTTCTCTCAAAAGAATATGTAAGAATACCACACTAGAAGGAAATACAGTTTGGCAGAGTAAAGACAAATACGTATGTATTGGAAACACTTTAAGAGAAGAAATAACGCATTGTACAAAATTAGCTTGTATCTCCTAAACAACACCTTGTAACTGGAAAAGAACTGGTGTGGCGTGTACGTCTCAACGTGTAGCCTCAAAAGAGAACCCATAGGAGAATTTTCTTTCGTCAAAATTTTACAGATAATCATGTTTTAAGGAAATACTGCATCGTGTGAAATTATCTTGTTATTCCTAAACAACTCATTATAACTCGAAAAGCTTTCGGGTTTCTTGTATGTCTAAGTGTGTAGCTACAAAAGAGAAGGCACAGGAGAGTTTTCTCTCGAAAGAATATGTAAGAATACAACATACAAGGAAATACAGTTTTGCAGAGTAAAGACAAATACGTACATATTGGAAACACTTTAAGAGAAGAAATAATGCATCCTACAATATTAGCTTGTATCCACTAAACAACATGTTGTACCTCGAAAGGAATTGCTGTGACGTGTACGTCCAAACATTTAGACTCAAAAGAGAATCCATAGGAGAATTTTCCTTCGTCAAAATTTTTCAGAAAATCACATTTTAAGGAAATCCCGCATCATGAGAAATTATCTTGTTATTCCTAAACAACATGTTGTAACTCGAAAAGCTTTAGTGTTGCATGTATATCTAAGTGTGTAGCCTCAAAATAGAAGGCATAGGAGAGTTTTCTATCGAAAGAATATGTAAGAATACCACATTATAAGGAAATAGAGTTTTGCAGAATAAAGGCAAATACTTACATATTGGAAACACTTTACAAGAAGAAATAACGCATCGTAAAATATTAGCTAGTATCTCCTATACAACACGTTGTAACTCGAAAAGAATTGGTGTGGCGTGTACGTCTAAACGTGTAGCCTCAAAAGAGAACCCAGAGGAGAATTTTCTTTCGTCAAAATTTTTCAGAAAATCACATTTTAAGGAAATCCCGCATCGTGCGAAATTTTCTAGTTATTCCTAAACAACACGTTGTAACTCGAAAAGCTTTCGTGTTGCGTGCATGCCTAAGTGTGTAGCGTCAAAAGAGAAGGCACAGGAGAGTTTTCTCTCGAAAGAATATGTAAGAATACCACGTTATAAGGAAATATAGTGTTGCAGAGTAAAGACAAATACGTACATATTGGAAACACTTTACGAAAAGGAATAACGCATAGTACAAAATTAGCTTGTATCTCCTAAACAACACGTTGTAACTCGAAAAGAATTGGTGCGGCGTGTACGTCTAAACGTGTAGCCTCAAAAGAGAACCCATGGAGAATTTTCTTTCGTCAAAATTTTTCAGAAAATCACCATTTTATGGAAATCCCGCATCATGCGAAATTATCTTCTTATTCCTAAACAACACATTGTAACTCATAAAGCTTTCGTGTTGCGTGTATGTCTAAGTGTGTAGCATCAATAGAGAAGGCACAGGAGAGTTTTCTCTCGAAAGAATATGTAAGAATACCACATTATAAGGAAATACATTTTTGCACAGTAAAGACAAATACGTACGTATTGGAAACACTTTATGAGAAGAAATAAAGCATCTTAAATATTAGCTTGCATCTCCTAAACAACACGTAGTAACTCGAAAAGAATTGGTGTGGCGTGTACGTCTAAACGTGTAGCCTCAAAAGAGAACCCATAGAAGAATTTTCTTTCGTCAAAATTTTTTCAGAAAATCAGGTTTTAAGGAAATCCCGAATCTTGGCAAATTATCTTGTTATTCCTAAACAACACGTTGTAACTCGAAAAGCTTTCGTGTTGCGTGTATGTTTAAGTGTGTAGCATCAATAGAGAAGGCACAGGAGAGTTTTCTCTCGAAAGAATATGTAAGAATACCACATTATAAGGAAATACATTTTTGCAGAATAAAGACAAATACGTACGTATTGGAAACACTTTATGAGAAGAAATAATGCATCGTAAAATATTAGCTTGCATCTCCTAAACAAAACGTTGTAACTCGAAAAGAATTGGTGTGGCGTGTACGTCTACACGTGTAGCCTCAAAAGAGAACCCATAGAAGAATTTTCTTTCGTCAAAATTTTTTCAGAAAATCACGTTTAAGGAATTCCCGCATCTTGCGAAATTATCCTGTTATTCCTAAACAACACGTTGTAACTCGAAAAGCTTTCGTGTTGCGTGTATGTCTAAGTGTGTAGCATCAATAGAGAAGGCACAGGAGAGTTTTCTCTCGAAAGAATATGTAAGAATACCACATTATAAGGAAATACATTTTTGCAGAGTAAAGACAAATAAGTATGTATTGGAAACACTTTACGAGAAGAAATAACGCATCGTACAAATTTAGCTTGTATCTCCTAAACAACACGTTGTAACTCGAAAAGAATTGGTGTGGCGTGTACGTCTAAACATGTAGCCTCAAAAGAGAACCGAGAGGAGAATTTTCTTTCATCAAAAATTTTCAGAAAATCACGTTTTAAGGAAATCCCGCATCGTGCGAAATTATCTAGTTATTCCTAAACAACACATTGTAACTCCAAAAGCTTTCGTGTCGCGTGTATGCCTAAGTGTGTAGCGACAGAAGAGAAGGCACAGGAGAGTTTTCTCTCGAAAGAATATGTAAGAATACCACGTTATAAGGAAATACATTGTTGCAGAGTAAAGACAAATACTTACGTATTGGAACACTTTACGAGAAGAAATAAGGCATCGTACAAATTTAGCTTGTATCTCCTAAACAACACGTTGTAACTCGAATAGAATTGGTGTGGCCTATACGTCTAAACGTGTAGCCTCAAAAGAGAACCCATAGGAGAATTTTCTTTCGTCAAATTTTTTTAGAAAATCACGTTTTAAGGAAATCCCGCATCGTGCGAAATTATCTTGTTTTACCTAAACAACACGTTGTAACTCGAAAATCTTTCCTGTTGCGTGTATGTCTAAGTGTGTAGCCTCAAAAGAGAAGGCACAGGAGAGTTTTCTCTCGAAAGAATATGTAAGAATACCACATTATAAGGAAATACAGTTTTGCAGAGTAAAGACAAATACGTACCTATTGGAAACACTTTACAAGAAGAAATAACTCATCGTACAAAATTAGCTTGTATCTCCTAAACAACACGTTGTAACTCGAAAAGAATTGGTGTGGCGTGTACGTCTAAACGTGTAGCCACAAAAGAGAACCCAGAGGAGAATTTTCTTTCATCAAAATCTTTCAGAAATCACGTTTTAAGGAAATCCCGCATCTTGGGAAATTATCTTGTTATTCCTAAACAACACGTTGTAACTCGAAAAGCTTTCGTGTTGCGTGTATGTCTAAGTGTGTAGCATCATTAGAGAAGGCACAGGAGAGTTTTCTCTCGAAAGAATATGTAAGAATACCACATTATAAGGAAATACATTTTTGCAGAATAAAGACAAATACGTACGTATTGGAAACACTTTATGAGAAGAAATAAAGCATCTTAAATATTAGCTTGCATCTCCTAAACAACACGTTGTAACTCAAAAAGAATTGGTGTGGCATGTACGTCTAAACGTGTAGCCTCAAAAGAGAACCCATAGAAGAATTTTCTTTCGTCAAAATTTTCCAGAAAATCAGGTTTTAAGGAAATCCTGAATCTTGGGAAATTATCCTGTTATTCCTAAACAACACGTTGTAATTCGAAAAGCTTTCGTGTTGCGTGTATGTCTAAGTGTGTAGCATCAATAGAGAAGGCACAGGAGAGTTTTCTCTCGAAAGAATATGTAAGAATACCACATTATAAGGAAATACATTTTTGCAGAGTAAAGACAAATATGTATGTATTGGAAACACTTTACGAGAAGTAATAACGCATCGTACAAAATTAGCTTGTATCTCCTAATCAACACGTTGTAACTCGAAAAGAATTGGTGTGGCGTGTACGTCTAAACGTGTAGCCTCAAAAGAGAACCGAGAGGAGAATTTTCTTTCGTCAAAAATTTTCAGAAAATCACGTTTTAAGGAAATCCCGCATCGTGCGAAATTACCTAGTTATTCCTAAACAACACGTTGTAACTCGAAAAGCTTTCGTGTTGCGTGTATGCCTAAGTGTGTAGCGTCAGAAGAGAAGGCACAGGAGAGTTTTCTCTCGAAAGAATATGTAAGAATACCACGTTATAAGGAAATACATTGTTGCAGAGTAAAGACAAATACTTACGTATTGGAAACACTTTAAGAGAAGAAATAAGGCATCCTAGAAATTAGCTTGTATCTCCTAAACAACACGTTGTAACTCGAATAGAATTGGTGTGGCCTGTACGTCTAAACGTGTAGCCTCAAAAGAGAATGTACAGAGCCATATTGGGGCAGTCTTGCACTTGGTCAGAGTTTGACTTTGGTCAAGGTTAACTTCTCCCAGTTAGCCAGGATCCTGCTCCACCTAGGGTGGAGCGCACGTAGTAAAGGTTAAGTTCATTGTTCCTCCAGGTATAGGGATTCCTGAATTAAACAGGTGACCCACCCAGCTGCCGGAGCAGTCAAGACGAAGACCTCCAAGAGAAGCTAGACAACTTCCACCGGAACTCAGCCTGGAGTCTGGGGGGAGGGTTTGCCCGAACTGTTAAAAGGTCCGGCGCCATTAAAGTTTACGGCTTTGATCAGTGAACATTGACTTGGCCGCACGTTCTTTTCGCTTCTCTTCCCTATGACCCCAAAATTCTCTCAACAGGTAACCCGGTTTACATGTGGCTGCTGGCGGCTACATATTGGCGCCTGAACGTGGGAAGACCTGGCACGAGAGAATTTCTTGAGGTAGCCCTATCCAGCGAAGCTTCGCGGAAAAGGTGAAAATTAATGGTATCTGCACGGTAAGCAACATAGAGGTCAAAGCTAGCGATAGTGAATTCGTGTCTATTGTTGTGAGTGCAAGGAATGGATACAGTTTTTCAAGCATACTGTGTGGACCCAGCGCAGGACTGCTTGGGTTGATAAGATTAAGAAATATGGGGAAGGAATTTGGTAGGCATTTGCCCAAAGCTCGTAAGAGCTGATTTCGGCGAAAAGAAAGGGGTTTTTAAAAATAGGCATATGTCCACAGCTTCTAAGAGCTGTTTAAAGAGGAAAATGGATGCAATTGCTTAACAAGCACGCTTAACTTTCTGTGTATCTTTCCGTGTTTGTCCCGGTGCACCGTCTGTCTATGTGTATGTTTATGTCCTCTCTGTGTCTTTGTGTGAATGACTGTTTCATGTTAAAAAGAAAAATTGGTAAAGATTACATCTGCTGGTAACCTCTTGAGCTAGCCACAGTTTGTGTGGGGATTGATTCAAAGCCACGCTGCAGCAGCGTAGCTCACTCACCCAAGACAGAAACATGGCTGGGGAAAAAGCCGCTCTTAAAGCCCAGAAACCTCGAGATTTGGGAAGACTTTGGTTTGGCTTGTGAAATTCATGTAGTCGCTTTATACTTGTTTCTAATTGGTTTTAATGATATAAGGCTTTACATTTCTTGACTAAAGAGTTATAAATTAATTGGTTATTATGTAAAAGGTATAGTGTTATTAAGAAAAGGTTAGTTTAAAACTGGTGATTCAGTGTTAGAGCTATCTTAACTAACTACACGTGGCCTAACGCCACTCATGCTTTGTTCTTGTTTATAATTGGATTTAAAGGTATATTTTGCATGTCTTGACTATAGAGTATTGGCTTAAGTCACTGCACATGATTTAAAAGGTATAATGTTATTAACAAAAGTTAGGTTAAGGCTGGTAGTTTAGGGTAGTCGCCATTTTGAACACGTGGCATGATGGTTAAGGCTGGTAGTTTAGGGTAGTCGCCATTTTGAACACGTGGCATGACGATTAAGGCTGGTAGTTTAGAGTAGTCGCCATTTTGAACACCACGTGGCATGACGCAATCCAGGAAATACAGGCCTTTGGGACGCTCCTAAATTGGCATGGTGTTTCATGTGAATCTTGGCCTGGAGATTAGACTTAATGAAGATTAAGATTTAAAATATTGTCTCTTTAATAAGTTACACTGTTATACACTTGAACATAAGAACTGGCATACAAACCTTGTGCTGTAAATATGTGTTTGCCATTAATTTTAAAGAAAATAGATTGTTTAAAATTGAGATTTGCTTCCAAAATTACAATTGTGCTCTAATATTGCAAGAAAACATTGAGTTACAATAAAAATCAGTGTGTCATTGGCTACAGTTTTCAGTTTGCAGGCTCGTAATTGTTAACATTTTGTAATTAAGATAATTTTGAGAGTGATACAGCTATGGGTTTTAGAGGCCCATTGCCACTTTTCCACAAGTTTATAGGCTACAATGGTAGGAGCAAAATTTAACCCTCCAAGATTAAAAAGGATATCTCTGTAGAAATGTATTTGATATCAAGTAGGTTCCTTTGACCATGAAATTACAGGTTTCTTTTGTTTAATCCTGTCTTAGTTAAAAGGCTCAGGTCTAGTCCTTGCCAAGGACTAAAGGTAGATCCTAGGGCAGATAAAAAAAATGTGTTTTGTCTCTGTTTCAATACTAGAAGTTAAGATCTTAAAATTTTCAGTGTATAATGTTCATAGAATGTTTGTTACAGGCCCTTGCTCCTATAGACTTTTAGAATTTTTAGGTAAATGGCTTTCAAAAGTTGTTAGGATATATTAATTGGCTTTATCTTATATTTACCTCATTTTAAGCTTGCCACAGAAGGTCTTAAACCTCTGTTTTCAAGGTAGGAAACGTTTGTTCCTTGCTTCAAGCAACAATCAAATTTATTATTAATGGTTGGTCTATTACATGGCAAGCATTTTTAGGCAAAATTAATAATTGTTATCCAAAAGATAATTTGTACTATCAGATCACATGTTTATTCCTTTAAGTTTCTCCCTGCTTCAACACAGATACCTGAATTGGGTGCTATAGCAGCTATTTTTAAGATGTTAAAGGTCAAGCTTTTAATAATAGTAGATATATATATATAGCTCATGGTTTTATAATTGCTTAAAATTGGTCCATTTTTAATACTGCTAATTCTTAATTTCTACAGTTTATACAAATGTGATTCAAATTTCTAAGAACAAAGGATATGTTCTCTAAATGACTGTCCTTTAGGTATTTGAAATAATTTTATATTTTGTGCACATCAAATTATAAAGATTTGTTCTTGATGTCCTCAATTTCTACCTCTACCACGTAATGGTGTTAATCCTAGAGGACTTAGTTATTACAGATAAATGATATTCATATTTCTAATTTAAAAGATTAAAAAAATATGTACATGTGACTAATGATTCATTTTTAGGCTGTCTAGTTGCAACTGCTCTAACAGAAAAAGCAACAATATTTTATATAATTACATAGTTATTGCCTATGTTATGGTTTATACTTTGTGTTTCAACTTAAATTAATAAAACAATATCTTCTTGGAAGAAAGAAGAGAGGGGAAATTGTGTCCCTGTGCATATAATTTAAATTTTGCTTGCATGTTTTTAAAAAAAAAAATTTTTTAAATTTGGATGCCAAGAAACTCCTTGCTAATTGTATATGACATCTTGTAATTAGACATATTGATGTCTAGGTGAAATGAAGGAATTCACTTACTAACATATGCCATGATCCTGATTTAATATTGGGGGAGAAGGCATGTCCTCTGTTTTTTCCACAGAATGCTGCAGAAGATATGCTGACTGTGCTTGCTGAATGCCCAGACCATGGTAACATAAGAGCTATATTGGGTATATGTTCTTGACTTACCTCAATTGTTAAATGTCCCAGGTTAGATAAATTGCCTAGCTTCAAGCTTTTAGACTTTGTGGGACAGAACATGGAGACTGTTATGCTAGCTTAGGAAAAATTAATTAAGAAGAGTTAAAATGACTCTTCTCCTTATTGTGCTCAGCTGACTCAACCATAGACTGGTCTAGAAATAATTCCAATATTGAAGATTCCAATTTTGAAGATGGCTAACAATCTTCAGCCAGCTGTGTTAATTTAACATATAGTCTCCACTTTTCCTGAGAAGTAACAGCTTATTTCTTGATTCACAAGGCTACCTCTCCCACCTCAGAGGCCAAGCTTTGGGTCCTTAAAGTTGTTAATTTACAACTGAATTGGATACTTCTGGGACAAGTTAATCCTATTCCACCTTTAACTCTTGACCTTGTCTGTTAAGCAGACTGGCTGTCTCCACCCAGGCTCACCTGGATGGAGAGATTACATGTCTGTTAAAGACACTTGCAGACCCCCCTGGCTTCAAAACTTACACAAGTGGATCTCCAAAGAGGGAGCCACATAGAACTCAGATCTATGTGTGTTTGTTTATGAACAAACATGGGTACCAGCGAGACGTGCGAGGCAAAGCACTGCATGGGGAGGTGAATTTCTGCTTCTGAGTCCCCAGGAAGTACACCTAATTGCATAGGGGTTAACGTCGAGAGGCTGTCCTTAAAATAATAAGGGAGCCTATTACCCCTCCTCTGAAAAAGACGTTATACAATATTTAAGAGGAATTACGGTCAATGCTTCCCCTCCTGGTTAAGGCCCGCCTTCTTATGAAGGATATTTATCCACTTGTTTTCTACCTCCTCGTGTTCAAATTAATAAAAAAAGGGAGGACATGTACAGAGCCATATTGGGGCAGTCTTGCACTTGGTCAGAGTTTGACTTTGGTCAAGGTTAACTTCTCCCAGTTAGCCAGGATCCTGCTCCACCTAGGGTGGAGCGCACGTAGTAAAGGTTAAGTTCATTGTTCCTCCAGGTATAGGGATTCCTGAATTAAACAGGTGACCCACCCAGCTGCCGGAGCAGTCAAGACGAAGACCTCCAAGAGAAGCTAGACAACTTCCACCGGAACTCAGCCTGGAGTCTGGGGGGAGGGTTTGCCCGAACTGTTAAAAGGTCCGGCGCCATTAAAGTTTACGGCTTTGATCAGTGAACATTGACTTGGCCGCACGTTCTTTTCGCTTCTCTTCCCTATGACCCCAAAATTCTCTCAACAGGTAACCCGGTTTACATGTGGCTGCTGGCAGCTACAAGAGAACCCATAGGAGAATTTTCTTTCGTCAATTTTCTTTAGAAAATCATGATTTAAGGAAATCCCGCATCGTGCGAAATTATCTTGTTTTACCTAAACAACACGTTGTAACTCGAAAAGCTTTCCTGTTGCGTATATGTCTAAGTGTGTAGCATCAAAAGAGAAGGCACAGGAGAGTTTTCTCTCGAAAGAATATGTAAGAATACCACATTATAAGGAAATACATTTTTGCAGAGTAAAGACAAATACGTACCTATTGGAAACACTTTATGAGAAGAAATAACGCATCGTACAAAATTAGCTTGTATCTCCTAAACAACACGTTGTAACTCGAAAAGAATTGGTGTGGCGTGTACGTCTAAACGTGTAGCCTCAAAGGAGAACCGATAGGAGAATTTTCTTTCGTCAAAATTTTTCAGAAATCACGTTTTAAGGAAATCCCGCATCGTACGAAATTATCTTGTTATTCCTAAACAACACGTTGTAACTCGAAAAGCTTTCGTGTTGCGTGTATGTCTAAGTGTATAGCATCAATAGAGAAGGCACAGGAGAGTTTTCTCTCGAAAGAATATATAAGAATACCACATTATAAGGAAATACATTTTTGCAGAGTAAAGACAAATACTTACATATTGGAAACACTTTACAAGAAGAAATAACGCATTTTACAATATTAGCTTGTATCTCCTAAACAACACATTGTAACACGAAAAGAATTGGTGTGGTATGTACGTCAAAACGTGTAGCCTCAAAAGAGAAGGCACAGGAAAGTTTTCTCTCAAAGTATATGTAAGAATACCACATTATAAGGAAATACAGTTTTGCAGAGTAAAGACAAATCCGTACGTATTGGAAACACTTTACGAGAAGAAATAACGCATCGTACAAAATTAGCTTGTATCTCCTAAACAACACGTTGTAACTCGAAAAGAATTGGTGTGGCGTGTACGTCTAAACGTGTAGCCTCAAAAGAGAACCCATAGGAGAAATTTCTTTCGTCAAAATTTTTCACAAAATCACGTTTTAAAGAAATCCCGCAACGTGCGAAATTATCTTTGTATTCCTAAACATCTCGTTGTAACTCGAAAAGCTTTCATGTTGTGTGTATATCAAAGTGTGTAGCCTCAAAAGAGAAGGCACAGGACAGTTTTCTCTCGAAAGAATATGTAAGAATACCACATTATAAGGAAATACAGTTTTGCAGAATAAATACAAATACGTATGTATTGGAAACACTTTACGAGAAGAAATAACGCATCCTACAAAATTAGCTTGTATCTCCTAAACAACACGTTGTAACTCGAAAAGAATTGGTGTGGTGTGTACCTCTAAACGTGTAGCCTCAAAAGAGAACCCATAGGAGAATTTTCCTTCTTCAAATTTTTTCAGTAAATCACGTTTAAGGAAATCCACATCGTGCGAAATTATCTTATTTTTCCTAAACAACATGTTGTAACTCGAAAACCTTTCGTGTTGCGTGTATGTCTAAGTGTGTAGCCTCAAAAGAGAAGGCACAGGAGAGTTTTCTCTCAAAGAATATGTAAGAATACCACGTTATAAGGAAATACAGTGTTGCAGAGAAAAGGCAAATACGTACCTATTGGTAACACTTTACGAGAAAAAATAACGCATCGTACAAAATTAGCTTGTATCTCCTAAACAACACGTTGTAACTCGAAAGAATTGGTGTGGCGTGTATGTCTAAACGTGTAGCCTCAAAAGAGAACCCATAGGAGAATTTTCTTTCGTCAAAATTTTTCAGAAAATCACGTTTAAGGAAATCCTGCATCCTGCGAAATTATCTTGTTTTTCCTAAACAACACGTTGTAATTCGAAAAGCTTTTGTGTTGCGTGTATGTCTAAGTGTGTAGCCTCAAAAGAGAAGGCACAGGAGAGTTTTCCCTCAAATAATATGTAAGAATACCACATTATAAGGAAATACAGTTTTGCAGAGTAAAGACAAATCTGTACGTATTGGAAACACTTTATGAGAAGAAATAACGCATCATCCAAAATTAGCTTGTATCTCCTAAGCAACACGTTGTAACTCGAAAAGTATTGGTGTAGCGTGTACGTCCAAACGTGTAGCCTCAAAAGAGAACCCATAGGAGAAATTTCTTTCGTCAAAATTTTTCACAAAATCACGTTTTAAAGAAATCCCGCATCCTGCGAAATTATCTTGTTATTCCTAAACATCTCATTGTAACTCGAAAAGCTTTCGTGTTGCGTGTATGTCAAAGTGTTTAGCCTCAAAAGAGAAGGCACAGGAGAGTTTTCTCTCGAAAGAATATGTAAGAATACCACGTTATAAGTAAATACAGTTTTGCAGAGTAAAGACAAAAGCATAAATATTGGAAAAACTTTAGGAGAAGAAATAATGCATCCTACAAAATTAGCTTGTATCTCCTAAACAACACGTTGTAACTCGAAAAGAATTGGTTTGGCGTGTACGTCTAAACATGTAGCCTCAAAAGCGAACCCAGATGAGAATTTTCTTTCATCAAAATTTTTCAGAAAATCACGTTTTAAGGAAATCCCGCATCGTGCGAAATTACCTAGTTATTCCTAAACAACACGTTGTAACTCGAAAAGCTTTCGTGTTGCGTGTATGCCTAAGTGTGTAGCGTCAAAAGAGAAGGCACAGGAGAGTTTTCTCTCGAAAGAATATTTAAGAATACCATGTTATAAGGAAATACCGTGTTGCAGAGTAAAGACAAATACTTACATATTGGAAACACTTTTCGAGAAGAAATAACGCATCGTACAAAATTAGCTTGTATCTCCTAAACAACACGTTGTAACTCGAAAAGAATTGGTGTGGCATGTACGTCTAAACTTGTAGCCTCATTAGAGAACCCATAGGAGAATTTTCTTTCGTCAAAATTTTTCAGAAAATCACATTTTAAGGAAATCCCGCATCATGCGAAATTATCTTGTTATTCCTAAACACCTCGTTGTAACTCGAAAAGCGTTCGTGTTGCGTGTATGTCTAAGTGTGTAGCCTCAAAAGAGAAGGCACAGGAGAGTTATCTCTCAAAGAATATGTAAGAATACCACGTTATAAGGAAATACAGTGTTGCAGAGAAAAGGCAAATACGTACCTATTGGTAACACTTACGAGAAGAAATAACGCATCGTACAAAATTAGCTTGTATCTCCTAAACAACACGTTGTAACTCGAAAAGAATTCGTGTGGCGTGTACGTCTAAACGTGTAGCCTCAAAAGAGAACCTATAGGAGAATTTTCTTTCATCAAATTTTTTCAGAAAATCACGTTTAAGGAAATCCCGCATCCTGTGAAATTATCTTGTTTTTCCTCAACAACACGTTGTAATTCGAAAAGCTTTCGTGTTGCGTGTATGTCTAAGTGTGTAGCCTCAAAAGAGAAGGCACAGGAGAGTTTTCTCTCAAAGAATATGTAAGAATACCACCTTATAAGGAAATACAGTTTTGCAGAGTAAATACAAATACGTACGTATTGGAAACACTTTACGAGAAGAAATAACGCATCATACAAAATTAGCTTGTATCTCCTAAACAACACGTTGTAGCTCGAAAAGAATTGGTGTGGCGTGTACGTCTAAACGTGTAGCCTCAAAAGGGAACCCATAGGAGAAATTTCTTTGGTCAAAATTTTTCAGAAAATCATGTTTTAAAGAAATCCCGCATCATGCGAAATTATCTTGTTATTCCTAAACATCTCGTTGTAACTCGAAAAGCTTTCGTGTTGCATGTATGTCAAAGTGTGTAGCCTCAAAAGAGAAGGCACAGGAGAGTTTTCTCTCGAAAGAATATGTAAGAATACCACGTTATAAGGAAATACAGTTTTGCAGAGTAAAGACAAAAGCATACATATTGGAAAAACTTTAGGAGAAGAAATAATGCATCCTACAAAATTAGCTTGTATCTCCTAAACAACACGTTGTAACTCGAAAGGAATTGATGTGGCGTGTACGTCTAAACGTGTAGCCTCAAAAGCGAACCCAGAGGAGAATTTTCTTTCGTCAAAATTTTTCAGAAAATCACGTTTTAAGGAAATCCCGCATCGTGTGAAATTACCTAGTTATTCCTAAACAACACGTTGTAACTCGAAAAGCTTTCGTGTTGCGTGTATGCCTAAGTGTGTAGCGTCAAAAGAGAAGGCACAGGAGAGTTTTCTCTCGAAAGAATATTTAAGAATACCATGTTATAAGGAAATACAGTGTTGCAGAGTAAAGACAAATACTTACATATTGGAAACAATTTATGAGAAGAAATAACGCATCGTACAAAATTAGCTTGTATCTCCTAAACAACACGTTGTAACTCGAAAAGCGTTCGTGTTGCGTGTATGTCTAAGTGTGTAGCCTCAAAAGAGAAGGCACAGGAGAGTTTTCTCTCAAAGAATATGTAAGAATACCACGTTATAAGGAAATACAGTGTTGCAGAGAAAAGGCAAATATGTACCTATTGGTAACACTTAAGAGAAGAAATAACGCATCGTGCAAAATTAGCTTGTATCTCCTAAACAACACGTTGTAAATTGAAAAGAATTGGTGTGGCGTGTACGTTTAAATGTGTAGCCTCAAAAGAGAACCCATAGGAGAATTTTCTTTCGTCAAAATTTTTCAGAAAATCACGTTTAAGGAAATCCCGCATCGTGCGAAATTATCTTGTTTTTCCTCAACAACACGTTGTAATTCGAAAAGCATTCGTGTTGCGTGTATGTCTAAGTGTGTAGCCTCAAAAGAGAAGGCACAGGAGAGTATTCTCTCAAAGAATATGTAAGAATACCACCTTTTAAGGAAATACAGTTTTGCAGAGTAAAGACAAATACGTATGTATTGGAAACACTTTATGAGAAGAAATAACGCATCATAAAATATTAGCTTGTATCTCCTAAAAAACACGTTGTAACTCGAAAAGAATTGGTGTGGCGTGTACATCTAAAGGTGTAGCCTCAAAAGAGAACCCATAGGAGAATTTTCCTTCGTCAAAATTTTTCAGAAAATCACGTTTTAAAAAAATCCCGCATCATGCGAAATTATCTTGTTATTCCTAAACAACACGTTGTAACTCGAAAAGCTTTTGTGTTGCGTGTATGTCTAAGAGTGTAGCCTCAAAAGAGAAGGCACAGGAGAGTTTTCTCTCGAAAGAATATGGAAGAATACCACATTATAAGGAAACACAGTTTTGCAGAGTAAAGACAAATCTGTACATATTGGAAACACTTTACGAGAAGAAATAACGCATCATGCAAAATTAGCTTGTATCTCCTAAGCAACACGTTGTAACTCGAAAAGAATTGGTGTGGCGTCTACGTCTAAACGTGTAGCCTCAAAAGAGAACCCATAGGAGAAATTTCTTTCGTCAAAATTTTTCACAAAATCACGTTTTAAAGAAATCCCGCATCGTGCGAAATTATCTTATTATTCCTAAACATCTCGTTGTAACTCGACAAGCTTTCGTGTTGTGTGTATGTCAAAGTGTGTAGCCTCAAAAGAGAAGGCACAGGAGAGTTTTCTCTCGAAAGAATATGTAAGAATACCACGTTATAAGGAAATACAGTTTTGCAGAGTAAAGACAAAAGCATATGTATTGGAAAAACTTTAGGAGAAGAAATAATGCATCCTACAAAATTAGCTTGTATCTACTAAACAACACGTTGTAACTCAAAAAGAATTGGTGTGGCGTGTTCGTCTAAACGTGTAGCCTCAAAAGCGAACCCAGAGGAGAATTTTCTTTCGTCAAAATTTTTCAGAAAATCACGTTTTAAGGAAATCCCGCATCGTGCGAAATTACCTAGTTATTCCTAAACAACACGTTGTAACTCGGAAAGCTTTCGTGTTGCGTGTATGCCTAAGTGTGTAGCGTCAAAAGAGAAGGCACAGGAGAGTTTTTTCTCGAAAGAATATGTAAGAATACCATGTTATAAGAAAATACAGTGTTGCAGAGTAAAGACAAATACTTACATATTGGAAACACTTTTCGAGAAGAAATAACGCATCGTTCAAAATTAGCTTGTATCTCCTAAACAACACGTTGTAACTCGAAAGAATTGGTGTGGCATGTACGTCTAAACTTGTAGCCTCATTAGAGAACCCATAGGAGAATTTTCTTTCGTCAAAATTTTTCAGAAAATCACATTTTAAGGAAATCCCGCATCATGCGAAATTATCTTGTTATTCTTAAACACCTCGTTGTAACTCGAAAAGCGTTCGTGTTGCGTGTATGTCTAAGTGTGTAGCCTCAAAAGAGAAGGCACAGGAGAGTTTTCTCTCAAAGAATATGTAAGAATACCACGTTATAAGGAAATACATTGTTGCAGATAAAAGGCAAATACGTACCTATTGGAAACACTTTACGAGAAGAAATAACGCATCGTACAAAATTAGCTTGTATCTCCTAAACAACACGTTGTAACTCGAAAAGAATTGGTGTGGCGTGTACGTCTAAATGTGTAGCCTCAAAAGATAACCCATAGGAGAATTTTCTTTCGTCAAAATTTTTCAGAAAATCACATTTAAGGAAATGCCGCATCGTGCGAAATTATCTTGTTTTTCCTAAATAACACGTTGTAATTCGAAAAGCTTTCGTGTTGCGCGTATGTCTAAGTGTGTAGCCTCAAAAGAGAAGGCACAGGAGAGTTTTCTCTCAAAGAATATGTAAGAATACCACGTTATAAGGAAATACCGTTTTGCAGAGTAAAGACAAATCTGTTCGTATTGGAAACACTTTACGAGAAGAAATAACGCATCATACAAAATTAGCTTGTTTCTCCTAAGCAACACGTTTTAACTTGAAAAGAATTGGTGTGGCGTGTACGTCTAAACATGTAGCCTCAAAAGAGAACGCATAGGAGAAATTTCTTTCGTCAAAATTTTTCACAAAATCACGTATTAAAGAAATCCCGCATCGTGCGAAATTATCTTGTTATTCCTAAACATCTCCTTGTAACTCGAAAAGCTTTCGTGTTGCGTGTATGTCAAAGTGTGTCGCCTCAAAAGAGAAGGCCCAGGAGAGTTTTCTCTCGAAAGAATATGTAAGAATACCACGTTATAAGGAAATACAGTTTTGCAGAGTAAAGACAAAAGCATACATAATGGAAAAACTTTAGGAGAAGAAATAATGCATCCTACAAAATTAGCTTGTATCTCCTAAACAACACCTTGTAACTCGAAAAGAATTGGTGTGGCGTGTACGTCTAAACGTGTAGCCTCAAAAGCGAACCCAGAAGAGAATTTTCTTTCGTCAAAATTTTTCAGAAAATCACGTTTTAAAGAAATCCCGCATCGTGCGAAATTACCTAGTTATTCCTAAACAACACGTTGTAACTCGAAAAGCTTTCGTGTTGCGTGTATGCCTAAGTGTGTAGCGTCAAAAGAGAAGGCACAGGAGAGTTTTCTCTTGAAAGAATATGTAAGAATACCATGTTATAAGGAAATACAGTGTTTCAGAGTAAAGACAAATACTTACATATTGGAAACACTTTTCGAGAAGAAATAAGGCATCGTACAAAATTAGCTTGTATCTCCTAAACAACACGTTGTAACTCGAAAAGAATTGGTGTGACATGTACGTCTAAACTTGTAGCCTCATTAGAGAACCCATAGGAGAATTTTCTTTCGTCAAAATTTTTCAGAAAATCACATTTTAAGGAAATCCCGCATCATGCGAAATTATCTTGTTATTCCTAAACACCTCGTTGTAACTCGAAAAGCGTTCGTGTTGCGTGTATGTCTAAGTGTGTAGCCTCAAAAGAGAAGGCACAGGAGAGTTATCTCTCAAAGAATTCTCTCTGTAAGAATACCACGTTATAAGGAAATACAATGTTGCAGAGTAAAGACAAATACGTCCATATTAGAAACACTTTACGAGAAGAAATAACGCATCATACAAAATTAGTTTGTATCTCCTAAACAACACGTTGTAATTCGAAAAGAATTGATGTGGCGTGTACGTCTAAATGTGTAGCCTTAAAAGAGAACCCATAGAAGAATTTTCTTTCGTCAAAATTTTTCAGAAAATCATGTTTTAAGGAAATCCAGCATCGTGCGCAATTATCTTGTTATTCCTAAACAACACGTTGTAACTCGAAAAGATTTCGAGTTGCTTGTATGTCTAAGTGTGTAGCCTCCAAAGAGAAGGCACAGGAGAGTTTTCTCTCGAAAGAATATGTAAGAATACCACATTATAAGGAAATACAGTTTTGCAGAGTAAAGACAAAAGCATACATAATGGAAAAACTTTAGGAGAAGAAATAATGCATCCTACAAAATTAGCTTGTATCTCCTAAACAACACCTTGTAACTCGAAAAGAATTGGTGTGGCGTGTACGTCTAAACGTGTAGCCTCAAAAGCGAACCCAGAAGAGAATTTTCTTTCGTCAAAATTTTTCAGAAAATCACGTTTTAAAGAAATCCCGCATCGTGCGAAATTACCTAGTTATTCCTAAACAACACGTTGTAACTCGAAAAGCTTTCGTGTTGCGTGTATGCCTAAGTGTGTAGCGTCAAAAGAGAAGGCACAGGAGAGTTTTCTCTTGAAAGAATATGTAAGAATACCATGTTATAAGGAAATACAGTGTTTCAGAGTAAAGACAAATACTTACATATTGGAAACACTTTTCGAGAAGAAATAAGGCATCGTACAAAATTAGCTTGTATCTCCTAAACAACACGTTGTAACTCGAAAAGAATTGGTGTGACATGTACGTCTAAACTTGTAGCCTCATTAGAGAACCCATAGGAGAATTTTCTTTCGTCAAAATTTTTCAGAAAATCACATTTTAAGGAAATCCCGCATCATGCGAAATTATCTTGTTATTCCTAAACACCTCGTTGTAACTCGAAAAGCGTTCGTGTTGCGTGTATGTCTAAGTGTGTAGCCTCAAAAGAGAAGGCACAGGAGAGTTATCTCTCAAAGAATTCTCTCTGTAAGAATACCACGTTATAAGGAAATACAATGTTGCAGAGTAAAGACAAATACGTCCATATTAGAAACACTTTACGAGAAGAAATAACGCATCATACAAAATTAGTTTGTATCTCCTAAACAACACGTTGTAATTCGAAAAGAATTGATGTGGCGTGTACGTCTAAATGTGTAGCCTTAAAAGAGAACCCATAGAAGAATTTTCTTTCGTCAAAATTTTTCAGAAAATCATGTTTTAAGGAAATCCAGCATCGTGCGCAATTATCTTGTTATTCCTAAACAACACGTTGTAACTCGAAAAGATTTCGAGTTGCTTGTATGTCTAAGTGTGTAGCCTCCAAAGAGAAGGCACAGGAGAGTTTTCTCTCGAAAGAATATGTAAGAATACCACATTATAAGGAAATATAGTTTTGCAGAATAAAGACAAATACGTATGTATTGGAAACACTTTAGGAGAAGAAATAACGCATCCTACAAAATTAGCTTGTATCTCCTAAACAACACGTTGTAACTCGAAAAGAATTGGTGTGTCGTGTACGTCTAAACGTGTAGCCTCAAAAGAGAACCCATAGGAGAATTTTCTTTCGTGAAAATTTTTCAGAATTCACGTTTTAAGGAAATCCTGCATCGTGCGAAATTATCTTGTTATTCTTAAACAACACGTTGTAACTCGTAAAGCTTTCGTGTTGCGTGTATGTCTAAGTGTGTAGCATCAATAGAGAAGGCACAGGAGAGTTTTCTCTCGAAAGAATATGTAAGAATACCACGTTATAAGGACATACATTGTTGCAGAGTAAAGACAAATATGTATGTATTGGAAACCCTTTATGAGAAGAAATAAAGCATCGTAAAATATTAGCTTGCTTCTCCTAAACAACACGTTGTAACTCGAAAAGAATTGGTGTGGCGTGTATGTCTAAACGTGTAGCCTCAAAAGAGAACCCATAGGAGAATTTTCTTTCGTCAAATTTTTTTCAGAAAATCACGTTTTAAGGAAATCCCGCATCGTGCGAAATTATCCTGTTATTCCTAAACAACACGTTGTAACTCGAAAAGCTTTCGTGTTGCGTGTATGTCTAAGTGTGTAGCATCAATAGAGAAGGCACAGGAGAGGTTTCTCTCGAAAAAATATGTAAGAATACCACATTATAATGAAATACATTTTTGCAGAGTAAAGACAAATACGTACATATTGGAAACACTTTAGAAGAAGAAATAACGCATCTTAAAAAATTAGCTTGTATCTCCTAAACAACACGTTGTAACTCGAAAAGAATTGGTGTTGCGTGTAAGTCTAAACATGTAGCCTCAAAAGAGCACCCATAAGAGAATTTACTTTCGTCAACTTTTTCAGAAAATCACGTTTTAAGGATATCCCGCATCATGCGAAATTATCTTGTTTTACCTAAACTACACGTTGTAACTCGAAAAGCTTTCATGTTTCATGTATGTCTAAGTGTGTAGCCTCAAAAGAGAAGGCTCAGGAGAGTTTTCTCTCGTAAAAATATGTAAGAATACCACATTATAAGGAAATACAATTTTGAAGAGTAAAGACAAATATGTAAGTTTTGGAAACACTTTATGAGAAGAAATAAGGCATCGTACAAAATTAGTTTGTATCTCCTAAACGACATGTTGTAACTCGAAAAGAATTGGTGTGGCGAGTAAGTCTAAACGTGTAGCCTCAAAAGAGCATCCATAGGGGAATTTTCTTTCGTTAAAATATTTCAGAAAATCACGTTTTAAGGAAATCCCGCATCATGCGAAATTATCTTGTTTTACCTAAACAACACGTTGTAACTCGAAAAGCTTTCGTGTTGCCTGTATGTCTAAGTGTGTAGCCTCAAAAGAGAAGGCTCAGGAGAGTTTTCTCTCGAAAGAATATGTAAGAATACCACATTAGAAGGAATACAGTTTTGCAGAGTAAAGACAAATACTTACATATTGGAAACACTTTATGAGACGAAATAACGCATCTTAAAAAATTAGCTTCTATCTCCTAAACAACATGTTGTAACTCGAAAAGAATTGGTGTGGCGTGTACGTCTAAACGTGTAGCCTCAAAAGAGAACCCACAGTAGAATTTTCTTTCCTCAAAATTTTTCAGAAAATCACGTTTTAAGGAAATCCCGCATCGTGCAAAATTATCTTGTTATTCCTAAACAACTCGTTGTAACTTCAAAAGCTTTCGTGTTGCGTGTATGTCTAAATGTGAAGCCACAAAAGAGAAGGCACAGGAGAGTTTTCTCTAGAAAAAATATGTAAGAATACCACATTACAAGGAAATACAGTTTTGCAGAGTAAAGACAAATATGTACGTATTGGAAACACTTTACTAGAAGAAATAATGCATCGTAAAATATTAGCTTGTATCTCCTAATCAACACGTTGTAACTCGAAACGAATTGGTGTTGCGCGTACGTCTAAACGTGTCGCCTCAAAAGAGAACCCATAGGAGAATTTTCTTTCGTCAATATTTTCAGAAAATCACGTTTTAAGGAAATCTCGCATCTTGCGAAATTATCTTTTTTTCATAAACAACACGTTGTAACTCGAAAAGCTTTCGTGTTGCGTGTATGTCTAAGTATGTAGCCTCCATAGAGAAGGCACAGTAGAGTTTTCTCTCGAAAGAATATGTAAGAATACCACATTATAAGGAAATACATTTTTGCAGAGTAAAGACAAATACGTACGTATTGGAAACACTTTACGAGAAGAAATAACGCATCGTACAAAATTAGCTTGTATCTCCTAAACAACACTTTGTAACTCGAAAAGAATTCGTGTGGCATGTACGTCTAAACGTGTAGCCTCAAAAGAGAACCCATAGGAGAATTTTCTTTCGTCAATATTTTCAGAAAATCACGTTTTAAGGAAATCTCGCATCTTGCGAAATTATCTTGTTTTTCATAAACAACACGTTGTAACTCGAAAAGCTTTCGTGTTGCGTGTATGTCTAAGTGTGTAGCCTCCATAGAGAAGGCACAGTAGAGTTTTCTCTCGAAATAATATGTAAGAATACCACATTATAAGGAAATACATTTTTGCAGAGTAAAAACAAATACGTACGTATTGGAAACACTTTACGAGAAGAAATAACGCATCGTACAAAATTAGCTTGTATCTCCTAAACAACACTTTGTAACTCGAAAAGAATTCATGTGGCATGTACGTCTAAACGTGTAGCCTCAAAAGAGAACCCATAGGAGAATTTTCTTTCGTCAAATTTTTTCAGAAAATGACATTTTAAGGAAATCCCGCATCGTGCGCAATTATCTTGTTATTCCTAAACAGCATGTTGTAACTCAAAAAGCTTTCGTGTTGCGTGTATGTCTAAGTGTGTAGCCTCAAAAGAGAAGGCACAGGAGAGTTTTCTCTCGAAAGAATATGTATGAATACGACATTATAAGGAAATACAGTTTTGCAGAGTAAAGACAAATACATATGTACTGGAAACACTTTACGAGAAGAAATAACGCATCCTACAAAATTAGCTTGTATCTCCTAAACAACACGTTGTACCTTGAAAACAATTGGTGTGGCGTGTACGTCTAAACGTGTAGCCTCAAAAGAGAACCCATAGGAGAATTTTCTTTCCTCAATTTTTTTCAGAAAATCACGTTTAAGGAAATCCCGCATCCCAAGAAATTATCTTGTTATTCCTAAACAACTCGTTGTAACTCGAAAAGCGTTCGTGTTGCGTGTATGTCTAAGTGTGTAGCCTCAAAAGAGAAGGCACAGTAGATTTTTCTCTCCAAAGAATTATAAGAATACCATATTATAAGGAAATACATTTTTGCAGAATAAAGACAAATACGTACGTATTGGAAACACTTTACAAGAAGAAATAATGCATCGTAGAAAATAAGCTTGTATCTCCTAAACAACACGTTGTATCTCAAAAAGAATTGGTGTGGCGTGTACGTCTAAATGTGTAGCCTCAAAAGAGAACCCATAGGAGAATTTTCTTTCATCAAAATTTTTCAGAAAATCACGTATTAAGGAAATCCCGCATCATGCGAAATTATCTAGTTATTCCTAAACAACACATTGTAACTCGAAAAGCTTTCGTGTTACGTGTATGACTAAGTGTGTAGCCTCAAAAGAGAAGTATCAGGAGAGTTTTCTCTCGAAAGAATATGTAAGAATACCACATTATAAGGAAGTACATTTTTGCAGAGTAAAGACAAATAGGAACGTATTGGAAACACTTTACGAGAAGAAATAACGCATCGTACAAAATTAGCTTGTATCTCTTAAACAACACGTTGTAACTCGAAAAGAATTGTTGTGGCCTGTACGTCTAAAAGTGTAGCCTCAAAAGAGAATCCATAAGAGAATTTTCTTTAGTCAAAATTTTTCAGAAAATCACATTTTATGGAAATCCCGCATCGTGCGAAATTATCTTGTTATTCCTAAACAACACGTTGTAACTCGAAAAGCGTTCGTGTTGCGTGTATGTCTAAGTGTGTAGCCTCAAAAGAGAAGGCAGAGGAGAGTTTTCTCTCTAAAGAATATGTAAGAATACCACGTTATAAGGAAATACAGTTTTGCAGATTAAAGACAAATACGTACGTATTGGAAACACTTTAGGAGAAGAAATAACGCATCATACAAAATTAGCTTGTATCTCCTAAACAACACGTTGTAACTCGAAAAGAATTGGTGTGGCGTGTACGTCTAAACGTGTAGCCTCAAAAGAGAACCCATAGGAGAATTTTCTTTCGTCAAAATTTTTCAGAAAATCACGTATTAAGGAAATGCCGCATCGTGCGAAATTATCTTGTTTTTCCTAAACAACACCTTGTAACTCGAAAAGCTTTCGTGTTGCGTGTATGTCTAAGTGTGTAGCCTCAAAAGATAAGGCACAGGAGAGTTTTCTCTCGAAAGAATATGTAAGAATACCACGTTATAAGGAAATACATTTTTGCAGAGTAAAGACAAATAAATACATAAGTATTGGAAACACTTTACGAGAAGAAATTACGCATCGTACAAAATTAGCTTGTATCTCCTAAACAACACGTTGTAACTCGAAAAGATTTGTTGTGGCCTGTATGTCTAAAAGTGTAGCCTCAAAAGAGAATCCATAGGAGAATTTTCTTTAGTCAAAACTGTTCAGAAAATCACATTTTATGGAAATCCCGCATCGTGCGAAATTATCTTGTTATTCCTAAACAACACGTTGTAACTCGAAAAGCGTTCGTGTTGCATGTATGTCTAAGTGTATAGCCTCAAAAGAGAAGGCACAGGAGAGTTTTCTCTCTAAAGAATATGTAAGAATACCACGTTATAAGGAAATACAGTTTTGCAGATTAAAGACAAATACGTCCGTATTGGAAACACTTTAGGAGAAGAAAGAACGCATCATAAAAAATTAGCTTGTATCTCCTAGACAACATGTTGTAACTGGAAAAGAATTGGTGTGTCGTGTACGTCTAAACGTGTAGCCTCAAAAGAGAACCCATAGGAGAATTTTCTTTCGTGAAAATTTTTCAGGAATCACGTTTTAAGGAAATCCTACATCGTGCGAAATTATCTTGTTATTCTTAAACAACACGTTGTAACTCGTAAAGCTTTCGTGTTGCGTGTATGTCTAAGTGTGTAGCATCAATAGAGAAGGCACAGGAGAGTTTTCTCTCGAAAGAATATGTAAGAATATCACGTTATAAGGACATACAGTGTTGCAGAGTAAAGACAAATATGTATGTATTGGAAACTCTTTATGAGAAGAAATAAAGCATCGTAAAATATTAGCTTGCATCTCCTAAACAACACGTTGTAACTCGAAAAGAATTGGTGTGGCGTGTTCGTCTAAACGTGTAGCCTCAAAAGAGAACACATAGGAGAATTTTCTTTCGTCAATTTTTTTTTCAGAAAATCATGTTTTAAGGAAATCCCGCATCGTGAGAAATTATCCTGTTATTCCTAAACAACACGTTGTAACTCGAAAAGCTTTCGTGTTGCGTGTATGTCTAAGTGTGTAGCATCAATAGAGAAGGCACAGGAGAGGTTTCTCTCTAAAGAATATGTAAGAATACCACATTATAATGAAATACATTTTTGCAGAGTAAAGACAAATACGTACATATTGGAAACACTTTAGGAGAAGAAATAACGCATCTTAAAAAATTAGCTTGTATCTCCTAAACAACACGTTATAACTCGAAAAGAATTGGTGTTGCGTGTAAGTCTAAACGTGTAGCCTCAAAAGAGCACCCATAGGAGAATTTACTTTCGTCAACTTTTTCAGAAAATCACGTTTTAAGGATATCCCGCATCGTGCGAAATTATCTTGTTTTACCTAAACTACACGTTGTAACTCGAAAAGCTTTCATGTTTCATGTATGTCTAAGTGTGTAGCCTCAAAAGAGAAGGCTCAGGAGAGTTTTCTCTCGTAAGAATATGTAAGAATGCCACATTATAAGGAAATACAGTTTTGAAGAGTAAAGACAAATATATAAGTTTTGGAAACACTTTATGAGAAGAAATAAGGCATCGTACAAAATTAGCTTGTATCTCCTAAACAACATGTAACTCGAAAAGAATTGGTGTGGAGGGTAAGTCTAAATGTGTAGCCTCAAAAGAGCATCCACAGGGGAATTTTCTTTCGTTAAAATTTTTCAGAAAATCACGTTTTAAGGAAATCCCGCATCATGCTAAATTATCTTGTTTTACCTAAACAACACGTTGTAAATCGAAAAGCTTTCGTGTTGCCTGTATGTCTAAGTGTGTAGCCTCAAAAGAGAAGGCTCAGGAGAGTTTTCTCTCGAAAGAATATGTAAGAATACCACATTAGAAGGAATACAGTTTTGCAGAGTAAAGACAAATACTTCCGTATTGGAAACACTTTATGAGATGAAATAACGCATCTTAAAAAATTAGCTTCTATCTCCTAAACAACACGTTGTAACTCGAAAAGAATTGGTGTGGCGTGTACGTCTAAACGAGTAGCCTCAAAAGAGAACCCATAGGAGAAATTTCTTTCGTCAAAATTTTTCACAAAATCACGTTTTAAAGAAATCCCGCATCGTGCGAAATTATCTTGTTATTCCTAAACATCTCGTTGTAACTCGAAAAGCTTTCGTGTTGCGTGTATGTCAAAGTGTGTAGCCTCAAAAGAGAAGGCACAGGAGAGTTTTCTCTCGAAAGAATATGTATGAATACCACGTTATAAGGAAATACAGTTTTGCAGAGTAAAGACAAATTGTACATATTGGATACACTTTAAGAGAAGAAATAATACATCCTACAAAATTAGCGTGTATCTCCTAAACAACACGTTGTAACTCGAAAAGAATTGGTGTGGCGTGTACGTCTAAACGTGTAGCCTCAAAATAGAACCCAGAGGAGAATTTTCTTTGGTCAAAATTTTTCAGAAAATCACGTATAAGGAAATCCCGCATCGTGCGAAATTATCTAGTTATTCCTAAACAACACATTGTAACTCGAAAAGCTTTCGTGTTGCCTGTATGCCTAAGTGTGTAGCGTCAAAAGAGAAGGCACAGGAGAGTTTTCTCTCAAAAGAATATGGAAGAATACCACGTTATAAGGAAATACAGTGTTGCAGAGTAAAGACAAATACTTATGTATTGGAAACACTTTTCGAGAAGAAATAACGCATCGTACAAAATTAGCTTGTATCTCCTAAACAACACGTTGTAACTCGAAAAGAATTGGTGTGGCGAGTATGTCTAAACGTGTCGCCTCAAAAGAGAACCCAGAGGAGAATTTTCTTTCGTCAAAATTTTTCAGAAAACCACGTTTAAGGAAATCCCGCATCCTGCGAAATTATCTTGTTTTTCCTAAACAACACGTTGTAACTCAAAACCTTTCGTGTTGCGTGTATGTCTAAGTGTGTAGCCTCCATAGAGAAGGCACAGTAGAGTTTTCTCTCGAAAGAATGTAAGAATACCACATTATAAGGAAATACATTTTTGCAGAGTAAAGACAAATACGTACGTATTGGAAACACTTTACGAGAAGAAATAATGCATCGTACAAAATTTGCTTGTATCTCCTAAACAACACTTTGTAACTCGAAAAGAATTCGTGTGGCGTGTACGTCTAAATGTGTAGCCTCAAAAGAGAACCCATAGGAGAATTTTCTTTCGTCAAAATTTTTCAGAAAATCACGTTTTAAGGAAATCCCGCATCGTGCGAAATTATCTTGTTATTCTTAAACAACACGTTGTAACTCGAAAAGCTTTCGTGTTGCGTGTATGTCTAAGTGTGTAGCCTCAAAAGAGAAGGCCCAGGAGAGTTTTCTCTCAAAAGAATATGCAAGAATACGACATTATTAGGAAATACAGTTTTGCAGAATAAAGACAAATACATATGTATTGGAAACACTTTACGAGAAGAAATAACACATCCTACAAAATTAGCTTGTATCTCCTAAACAACACGTTGTACCTTGAAAACAATTGGTGTGGCGTGTACGTCTAAACGTGTAGCCTCAAAAGAGAACCCATAGGAGAATTTTCTTTCCTCAAATTTTTTTCAGAAAATCACATTTAAGGAAATCCCGCATCGTGCGAAATTATCTTGTTATTCCTAAACAACTCGTTGTAACTCGAAAAGCGTTCGTGTTGTGTGTATGTCTAAGTGTGTAGCCTCAAAAGAAAAGGCACAGGAGAGTTTTCTCTCTAAAGAATTGTAAGAATACCATATTATAAGGAAATACATTTTTGCAGAGTAAAGACAAATACGTACGTATTGGAAACACTTTACAAGAAGAAATAACTCATCGTAAAAAATTAGCTTGTATCTCCTAAACAACACGTTGTAACTCGAAAAGAATTGGTGTGGCATGTACGTCTAAATATGTAGCCTCAAAAGAGAACCCATAGGAGAATTTCCTTTCATCAAAATTTTTCAGAAAATCACATTTAAGGAAATGCCTCATCGTGCGAAATTATCTTGTTTTTCCTAAACAACACATTGTAACTCGAAAAGCTTTCGTGTTGCGTGTATGTCTAAGTGTGTACCCTCAAAAGAGAAGGCACAGGAGAGTTTTCTCTCGAAAGAATATGTAAGAATACCACGTTATAAGGAAATACAGTTTTGCAGAGTAAAGACAAGTACATACTTATTGGAAACACTTTAGAAGAATAAGTAACGCATCGTACAAAATTAGATTGTATCTCCTAAACAACACGTTGTAACTCGAAAAGAATTGGGGTGTCGTGTACGTCTAAACGTGTAGCCTCAAAAGAGAACCCATAGGAGAATTTTCTTTCGTCAAAATTTTTAGATAATCACGTTTTAAGGAAATCCCACATCATGCGAAATTATCTTGTTATTCCTAAACAACACGTTGTAACTCGAAAAGCTTTCGTGTTGCGTGTATGTCAAAGTGTGTAGCCTCAATAGAGAAGGCACAGGAGAGTTTTCTCTCGAAAGAATATGTAAGAATACCATATTATAAGGAAATACATTTTTGGAGAGAAAAGACAAATACATACGTATTGGAAACACTTAACAAGAAGAAATAACGCATCATACAAAATTAGCTTGTATTCCTAAACAACACGTTGTAACTCAAAAAGAATTGGTGTGGCGTGTACGTCTAAACGTGTAGCCTCAAAAGAGAACCCATAGGAGAATTTTCTTTCGTCAAAAGTTTTCAGAAAATCACGTTTAAGGAAATCCCGCATCGTGAGAAATTATCTTGTTTTTCCTAAACAACAAGTTGTAACTCGAAAAGCTTTCGTGTTGCATGTATGTGTAAGTGTGTATCCCCAAAATAGAAGGCACAGGAGAGTTTTCTCTCAAAGAATATGTAAGAATACCATGTTATAAGGAAATACAGTGTTGCAGAATAAAGACAAATAAGTACTTATTGGAAACACTTTACGAGAAGAAATATCGCATCATAAAAAATAAGCTTGCATCTCCTAAACAACACGTTGTAACTGGAAAAGAATTGGTGTGGCGTGTACGTCTAACCGTGTAGCCTCAAAAGAGAACCCATAGGAGATTTTTCTTTCGTCAAAATTTTTCATAAAATCACGTTTTAAGGGAATTCCGCATCGTACGAAATTATCTTGTTATTCCTAAACAACTCGTTGTAATTCGAAAGACGTTCATGTTGCGTGTATGTCTAAGTGTGTAGCCTCAAAAGAGAAGGCACAGGAGAGTTTTCTCTCGAAAGAATATGTAAGAATACCACGTTATAATTAAATACAGTTTTGCAGAGTAAAGACAAATATGTATGTATTGGAAACACTTTACGAGAAGAAATAACGCATCTTACAAAATTACCTTGTATCTCCTAAACAACACATTGTAACTCCAAAAGAATTGGTGTGGCGTGTATATCTAAACATGAAGCCTCAAAAGAGAACCCATAGGAGAATTTTCTTTCGTCAAAATTTTTCAGAAAATCATGTTTTAAGGAAATCCCGCGTCGTGCGAAATTATCTTGTTATTCCTAAACAACACGTTGTAACTCGAAAAGCTTTCGTGTTGCGTGTATGTCTAAGTGTGTAGCCTCAAAAGAGAAGGCACAGGAGAGTTTTCTCTCGAAAGAATATGTAAGAATACCACATGATAAGGAAATACAGTTTTGCAGAGTAAAGAAAAATACATATTTATTGGAAACACTTTACGAGAAGAAATAACGCATCCTACAAAATAAGCTTGTATCCCCTAAACAACACGTTGTAACTCGAAAAGAATTGGTGTGGCGTGTATGTCTAAGTGTGTAGCCTGAAAGGAGAAGGCACAGGAGAGTTTTCTCTCAACGAATATGTCAGAATACCACGTTATAAGGAAATACAATGTTGCAGAATAAAGGCAAATACATACGTGTTGGTAACACTTTACGAGAAGAAATAACGCATCGTACAAAATTAGCTTGTATCTTCTAAACAACGCGTTATAACTCGAAAAGAATTGGGGTGGAGTGTACGTCTAAACGTGTAGCCTCAAAAGAGAACCCATAGGAGAATTTTCTTTCCTCAAAATTTTTCAGATAATCACGTTTTAAGGAAATCCCGCATCGTGAGAAATTATCTTGTTTTTCCTAAACAGCACATTGTAACTCGAAAAGCTTTCGTGTTGCGTGTATGTCTAAGTGTGTATCCTCAAAAGAGAAGGCACAGGAGAGTTTTCTCTCAAAGAATTTGTAAGAATACCACGTTATAAGGAAATGCAGTGCTGCAGAGTAAAGACAAATACATATGTATTGGAAACACTTTAAGAGAAGAAATAACGCATCATACAAAATTAGCTTGTATCTCCTAAACAACACGTTGTAACTCGAAAAGAATTGGTGTGGCGTGTACGTCTAAACGTGTAGCCTCAAAAGTGAACCCAAAGGAGGATTTTCTTTCTTCAAAATTTTTCAGAAAATCACGTTTTATGGAAATCCCGCAACCTGCGAAATTATCTAGTTTTTCCTAAACAACACGTTGTAACTCGAAAAGCTTTCGTGTTGCGTGTATGTCTAAGTGTGTAGCCTCAAAAGAGAAGGCACAGGAGAGTTTTCTCTCAAAGAATATGTAAGAATACCACGTTATAAGGAAATACAGTGTTGCAGAGTAAAGGCAAATACATATGTAATGGTAACACTTTACAAGAAGAAATGACGCATCATACAAAATTAGCTTGTATCTCCTAAAGAACACGTTTTAACTCGAAAAAATTGGTGTGGTGTGTACGTCTAAATGTGTAGCCTCAAAAGAGAACCCATTGGAGAATTTTCTTTCATCAAAATTTTTCAGAAAATCACGTTTAAGGAAATCCCACATCCTGCGAAATTACCTTGTTTTTCCTAAACAACACGTTGTAACTCGAAAAGCTTTCGTGTTGAGTGTATGTCTAAGTGTGTAGCCTCAAAAGCGAAGGCACAGGAGAGTTTTCTCTCAAAGAATATGTAAGAATACCACGTTATAAGGAAATACAGTGTTGCAGAGTAAAGGCAAATATGTACGTATTGATAACACTTTGCGAGAAGAAATAACGCATCATACAAAATTAGCTTGTATCTCCTAAACAACACGTTGTAACTAGAAAAGAATTGATGTGGCATGTACGTCTAAACGTGGAGCCTCAAAAGAGAACCAATAGTAGTATTTTCTTTCATCAAAATTTTTCAGAAAATCACGTTTAAGGAAATCCCACATCCTCCGAAATTATCTTGTTTTTCCTAAACAACACGTTGTAACTCTAAAAGCTTTCGTGTTGCATGTATGTCTAAGTGTGTAGCCTCAAAAGAGAAAGCACAGGAGAGTTTTCTCTCAAAGAATATGTAAGAATACCACGTTATAAGGAAATACAGTGTTGCAGAGTAAAGACAAATACGTATGTATTGGAAACACTTTACGAGAAGAAATAACGCATCGTAAAAAATTAGCTTGTATCTCCAAAACAACACGTTGTAACTCGAAAAGATTTGGTGTGGCGTGTACGTCTAAACGTGTAGCCTCAAAAGAGTACCCATAGGAGAATTTTCTTTCGTCAAAATTTTTCAGAAAATCACGTTTTATAGAAATCCCGCATCATGCGAAATTATCTTGTTATTCCTAAACTACTCGTTGTAATTCGAAAAGCTTTCGTGTTGCGTGTATGTCTAAGTGTGTAGCCTCAAAAGCGAAGGCACAGGAGAGTTTTCTCTCGAAAGAATATGTAAGAATACCATAATATATGGAAATACAGTTTTGCAGAGTAAAGACAAATACGTATGTATTGGAAACAGTTTATGAGAAGAAATAACGCATCGTACAAAATTAGGTTGTATCTCCTAAACAACACGTTGTAACTCGAAAAGAATTGGTGTGGCGTGTACGTCTAAACGTGTAGCCTCAAAAGAGAAACCATAGGAGAATTTTCTTTCGTCAAAATTTTTCAGAAAATCACGTTTTAAGGAAATCCCGCATCGTGCGAAATTATCTTGTTATTCCTAAACAACACATTGTAACTCGAAAAGCTTTTGTGTTGCGTTTATGTCTAAGTGTGTAGCCTCCAAAGAGAAGGCACAGGAGAGTTTTCTCTCGAAAGAATATGTAAGAATACCACATGATAAGGAAATACAGTTTTGCAGAATAAAGACAAATACATATGTATTGGAAACACTTTAAGAGAAGAAATAACGCATCCTAAAATATCTGCTTGTATCTCCTAAACAACACGTTGTAACTCGAAAAGAATTGGTGTGGCGTGTACTTCTAAACGGGTAGCCTCAAAGGAGAACCCATAGGAGAATTTTCCTTTGTCAAAATTTTTCAGAAAATCACGTTTAAGGAAATCCCGCATCGTGCGAAATTATCTTGTTTTTCCTAAACAACACGTTGTAACTCGAAAAGCTTTTGTGTTGCGTGTATGTCTAAGTGTGTAGCCTCAAAGGAGAAGGCACAGGAGAGTTTTCCCTCAACGAATATGTAAGAATACCACGTTATAAGGAAATACAATGTTGCAGAGTAAAGGCAAATACGTACATGTTGGTAACACTTTACAAGAAGAAATAATGCATCGTACAAAATTAGCTTGTATCTCCTAAACAACACGTTGTAACTCGAAAAGAATTGGTGTGGCGTGTAAATCTAAATGTGTAGCCTCAAAAGAGAACCAATAGGAGAATTTTCTTTCTTCAAAATTTTTCAGAAAATCACGTTTTGAGGAAATCCCGCATCCTGCAAAATTATCTTGTTATTCCTAATCAACACGTTGTAACTCGAAAAGCTTTCGTGTTACATGCATGACTAAGTGTGTAACCTCAAAAGAGAAGACTCAGGAGAGATTTCTCTCGAAAGAATACGTAAGAATACCACATTATAAGGAAATACAGTTTTGCAGAGTAAAGACAAATACGTACATATTGGAAACACTTTAAGAGAAGAAAAAAAGCCATCGTACAAAATTAGCTTGTATCTCCTAAACAACACGTTGTAACTCGAAAAGAATTGGTGTGGCGTGTACGTCTAAACGTGTAGCCTCAAAAGTGAACCCAAAGGAGGATTTTCTTTCTTCAAAATTTTTCAGAAAATCATGTTTTATGGAAATCCCGCATCCTGCGAAATTATCTAGTTTTTCCTAAACAACACGTTGTAACTCGAAAAGCTTTCGTGTTGCGTGTATGTCTAAGTGTGTAGCCTCAAAAGAGAAGGCACAAGAGAGTTTTCTCTCAAAGAATATGTAAGAATACCACGTTATAAGGAAATACAGTGTTGCAGAGTAAAGGCAAATACATACGTAATGGTAACACTTTACAAGAAGAAATAACGCATCTTACAAAATTAGCTTGTATCTCCTAAAGAACACGTTTTAACTCGAAAAAATTAGTGTGGCGTGTACGTCTAAATGTGTAGCCTCAAAAGAGAACCCATTGGAGAATTTTCTTTCGTCAAAATTTTTCAGAAAATCACGTTTAAGGAAATCCCACATCCTGCGAAATTACCTTGTTTTTCCTAAACAACACGTTGTAACTCGAAAAGCTTTCGTGTTGAGTGTATGTCTAAGTGTGTAGCCTCAAAAGAGAAGGCACAGGAGAGTTTTCCTCTTAAAGAATATGTAAGAATACCACGTTATAAGGAAATACAGTGTTGCAGAGTAAAGGCAAATATGTACGTATTGATAACACTTTGCGAGAAGAAATAACGCATCATAAAAAATTAGCTTGTATCTCCTAAACAACACGTTGTAACTCGAAAAGAATTGATGTGGCATGTACGTCTAAACGTGGAGCCTCAAAAGAGAACCAATAGTAGTATTTTCTTTCATCAAAATTTTTCAGAAAATCACGTTTAAGGAAATCCCACATTCTGCGAAATTATCTTGTTTTTCCTAAACAACACGTTGTAACTGGAAAAGCTTTCGTGTTGCGTGTATGTCTAAGTGTGTAGCCTCAAAAGAGAAGGCACAGGAGAGTTTTCTCTCAAAGAATATGTAAGAATACCACGTTATAAGGAAATACAGTGTTGCAGAGTAAAGACAAATACATATGTATTGGAAACACTTTACGAGAAGAAATAACGCATCATAAAAAATTAGCTTGTATCTCCTAAACACCACGTTGTAACTCGAAAAGATTTGGTGTGGCGTGTATGTCTAAACGTGTAGCCTCAAAAGAGAACCCATAGGAGAATTTTCTTTCGTCAAAATTTTTCAGAAAATCACCTTTTAAGGAAATCCTGCATCGTGCGAAATTATCTTGTTATTCC